>NW_019154129.1:6504342-6535237 GCF_002288905.1 Enhydra lutris kenyoni | reverse complement strand
GCGGGGCCCGCGGGGGGGGGGGGGGGGGGGGGGGGGGGGGGGGGGGGACAACAGGCCATGCAGCCAGATGCCAGGTCCCTGGGGCTGCTTTCTCCTAATTATCTGGGGCCCTCCTTCCCAGCTGGGTTTGCCTGCCTGCTTAGACCTGCCCCAAAGCAGAGGCATCCGTGATTTACGTACTGCCAACTCCTGGAGGGCAGGGCCCGGGCGGATTCAGACTGTGCTGCCTGGAGGGCCCCCAGAGGGAGAGGGCAGTCAGGGAAGGCTTCCAGGAGGAAGCAGCTCCCGGCGAAGCCAGGGTTCGTTGACAGAGGAGAGGGGAGGGCATTGTTACAGGGAAACAATGAGATCCAAGGTGTGGCTCAGGTGTAGGCTGAGCGGGCAGGTAACCACTGGCAGTTCAGGCTTGCGGAACTAAGAACACGGTGGGAGTTACGGAAAGGGCTGAACACAAAGAACATCCTGGAAACCGGAGTTTGGACTCAAGAAAGCCAGCCTCCGCCCTGCCCCATGCCGCTGCCAGGTGTCTCTGGGCAAAGCTACTTTCACTCACCAAAGCTCGGTTTCATCTCGAAGATGGGAAGAATAATGGGGATGTGTGTCACTGTGGGGCCCCTTGTCTCCCTGCCAGTCCTGGGGACGGGTGCACACTCACATGCACCCATACATCTCATTCATTCCCACAACATGCGCAAGGAACGGGTCGTCCCCACGTACAGACCGGGAAGCTGAGGCTCAGACGGGTGTCAGAAAGATGTCGCAGGTGCCAAGGGGACCAGCTCCAGCAAGGATAAGACATCTTCAAGCTGAAGGAGTTTGAGAAATGTAGAAGAAGGAAGGCCATCTCAAAATATAGGTGTTTGGGTTTTGCCGGGGGTTCCTGCCCAGAGCCCCTAAAACATCCTGCCTCATAGAGGACTGAGCTCACTCCCTAGTGGCCCGGTCACACCTCCATAATAATGAAACCTCAATAAAAACCCCTATGTGATGGGGCTCGAGGGACTTCCAGGAGGGTGAACACACCCACGTAGCCCAGGTCCACGGGGACTGAGAACCCTGTGCTCAGGAGCCTTTCAGACCCCACATCCCCCTTTATCTGGCTATTCCTCTGTAATAAAAATTCTCCTGTAGAGGAAAAAAAATTTCCTTTCTAATAAACTGTAAGAACGAGAGAGTCCTTTCCTGAGCTCTGTGAGTCCTTCTAGCAAATCACGGAACCTGAAGCTGGGGCGGGGGGAGTCATGGGGAGCCCCAAGTTTGTAGTCAGCTGGGGAGAAGGGTGGGGAGGCTAACATCTCAAGTGGGGGCTGCCGGGGGTCAGAGCCCTTAACCTGGGGGGTCTGCCCCTATTCCGGATACTGTCATAATGGAACGGCTAGTGAGCATGTCGGATGGGTTTGTCTGGGCTTTTGTTGTGTGCGGTGGGCTAAGCAACAGATGGCTTTCTTCCCAGCAAGGGACCCCCGTAATGTCATTGCTTGCTGGAGGGTGGAGCGTTTCGAGGGGGCTGCTGGGGGCTGTCGTGAGGATGGGCGAAGGAGACACAGGCTGAGAGCTCGGCACAGCTCTGCACAGGATTCTCGGGTGGAAGCTTGTGTCCCTAACAGGGGGCCCTAACTGCCATGTGAGGTCCATGGGCACTGCCCACGGTGTGTGAGAGACCACCGGCTCAGCCCCCTGCCGGGACCAAGCCAGCAGCAGAAACAGAAGTGAGCCGAATATACCTCTAACCACGGGTATCCTGAGCTAACAGTTCTCTTCTGCACGTTTGAAGGGGATGCAAACAGAGAGAGCAGTGTTTCTCTTCTGTAGGAAAATCAACCACACTGAGTATGACCACACGAGGAAGGAATCCCACGCGGCCTCCTGCCACGAGGACAGGCGATAGGGAGGGGTGGGGACTGTGGCAAACAGAGAACAAGGCCCCACGTAAAGGGTGCACGGCCAGGACACGTCGACAGCGTGTACGGGGGTGACTCTCCATCTGTGACTTTCTACCCGAGGTTTTCCTCTTGGGCAGAAATATCCCAGACGTGGCCCCCCACCAGTGACAGAGAGGAACTTCGGGGTACCAGGCCAGTTCTCTGGCCCCTCAGGCAGCAGGACTCCAAGGCGGGTTCTACGCGGTGTCCCAGGGCTGCCCCGCAGGCCCAAAGCAGGGACCGCCCACTGACACCAGGATCCCTTCCCAGGCCCCCTCCGTGCTTCCGGGGACCCTCTCCCTTACAAACTGCTGTGCACTCAGGTCCCAGTGTCAGAGCCTGCTCGGGGAGGCCACTGAAACTCGGGGCTAGATCCAAGGGCTTCTTACAGCTGCGGCCAGTTTTCACTGATGGGGCGGGGGGGCGGGGGGGAGGCAGGCCCGGGACTGCAAGACCTTCCCAGTTTTAAAAGCCAAACCAGAATCCAGAGTCCCCTATGAAACTCCATGAGCTTGAACTGCCAGCTCCGATTAAACAATACGACACAAAATAAAACAGACCAAAACAAAAGGCATCTGTGCGTTTGCTCTGGTCCTTGACCTGCCAGTTCAAAGCGGTGGGTGGAGGGTGGGGAGGGGGGAGGCACTCGTTTGGGGTGGGGGAGAGTTGGGTTTTTGGCAACCCACTCCCGCAACATGAGTGGGGAAGGCGGGCGAGGCCCCGTGATGGGCCAGGCAGCACGGCCTGTTTAATGGGGTCCCAGCTGGAAGCATCTGGAAGGCCCGGTGTGGCCACCGTCGTGGGCCGGCCGTAGACACAGGGTAAACAATCAGCTGGAATGCTTTTCCAAACACATAGACCCAGTGCCGCCTGCGGCCTCCCCCGACTCGCTGGGTGCGGAGAAATCCCAGGACCCCCTCCACCCAGGCCCGACATCTACGCTCAGGCCCAGAAAAAACAAATTCAGGGCGGCCCGAGCGCCCAGGGAGGAGGCAGTTGTGAGAGCGCCCCTTCTAGACCCCACACTCATGAACTTCTTTTTAATTCTGTGCAGATGGAGGAGACGGTCTTTGCAGATTTCCATCTCTCCACACGGCCCCACGTCTGTCCTCTTGCAGAGAAAACACAAAGGGTGTCTCTTGAGATTGCATCATTTCACATGGTTATTTAAAGCCGTGGCTTTTTTGCCGCCTTTTTGGAATTTAAATGAAGAAGAGAGGGTGTCCAGAGCCCAGGCGGTAATGTAAAATTTTGGTTTTGCATGTTTAGTGTTCTACAACCAGCCAAACCCAACCACGCTTGTTCCAAACGGTTTAATATGTTCAGTAGATTTTAAGTTGGAACTATATCTACTGGTGGTGGGGGGAGGAGATGAGGGGTCCCTATAATCTGTGTATTCCTTATATATTGTTAGCTCATTACAACCCAAGTAGCTGCACAGCATTGTATCATTACAATGTCTTTTGGTTGCAAGGGCTAGAAACTTACATCAAAGGGAACGTGTGGGCTTACATAAATGGAAAGTCCATGGTAAGGACTTCAGGCATGGTTGGATCCAGGAGTTCAAATGCTGTCATCAGGAACCTCTCTCTCTCTCTCTCTCTCTCTCTCTCTCTCTCGGCTCTGCTCTCCTCTGTGACTGTTTCATTCTCAGGGAGTCCCTTCTCTTCTGGTTGTAAAGATGATCTCCAGCAGTTCCAGGCTTCCAACCAGCCAACCGACCCAAAAAGGTGGAAAGAGAACACCTTTTTCCCAACAGTTTCAGCAAAAGGCCCATGACTGAATCTCACTGGTCTGGTGTTGATCATTTAACCCGATTCCAATGGTTAGGGTGATAGAATTCCCGAGCACATGTCCGCACCCGGACTTCGAGAGGGTCAGCCCCACTAAAATACAGGTGATGGGTGGATAGTGACTAACCCCAAAAGGAGTGCTGGTCCCTGGGCATTTAAAAGTAACAGATGCCTACCACAGTGAGTGTGTGAGAACGGCGAAGCCCGTGGCATGAGCAGGGCCATGTGAACAGTTGCACAGATTGTGCACTGAGCATCTTGAGGGGGCTCCATTGACATTCTTGGTCATCGTACATAAATACATTTCTCATAACAAACTTCCAATGATGGCGGCTAGGTGTGTTATAATCGAAAAACATGGCCACAGTAATTTGTAATTCTTATCATCAAGAGACAGAATCTGTTTCCTTGGCCCTCCAATCTGGGCTGGTCTTGTGACCTGTTTTGACCCATAGAATGCAGCAGAAGTGATCCTGCAAGTTTTGAGGTTAGGTCTTAGGAAGCTGGGTTTCCACCTTCCCCCTCTTGGAATTCTGCCTGAGACCAGTGTGTAAGGAAATGAGCAGCCTCTGGGAGAAGCGGGTCATGTGAGGGAGAGCCAATGTACCCAAATGTCGGGCTCCAGACTAGAGGACCTGAGGAGGGGAGAAAAGTGTGCTGCATCCATCCAGTTAAGCTGGAAACCAGTTTCCAGAACATTCTCCCCATGCGGTTCTGGGTTAGAATTTGCCGGAAGAGGAACATGCATGAGGTTTAGAGGGTGGAAACAAAGCAGTGCATGAGACTCTGTGAAGGTCGGCATGGTCCAATGACATGACGGTGTGCCCTGGGATGACTTCCCCCCATATCTGTTTATGAGTCTGCTTTTTGGGGATCTGAGTCTAAGACAGGCTTCTCGGGAGACCCTGAGCTCCCCTGTGCTGAGTGCACAGGGAGCCCAGTGACAGAGCTCAGAGCAGAAGGAGGGAAACCTTTCCTTCCTTCATTCAACAGTCAGCGAGCCCTTGCCTATGTCAGTGCTGGGGACAGAAAGAGCCTAGAATGTGGGGTCACCCGAGCTGGTGCTAATCCTCACCCAGAGATATGGGCAAGGCATTCAACATCTCAGAGCTTCATTTAATCCTCACAGAGGTCCCATGAGCAGGAAATGTCATGGTTCCATTTTTCAGATGAGGGAATGGAGGCAACAGAGAGGTCGAGTGACTACCCCAAGGCCACACAGCTAGTCAATGGCAGAGCCAGGATTCCTACCCAGAGATGAACTCCAGATCCTATGTCCTTAGCCACTTCCTTAAAAGTTCTGGAGATTGAGCTGAGCAAAGTCCCAGAATTTAGGACTTGCTCCCAGTAAATGGTATGAATTTTTCCATAATACTTGGGAGAATGATCTCATTACTTTACTTTTCTAAGTCTGATGAAACTGGGATCTGATCCTCCTTGCCGGGGGGGCAGGCCTTTGCCACTCAGAAGCCTGCCTCCCTAGAGACACCCCGCCACTGGCACCACAAGCCTCTGCCAGACAGCCCAGTCTCCACCCCCTACAATGTAGACACCCACTCTTGAGTGTTGCAAACTCCCCTTCTTCCTAGCCGCACCCCAGGTGCTCAGGGCTGAACTGTGCACATAACCAAGGCTGGCCACAGTGATAGCTTCAGTAATGGCCACAGGACCCAAGCTAAGCCAATGAGACTCAACCCCCAAGACTGCCTAGAAGTTTTAAAGAGGAAATCTCTGCTGGGCCAGTGAGATAAAAGCCTGGGGCTGAGGGCACCATCTTTGCCAGCAGGTGGAAAGAGCCCATCTGAGAATGAAGACAACACAGAGGAAACCAGGGCCACCAGGTGGAGACAGATCCCTGACAACACTGCCTAAGTGCCTGGATTCAGCCATTCCTGAAGCTGTCCCACCCCCAACTTTCCAACGAGTTCTGTTTTGGCAGAAGCTAATCTCAGTGGGATTCTGTTCTCTGCGGCTGGATGAATCCTGACTAAGGTAGGAGCCTTTGTACTAATAAATCAAGGCTTGTTGATTTCTCTACTGGCCCAAGGCAAACGCAGCCCTTCAGAACACAAAAACATAGTTGCTCTTTGAAGGAGATTGGAGGGAGGGGGAAATACCTCTCATTCTTTGGTGATGAATCAACAGCCAAACTAAGACCTGGTTCATTTCTCAAGCAGGTTATTTTGCCTAACAGCTATTACTCATCCTAGCCCCAACCAGCCCTGAGGTTGGTGTGCCCCAGAGAACCTGCTACACTCAGAGCCACCCCAGATTTTCCACGTTCCTGGGAAAAGAATATCTATGCCATGCTCCTTTCTCCTCCAGCTCAGAATCCTGGGAACTAACTGGGTTTTCTAAAGCTCCAGGAAAACACTTTATGGAATGTACAGCCAAATGAACACCCAACAAAGCTTGCAATGCACCAGGGGGCATCTGGGAATGGATGGAAATCCACATCACACTAGGAAGTGTCCAAAGAAGTCGGTCTTGCCCCTTCTTCTGAGTGGTGGGCTAGCACAGGACCTAGAAGCAAAGTGGGTTGGGGGGAGGTCAGCAGGGGGCAGACGAGGAATGGCTTCAAAGGCTGAGTGAGCCAAGAAAGTGAGACTCTTTCTGGAAGGACGGAGACCATACGGGAAGATTCTAGGCTGGGGAAATCAGACATGACCTCATCTTAGTTAGATTAGAGTGCCCTAGAAACGGAGCCTGAGATGGGGATTTGCATGCATGCGGCTTTTTGAGGGGGAGGTTCTCAGGAGGAGGGGAATGTCATTCCCTTGGGGCTGCAGCGGGTGGGGGAGGCAGCTGAGCTGTTGGCCCCCTCTGCTCAGGGCAGCTAGCACACAGCAGTCTGGTAAACAGGATCTGGGCAGCTCCTTCCTTTCTTGGTGGGGCCACATACCTGCTTCCAGGGAAAGGACTCCCCGGGGGGCTGCTGCTGGGTTGGGAGGGATTCGCCAGGGACAGTGGAACACTGTGGCTGAGCACCCTGGGTTTGAATCCTGACTCTGGGGGCACAGTGGTGTGTGGATCACAGGAGGCCGTGCAGATAAAACACAATCAGGTGTTAGATGCTCCTCTGCCCAGAGCCCAGTGTGCAGCAGATGCCCCAGAAGTCTCACCTTTGCACACATCTCTCGGTGTCCCAGGCCTGGGGAGCTGGGGTGCAAGTTCTGGAATCAGTCACCGTGTGTGTGTGGGGGGGGGGGTCTTCCTGGGCCCTCCCCAGCTCCTGAAGACACTGACTGACCTTCCTTATGCCAGGTTTTACCAGAGCCCAGTTTTAAGGGCATCTAAACCTCTCTGTGTTGGGGGTCCTGGTTCCTCACTCCCCTTCCCACTCATGGTCCCTCCGGATGGAAAAGCGTGGGCATGAGAATCAGGTCTGGACCATAAACCGGGGGGTACTAACAGAAGGAACTCAGTAAGAGATGTGGGAAGTCTGGCCTTGGCCTTGAACCAGAATTATTTCAATGATCCTTAAGGCCCTGAGGATAAGTCCAACCCCTCACAGTCCAGGCCCTTGGGGAAGACCTCTTGGGCTTCATGGCTCACCATGACCCCTGTCCTGTGCCCTGGCTGCTCGGAATACTGATGAGTCCCTACTGTTCCACATACTCCTGCCCCTGGGCCTTTGCACCTGGGGGTTTTGCTGCCTGGGATGCCTTTCCCTACCTACTCCTGGGATGCTTGTCCTCTGCTCTGGCCTCAGGCTACCCCGGATTCCAGGAAGCCTTTCCTGACCCCGGGGCCTCCTTCCTGTTCCCCACCCACCTCCCTGTCTTGTGCTTATCTCTCTACTTGCTCACTCACCTCCCCAACAAGATGGAGCACCCTGAGGATAGCCCCCCAGCTCGACTGCCTTCCTGTCAGCAGTGCCAGAGCAATGCAGATGCTCAGGAAACAGGTGTGGCATAAATGAATGAAAGCCGGTGAGTGGGGTGGGCAGCTCCTCTGCCAGCAGCTAATCAGACACCACCACTAAGTGTACCATGATTGTGCCAATTACCACACTAAGCCAGCGACACTGTCCTCCAAGCTGATGTGGACCACAGTTTGTGACGGCCACACACGGCAAGATACGTTTATTTATCACATACACCCTCCCCATCAAATTAAAGTTTCCCATTACCTTTGATGGATGGATGACAGGTGCCGCGCGAGGGTAACTGTCACTGTGAGGTCAGCAACCCCTGCTCTTCCCTATGAACCTGGCGCAGCTAAGCAGTGTCTACAAAAGTTTTGTGATGATTGTCCCTGTTTTACATGGGTGGAAACTGAGGCTTAATGTAGTGAAAGTCACCTGCCCGTAGAGGGTGGTAGAATAGAGAGGAGGAGTGGAACTGCAGAATGACAAGGAAGTTGGGGGTGGGATAGCTTCAGGAATGGCTGAATCCAGGCACTCTGGCAGTGCTTTTGGGGATCTGTCTCCACCTCTTGGCCCTGCTCTTCTGTGTGTTGCCTTCATTCTCAGGTGGGCTCCCTCCACCTGCTGACAAAGACAGTGCCCCACCGCCCCAATATCAGGTGGCTCCAGGCTAAGTGCATCGCAGAGCAGACAGTGGGGGTGGCTGAGTGGATTCTCAGGGCTGCCGCAACAAAGTGCCACACTGGGTGCCCCGAAACAACAGAGACTTCCCCTTTTGCTGTGCTGGAGGCCAGAAGTTTGAAATCAAGGTGTCAGCAGGGTCGTGCTCCTTCTGGGGACCTGCCTCTCCCAGTGTCCAGGGGCTCCTTGGCTGGGGGCCGCACCCCTCCATCCAGCCAGTCTTCACGAGTATCTCTGCCTCTGTTGCAAATCCTCCCTTCCACCTCTTAGAGACACTGGTCCCTGGGTCTAGGGCCCACCCTAAATCCAGACTGATCTCACTTCCAGATCCTAAACTTGATGACTTCTGCAGAGACCCTGCTTCCAGATAAGGTCACATTCACAGGCCCCCGGGGGTCATATCTTTGTTGGGGGAGGGGTCACTATCAACCAAAGGCAGGTGCAGTGAGAAAGCAAGGGGAAGCTGAGAAAGGCGCGGAGGATGGCGGGCGGCATGGGGGAGGCACGGGAGCTGCGCGGGGACAGAGGGTCACCAGGCTTCACTCCCTGCTAGAAAGCCGTCTACACAGGAGGAAGCAACCCAGGGAGGCCGTGAAGCTCCCGAAGGCCCAAGCTCAGGCCAGACAACTGCGTCTCACTCTATGACCCAGAGTGTCTTACGCCACCTCCCCTTGTGGCCCGAGGGCCCTCTGGCCCGGAGTCTGGGCACGTGGGTCCCTTGGCTGGCCTGTCCTGGAGGAGGCCCCCACAGAGCCAGATGGATGTGGCTGCGGGCAGGCCTGGGGGAGATGTCACCCAGACCCTGCTTTGGGTTCTGCAAACATCACCAGCCCGGGTCCCTCGGAGGACAGGGTCCGGCCCCCGCAAGTGACCAGGCTGCGCCCTTCACCCACCCCCTCACCCTCAAAAAGCACATGCTTCGAATTCCACAAGATTCCCACAGCAGAGGAAACAAAAGCCAGCCAGGGGCCTGGGGCGTGTGGGGTGTGGGAGGGCCTGGGAGTGGGGGCCGGGGAGATGTCCTGGGGCTGCCTTTCCCTAAGACTTGCTCTTAGAGAGAAAGGGTGGCCTGTCCAGCCCCACTTGGAGCCCCCACTCAGGGCCTGGGGAGGGAGGGAGGGAGGCCTCTGTGCCCCAACCCCCACACATGTGAGCCACAGAGCCACCCACACGCAGGTCTGACCACGCACGCAGGTGTACCCATGACCCTGTGTGTACATCTTGCTGGGATGGAACACGGGTGGACTCATTCCCCAAGGGGTGCCTATCCAGGGGGAGCCTGGGTTCAGATCCCACGTCTGGAATCTCAGAGGAGTCACTCAACCTCTCTGGGCCTCAGTTCCCTCTTCTGAAAACTGAGATAGTAGTACCCACCCCAAAGGGCTGTGGAGAGGGGCAACTGAGTCAGTACACGTAAGCACTGGAAAGCCTGGTACACAGCAGGCGCCGTTTAAGTGCTACAGTGATTAGCATAAACCACAGGTATGTGTGAGGCTACCTGTGAATACACAGAGACACGCAAAGGGGATACATGTAATCCCAAAGACTTCATGCAAATACACACACGGACAAGCGCACACACACGTGCACACTCATACACACAGATGCATTCAGAATAGGACAATGCGTGCCCAGATGCCACAAGTGTGCACACAGTCCCTCCAGCCAGCCCCCCATCTGGGTCACTCCCTTTTCGGGGCTTCC
This sequence comes from Enhydra lutris kenyoni, assembly GCF_002288905.1. NCBI lineage: Eukaryota > Metazoa > Chordata > Mammalia > Carnivora > Mustelidae > Enhydra > Enhydra lutris. The sequence goes on along the minus strand of NW_019154129.1, from coordinate 6,525,269 downwards.
CTTCCCTCTCCCCCGCCTCCCCTGGCCAGCTGGGTCCAGGACACATCCGGGTGCTGCCTCGGGGCCCCGGGAGCCTTCCCCGTCCTAGTGCGCCTGTGTCATCTCTCCAGTTGCAACACGCTGTCCCACGATGGTGGTTGCTGTCTGTCTGACCACAGACACCCCACCACCCCCCTGCGCTGTCCTTCCCCCTCCCTGGGGCATCGCCTGGGGCCTGACACTGGGCCCCAAAGTAAGAAATGAGGCTGAGCCGGAAAAGAGAACACAAACCCAAACTACAGCAGCTCCTCGTGCCTCCCTCCTTGGATCAGGGATCAGCATCCCCAGCGGGACCCCTGCCCCTCGGAGTCCCACCCCTGACCCTCTGGACTGAAAGCTTTTGTGTGGGGGACAACAAAGGGCGTTTCTGATGCAGGACTCAGGGTTTTCATTCCTTCAAGGCCTGCATTGTGAGCTGGCCTAGGGCATCTCCACCCTGGGGCAAAAGCGGATTCTGGGCAACATAAAGCCTCGGGTGTTTATGGGGGAGAGAGGGGAGAAGAGAGAGCCAGTCGGTGGAGCCTTGCAGGCCGGGCTCCCTCTCCTCCCTGAGCCTCATTCTGCTCATCTGCATCCGGGGCAAGAAGCACACCTTGCAGGCCGGGCTCCCTCTCCTCCCTGAGCCTCATTCTGCTCATCTGCATCCGGGGCAAGAAGCACACCACCGGGTGGCCCAGAATTTGCCCTTCCCACACTTGGAGAAACTCCCCCTTTATGGGTCTCCTGTGGGCCCGAGCCTTGCTTCCCACTGGGAAGACTCCAGGTTCCTGGCAGCTAGGACACGGGCATGTGACCCAAGCTGGGGTATCAGGTCCACAGGTGCCAGACAGAGAGGGCAGGAACGGGGGCAGGAACACCCAGCTTTGGAAGCCAGACCTGCAGCCCCGGGGCCGCAACTTCACCTCAAAGGCTCCTGGCATGAACGCACTTTCTAGACCAAAGTCTGACATGGCACTTCCGTCTACCAGGGTTCCCAGCGCTTATGTACATTAACTCAGTTGACCCTCTCAACAGCCCTCTGAGATGTGCCCTATGATCTCCATCTTCAGAAGAGGAGACGAGGCACAGAGAGGTTGAGTGACTCGCCCGAGGGTGCAGAGCGGGGCTGTGTGCCCCAGCTGGCCAGCATCCCTCGGTCAGTCTAGACCACAGTCTCCAGAGCTCCCAGCCCCCTCTGGGAATTTCCTGGAAGATAAGAGTGTCTTTTGTTCTCATGAGGGGGCTCTCGGTGGGCCCCCGGATGGGGAATGCTCTCCCAAAAGACCAAGCGATGATCAGAAGGAATTTTCAGCCCCATCCTTGGCCCACAGGGAGGGGAGAGGGGCTGGAGACTGAGCTCACGACCCATCATGCCTACAGGATGAAGCTTCTGTAAAAATCCCTCAACCACAGGCTTCGGCCAGCTTCCAAGGTGAACGCATCGCTGTGTGGGGAGGGTGGGACACCCAGCTGCACGGGGTCGGAAGCTGCTGTGCTCGGGACCCTCCCAGACTTCACCCCATTGTAACCCTCCATCTGGTTGTCCATAAGCCATAGGCTTCCTTTATCATATCCTCGAGGGTACACTGGTCAACAGGGGTGTCCCTGAGCCATGCCAGCAAACTCTCCAACCTGGGCGGGGTGGGGTATGAGGAGCCTCAGGGGCAGCCAAGTCAGACAGAAGTGGGGACACTCTGGGGACCTGATATTTGTGACTGGTGTCTCAAGTGGGGTCCTCTTGTGGGACCGAGCCCTTAAGCTGTTGGGTTAACTCCACGTAGTCAGGGTCGGAACTAAATTAAATTAGGGGATACCTGGTTGGTGTGTGGAGAGCTGAAGAAGTGGCTGGGGGAATCCCCACATATTTATTGTCAGACGTGTTGTGAGTAGAGAAACGCCTTTCTTTTATCCTCAGGGATTAAATAAGATAGAGCACGTGATAATACTCAGTGTTTCTTGGTAGCATTTGCCTTAACATGGTAATGGCGGGATTTATTTGGGTTTCATGAGATAGAACTGAGTACGGGTCCTCAAATTCAGAGGATCTGTGGATTTGGAGAGGGGTAAAATATTACATCTTATTTCGCTAGCCTACAAGTGAAATTTAGTATAGAACTTCAATTCCTAATGTAGCAACACCCACGGGCCTGTGACTCTGTCACCAACAGGAATCACAGGATTTTTATAACCAATGATTGTCACTGTAGTTATACTTAGCTAGCTTCTTTTGTAAGCTGTGTATTTTATTTTGGAGCTATGGGGCACCGAAAAAGATCCTGAATACTCAACTCTAGTTACTGAAATGCATTCCCAAAACAAAGACAAAAGTGCCCAAGTGTTCAAGGAAAGGGTAGGGATGTTAGCAATTTGGAATGCATCAAAGATAGGAAGGCAAGATGAATGGAGAGATGGCAAGATGGAGGGATGGATGGAGGAATGGATGATGGGTGGATGGATGGATGGATGGATGGAGAGATGGAAGGTTGGAGGTAGGTGGAAAGATGGATGATGGGTAGATGGATGGAGGGAGATGGAGGGATGGAGAAATGGAGAGACCAAAGGATGGATGGATGGATGACTGGATGGAGAGATAGAGGGATTGAGGGTGGACGGATGGATGGATGATGGATGGACGGATGGATGGATGGACGGAGAGATGAATGGATGGGTGGATGATGATGAGTGGAAAGATGGGAGATGGAGGGATGGAGAGATGGAGGGATGGAGAGGCCAAAGGATGGATGGATGGGCAAGTGATAAAACAAATATAACAAAATATAATGAAGGTGAGAGGTACATGGCTGGTCGCTGGACAATTCTTTCAACTTTTCTATATGTTTGAACATTTACACCATAAAATACTGGAGGAAAATATTTTTAAAAGAGAAGAAAGGATGACACTGAGAAAGAAAAGAACATCCAACGTATGAGCAAAGATAGAAGATTCACCTTAAGGATCAGCTTTATCAAGTTCTTGTCAAAATCAGATTACACAGAGAAGGAAAAGAACAAAAGAAGGGCAAGAACCAGACTCAGTGCAGGTCCTGAGTAACTGTAAAATGAAGGGGAAAAAACCCCAGGTTTTCCTATAAGGAAATTTCAATGTCTAGAGCTGTGAACACGGTGGCTTCTGGTGACATGGGGACACCGAGCAGCTGAAACACGGCAGGTCGGAACTGACACGTGCTATAAGACACACACCCGGTTTTGAAGACTTGCTACAAACATGGAAACAAAAAAGGACGGAAAACACCTCAGGGATGTTTTTAAAATATGGATTACGTGTTGACACATTACTATTTTGGATATACTGGACTCAAATATACTGTTGCAATTAATTTCCTCTGCTTCCTTTTCACTTTCCTAAACGCAGGTAAGAGAAAATTAAAACAGCACGCGTGGCCTGCATCACTTACATTTCCACTGGGTAACAAGGGTCTGCGGGAAGTGCCCACCGTGGAAACCCTCAGTTGACAAAGACACTGCGCATTTCTCCTGTGCTTGCGGAATTGTTCTTTCGCAGTCCAGCCAGATGGGGGCGCCCTGGGAAAGGCATCATTGCTGCCCTCTGCTTACCTTCGAGCTACGTGGGGTTTTTGGGTTTTGGGTTTTGGGTTTGTTTGTTTTTTCATTTTTCTCATGGATGGTACCTCTGGGAGATACACTGTCCAGCTAGAGCCCAAGATATTTGGAAACAAAGTAAAATCTTTACATGAGGTCTGGGGGTTTCACCAGGCTGCTGAGCGGGTCCCCGGGATTTGGGGACACATCCCAGTTGGGTTCTCTGCCCTCCTTCCCCTTGAGGGCCATGTGGTTTCTGACCATTTCTGACCGGATGGCTGTGCCACCCAAAGGTGGTCACCATCCCCATATGAGGCACTGTGTGACAGTCTCCTGACCCTTCTGTGTGGGCAGTGGCAGAGCCCCAACAGGGGCAGGAATGAGGATTGGCACTTCTGGTCCCAGCTTCAGATTAAGGAAACCATGGGAGGAATCCGGCCAACGTGACAGAGGCCCCCTCCCCGCTGCCGGAGCCTGGCATGGAGCTAAGTCAGGGCCCTGCACCCCGATATTTACCCCAAAGGGAGCCTGGGCGGTGGGGATACCTGGGCTCTGGGAAGTGGGGCCCAGGCTGGGGTAGTGGTCACTATTGTCAGCAACTCATCAGGAGGCACTTCCCGGAATGGGGACCTTTTGCTGCCCCCCTTTTCAGAGTTGAGCCTTTTTCTTCCTTATTAACACATTTTGAGCAGGTTCCAAGAGCTGGCGCCAGACAGACATGACCTCATTTAATCCCTACAGACCCTCCAGGGAGGAGTTGTCATCCCATTCCCTATTTTACTCATAAGGAAACTGAAGCACAGAGAGGTTATGTGACCGGCCCAAGGTCACACAGCTCCAGGCCTGTATTCTTAACAACCACTCCATGCTGCCTCTTGGAAGAAAGGCCAGAAACCCAGGTACAGCAAACAAACCCACCTCCACCCTAATACACAGACTCAAGGAGAACCCCATGCCACTGCGGGCATCACCAACCACCAGTCACCCAGCCAGACTCCCAGGAGGTGCCCCCAGCCTCCCTAATCCTGACAACACCCGGCCCCTTGTTCTAACCCCTCCCCTCACTACCAAGCCACTTAATTTCGCTGTGCCTCAGTTTCCCCACCTTTAGAATGGGGATAATGACAGGCCTATGTCAGAGTCATTACGTGGTTGAAGTGGGCTTTTAAATTAAAATACACACATATCTACACATATATTAATATCAAGGCTTACTGTGGTCCTTGGCACAGAGTACGCGTTCAGCACTATTTAACTCCCTTACTTACTTATTATCTGTATCTGAAGCCCAGCACAGTGGGTAGGACACCAGAGGCCCCACAGCAAATGTCACAGATCCAGCTGAGTCCCTTCCCAGCACAGGGTTTGGGGATGGCTTTCTCGGGAGCCCAGGGATGAAGCAGGCTGCGTTGGGGGCCCCACTCCCTCCACCTGCCCATAGAGCTCCCTCACCCTCCTCTGAGGGCTGACAACACAAACCCGATCCTGCCCCAGGGTCTTTGCACGTGCTGCTTGGCAGCCCGGAATGCTCTTCCTCTAATACCCTGTATAGCCGGCTCCTTCCCATGCTGTATGTTTCAGCCCACAGGCAACCCCTCACAGAACCCAGCACATGGCTCTCCTCCCAGGTGTTCCCAGCTGGATCCTGCCAGCTTAGCCCAGCACCTGGCAGGTACCCCCGGTAGGTGCTCAATGAATGTTGGGGGGACGACCCCGCAAATGCATGAGCCAGTGAATGAACCAAGAAACAAATGGGGTCTGGTCGCGATGCTTGTTTTGCAGCCTGGGAAACCGAAGCAGATTTGAGGTGACTTCACAGATCACAGGCATTGTAGGTGACAAAGCCAGAGTCATCTGCATGGCTGAGGTTATTACAAGATGTTCCGTGAGGACAAAGGGACACACACACCAAGCAGACACGGTTCTAGCAGGCTTCCTCTTTGACTTGCCCTCAGCCCCCATGGGACAGGAAGCAGCACCCCAGCTGCTGAGTCACAATCAGGGGGCAAAGTACCTCATTTCCAACCACAGCACCAGGACAGGCGTTCCAAAGACAGCTCCATCCCCCCCCTCGGCTCAGCTAACGGCAGGCTGCTCAGGGGAAGATACTGCTGGAGAAGGGGGAAGCGAGCAAGAGGGAGAGGAGAGGACTGGTTTGTGGTGCGTTGTGGTCTGGACCAATGTTCATTCCAGGAGCGGGGGCTGGGAGGCAGGACCACATCATGATTCCAAGAATCACTGGGCGTACCAGGTGCCTACACGCTGCTGGGTGCCTCTTAATTCCTCATCAGCACCCTGCGGTGTGCACAGGATGGTTACCATCACTTTACAGGGGTAGCAACAGGGTTCGGAGAGGCTGAGGGCTTTGCTTGCAGTCACACGGCTGGCCAGAAGTCCTTCGGGGCTGGACCTCCAGAGTCACACCCACAGTGCTCTGGCTGCTCATAAACCAGCTCAGCTGTGTGCCAAGGGCTTAGACTAGAACACACCACGGCCTTTAGAGGCCGCCTGGTCAAGCCGGGCTCTCAGGACGTTCCATCAGCCCACTGAGCCTGCCTCCTCTCCCAGACCCCGTGCTAGAAGCTGGGGTGTTTCTCCCACTCTCCCTGTGGGTTGGAGCCCCTCCTCCTCCTCCTCTTGTCCCCCCTGTCCCAGGTTATTTTCCGGGATCGGGATCAGGACAGCACGGGGGGTGGGAGGAGGATACCTGACCCCTCTATTCACTGGTACGGTCTCCTGCAGTGGCCCCTCCTGACCCCCAAGCCCCTTGGGAGCCCCTTTTAAAGAGGGACTGATGCTGAGAGACGGACAGTCTTGGACGCAGAGGGGGGACCCAGCCAGGGCACCCCGACAGCTAGGCAAGCAGGCAGCACACAGGTGGGATGCGGATGCCCGCGGGGAACAGGGCACATACAGGACCTTATGTAACTACAGAGAGCAGAACAGGAATAAAAATGCTCTGATTTTCCACCTGCCAAACACGGCTCCCTGGAGGCCAAGTATGTTGCGTTTAAAGAAATACCAGGAAAACAGGCCTGGCTCAGCCTTCGGGAGCCTCGGAATCTTTTTTCTTTTTTTTAAACAGCTTTATCTGCCATGCAACCCACCCCTTAAACACACACCGCAGTGGTTTTTAGTCTGTTTATAGAGTTGTGCTACCACCGTCGATGTTAGAACATTTTCAGTACCCCCAAAAGAAACCCTGTAGCCGTCACCAGCCTATCCCTTACCCCAGCTCACCGCAGCCTCAGCAACCACTACTCCGAATCCCCATCTCTATGCATCTACTTACTGGGGACTCCGTTCGTATAAAGGGAGTCGTGCAATTCGGGTTCTGGTCATGGAGCGGTCGGGGCACCTGGGCAGGTAAGACAGGGTAACGCCCACCCCAAGGCCCTGCCTGCTGGCTCAGATGTCCTGGGGCTGTAGGATTCTCCCCTCCCACCTCAAGATGCTGCCCAGGCCAGGAGGGTAGAAGAGCCCAGAATCCCAGGCCTGTCACCAGATTCTAACCTTCTGAGATGATCAGAAAACGGGACCCCTGTGGCACTGGCCTGTGTGCACCAGCTTCCCTGGGCACGGGCGGGTGAGCTAAAAAGCCATCCCCATCCAGGGGGAGTACCTAGTTGTGGTATGATCTGGACAAGAAACCGTCTCTCGGTCTTCTCATCTGTAAAGTGGGATAATCATCAAACCTTGCCCTGAGTGCTTGTGAGGATCAGGCGAGTGGACACGTATAAAACACTTAGCACAAGGCGCGGCACATGGCAGAGGTCACACAAATGTTCCTCATCGGTGAGTATTACTGTTGTGGCTGCTACCCCCGGGGGTCGCCTGAGCAGCCCCCCCTGGGGGGGGCAGGGGAGGAAAGTGACAGTGAGAGCTCTGTGCTCTGGGGAAATGAAGAATCATCAGATGGCCACTTTCTGGAAACTGTGTCCGGGGGCCAAGAAAACCAAGCTGGTAATCGGGTCCCACCTGTTGTCAGATGTCAGATTGTCAGAGTCACCCAACGCTGGTGCCCACGGCCTGGTGGTCTTGGAGACGCCAAGGAAAAGGCAATGCAGTCACACAGGGGACAGAACAAACGACCCAGCTTCAGCGGCTCTGGCCTGGGGGGCCCTCCTGGCAGCCCCTGGATGGCCAGAGGCCTGCACACCCCCTACTTGTCTAATGGAATGAAGAGCCCTGTCCCCTCCCTGCGGTAGACAGATGTCACAGTGGGGTTGGCCAGGGGCCATGGGCTGCGCAGCCACACTGAGTCCACGACAGGGAAAGCCAGCCCACACGAGAGGAGAAGGGGCATTCCGGGCCCAAGTGGGGGTCTGCAGACTGCATGCCCCAGATCAATGAAGATCAAACCCCAACATCTTCTAGAGCTAAAGGGAAATTCAGAGGGGATCTTGGTCCAGGGTCTCCTAGCATCAGCCATATGGACGTCTGGGGCTGGATCGTTCCCTGCAGTGGGGGCTGGCCTGGGCACCTGGTCTCTGCCCACTTGGTGTCAGCATTCCCCCTCTACCCCGCACCAGCTGTGACAACCAAAAATGTCTCCAGGGGGTGGGGGTGGGGTGAAATCGGTTGAGAACCACTGATCCAGACAAACCCTGTCAGACTACAGATGGGAAAACAGAGGCCTAGAGAGGTTAAGGGTTCGGAAGGGCTCCCCTCGTTAGGGTCCCTATGTGGTGCTGATGCCACACCAAAGGCTCTCTACACTTCATCCTGGATCCCAGCCACCACCCTGGGAGGTAGGTATTACCACCTCCCTTTCAGATTTGCAACATCGGAAGCTCAGAGAGGTCAAGCAACTTGCCCCAGGCCACACAGCAGGAAGGCAAACATCAGAGCCAGACACCCCTGACTCCAACCAAGCAGCGCCTCTCCCCCACCCCTGTATACCCCTTTCTGGGAGCTGAAGGTGAACTTCACGGCAGGAGTATTGGTAAACAGGCAACAAATGCTGGCAAATTCTTCGGTCACATCTGTCGACAAGTCTACTGTCAACAGCAAACATCTGCATGTCTCTGCTGGGATCCCGTTGGCTCCTTCCCGTCTCTGCAGCCTGTCAGACAAGGGTGGGATGACATGCTTCCAAGCTGGTGGGCCACCCACGGCCCACGTTATCCCAGGTCTTGGTGGGTAGGCGGCCCTGGTGAATTCAGGACCATCTGTTGTGATAAAAGCAGCAACCAGAGCTGGAGGCGTAGTCAGGACGTACCTGATTCAACACCTGAGTTCTCCGGGTGGGAAACTGAGGCCCAGAGAGGGGGAGCACTTTGCTCCAGGCTGCACAGGGAGGAGGACGAGCTGTGTCCGTGGCTCGTTTGCTTTTCCTTAACAGCTTAATTGGAATATCATTCACATGCCAGACGATTCGCCCATTGACGGTGTCCAATTCAGCGGCTTTCTGCTGAGTTATACAATTGCCACCACCATCCACACTACAACGTCTTCATAGCCCTTCCCCCAAAATCCATACTCATTAGCAACTGCCCCCGCCATTCCGGTTTTCCCCCAACTTCCCCTACCCCCTGCAACTACTGGCTCATTTCTGCCTGGATGGATTTGCCTATTCTGAACATTTCCTATAAACGGAATCGTACAAGCCATGATCTTTAAGGACCAGCTTCTTTAAAGACTTTTTTTTTTTTTTTAACTTGTCAGGGAGAGAGAGAGAGGTAGGCAGAGGGAGAAGCAGGCTCTCTGCTAAGCAGGGAGCCCGATGCAGGACTTGATCCCAGGACCCTGGGATTGCAACCCGAGCCGAAGGCAGACGCTTAACAGACTGAGCCACCCAGGCTCATGGGACCAGATTCTCCTTCACTTAGCACCATGATCTCAAAATTCACCTGTGTTAGAGCAGGTATAAGCACTTCATTCCTCTGAAAGACTGAGTAATACTCCATTGTGTGCCTAGACCACACTGTATCCATTCACCCGGTGATGGACATTGCTGTGGTTGCCATTTGGGTGTTTTCTTGTTAATTCCCATTGATTGCCAGCTTCCCATGTGCCAGCCTGAGCACTTGCCTTGCAGACAGATCCCACAGCGCTAAAGGAGGCAAAATGGCTCCCATCTCACAGTCAGGGAAACTGAGGCTCAAGGATGCAAATCAGAGCTACTCCCAGAGGACCCAACCTGGCCGCCTGGGGACTGATACAGAACACGTGATTTGATTTGGCCTGGGAAGGATTCCTCAGTTGTCTGAATTAGCTGCCCACATTGGAAACTTGGAAGTTTTTGTGTTAAAAAACAAACAAACCAACAAAAAACGTTCTAGCTTCTTTTGAAAAAAACAAACAAATAATAGGAATCACAAGATAGGGCCACACAGACACACTGCCTTTCCCCTTCTAGGAGGTTGGGGACAGCTGCTGAAGGCTGATGCCATCCCCTCAGGACAAAACTGTGTTCTCTCCTACTCCTCAGCCCACCTGGTTAGATGGGACTAATCAATGCGGCTCACCCAAGACCATCCTGGTTTCCAAAATTCTATATTATTCTTTTAGCACTGTCGCAGTTATAAACCGAAGGCCTCGTGCCCAGGAAATCCCCTCCATCCCAGACATACCGGGAGAGTCGGTCACCCTGCTGTCTCTGAAGCCTCGTCATCTGCCGTCCCTGTCACCCAGCTCTGCCCCCCCACCAGCACCCTGCCCTACAGAACCTCACCCCTTCCTCTGTCAGGTGGCTATTGTTCTCAGCCATGATCTCTCACCATCTCTCCTTCTGCCCACATCCTCCAGGGCTGATGCCAAGCCCCATCATCCTCAGCAAGATGAGAAAAATAAAGTCTGAATTCTTCTCTAACCTGGACTCTCCCCCTGTCGATTCATCCTTTCTCAGGAGACAGGAGGTCGTCCTGCTGGTGCAAACGTCCTTCCTTTTCTGAAACTGTGGGAGGGGGGTAAATGGCTTGGTGAGGCTTTTAACGTGCTCGTTAGCAAAAATAAGACATTAGCAGTCTCCCAGCCACCCTCAAAAAATTTTCTTAATAACCTTTAAATTTTAATAGACTCAAGACTTAGAGACTGTGAGTACGGTTCAGAAAGTTACACACTCACACCCACTTCTATTATTCCGTGGGACACAGGTCATGAACCAACACTGACTCACTCTTATAAACTATATACAGTCTGTGCTTTACTGGGATTTCCTTAGTTTTTCCTAATGTCCTTTTGCTGTTCCAAGATCCCAGCCAGGACATCATGTTACATATAATTGTCACGTGTCCTTGGGCTCCTCTGAGCTGGGACGGTTTCTCAGACTTTCCCTGTTTTGATCACCTTGACAGTTTTGTGTTTTTTTTTTAAGATTTTGTTTATTTATTTGACAGAGATCACAAGTAGGCAGAGAGGCAGGCAGAGAGAGAGGAGGAAGCAGGCTCCCCACTGAGCAGAAAGTCCGATGTGGAGCTCCCATGACCTGAGCCGAAGGCAGAGGCTTAACCCACTGAGCCACCCAAGCGCCCCAACACCTTGACAGTTTTGAGAAGTATTCGTCATGCATTTGCAGAATGTCCCTCAATCGGGATTTTTCTGGTGTTTTCCTCATGATCAGAGTGCAGTTGTGCATTTTCAGAGAAAGACCACTGAGAAGGAAGATCATTTTGTCATAGTGCATGTGACGATGGGTATATGTCTTCAAGATGACCTTGGTATTGGCCTTCACACTGAGCTGATCGAGGCACATTATTTGGAAATTTGCAGAGGAGACTTAGCCCTCTCCCAATTAAAAAAAAAAAAAGTAATGGTCAGCAAAGCCCTAAATTCTGGCTCTCACCATTGCAGACTCCAGTGGGACAAACGGGGTCCCCCAGAGGAGAGAGAGCCCCCTCTGTGAGCCGGGACTGTGTGGGGCATTTTCATTTCACACAAGAGGCTACCTTCTGGCAAAATGCGGCTCAGCCTCCCCAGTTTATGAGCAAGGCTCAGAGAAGCGACTAAAGAGCCCCGGGGTCACAGGGTGTGGGAGGCTGCTGTAGGGTCTGAACTCACTGGCTTCCCACCTGCCTCCCCCAGGTTGTGCTTGCTAAAGCTAAAGGCTGGCGAGCAGAAAGAAATCCAGGCCTCGGAAAGGAGGCAATTATACCAGCCCGGATCCTCTGTCACCTACCCATGGGGGACCATGAGTGGGGGGCTGGAACCCCATGGGTGTCTGACTTCAGAGGCCTCCCCCTGCTGCTCCTGCACTTGAGTTAGGAAACTAAAAAGGTCAAGAGATGAGACTCCGGGTGGCTCAGTTGATAAAGGTCTGTGTTCGGCTCAGGTCATGATCCCAGGGTCCCAGGATCAAGTCCAGCTTCGGGCTCCCTGCTCGTCGGGAAGCCTCCTGCTCCCCCTGCTTGTGCTCTCTCTCTCTGTGTCAAATAAATAAATAAAATCTTAAAAACAACAACAACAACAAAAAAACACACTCAAGAGATGAGCAGCAGGACACCTCACCCTTTAGGTGCCACCTGGCATCGCCCTTCCTCCCATCCTTTATACAGGGTACACTGGGTGCTCACCCATGGGGAGAATCCTGGACCATTCATTCAGGGAGGCTTGGCTCCCTCCCTGGATCATGCCCTGAGGCTCATCTCCATCATCCCTCCCCCCCACCCCCGTCTGCTCCCAGGCCCTCCAGGTCTCCCTTGTAAAATGGGGTAAGAACTGACTCCCCAGGACGTGCAGTCTTGCCTGCCTCCCCTCCCTGCGCCCGCCGCCTGTGGCAGCAGCGCCCCCTTCTGGCCGGGTGCCTCTTGACACCCTCGTGATTCATCCCTTGCTCTCTTCCTCCCCCTGCAGGCCATTCCGGGAAGGGCAGCTCGGGTTGAAAGTCCCCAAGTGGGAGACCAGAACCAAGTTTCCAGATTTGGGCACTCCTGGGTTTGGATCTGGGCTCTTCCACCTACTAATGGAACCGTAAGTATGCCCCTGACCCTATCAAAAATTAACCCAATGCTCTGTCCTTTGTAAAATGCAATATAACATTTTTTATATTTTTATTTGTGGTTGAGTTATAAAACCCTTACAGAAAAAAGCAAAGGCCCACATCTTAAGTCACAGTTCAACAAGCCTGCACAAAGAAAACACACTCGTGAGCTACGCGGGATGAAAACTGAAACACTGCCGGCATCCCAGAAAATCCCACCGTTCTCTCTCTCTCTCTGTGTCAAATAAATAAATAAAATCTTAAAAACAAAAACAAAACAAAACAAAAAAACCTCAAGAGATGAGCTGCAGGACACCTCGTCCTTTAGGTGCCACCTGGTATCTAAATCATGATGATCCCCAATCACTGCTCCCTTCTTTGTCCTCCCCAAGTGTAGCCCCCAGCCCAAATTCCAACACCGCATCCCATGTATATAAAAATTAATTATATATTAATTAATTTATATAAATATTAATGCCCTCCTCTTGGCTGTGATGTAATGTGCACTGCAAACCACGGGTCATGTAGGAAGGCACCCTATGTATGGCTCTGGGATCCTTTCCTCTTCCACACTCCCCACTCCCGGTCAGTGGCAGCGTCCTTTCCTCGCGGCTGTACTTGTAGTCCATGCTGAGTGTGGTAGAATGACCAGCTAAATGACTGGTGACCAGAACATCTGGGCCTCTCTGTGCTAACATCTGCCCAGGAAATTACTGCCCCTGAGGCTTGTCCATTGTACATCCTCTATACGGTCATTTCCTCCCACCCACCCCTGGGTCCCTCCCCGGGGAAGCCGCTCTCTTGAATTAGTGCCTTGTCCTCCAAACGGCCCACGTCTCCTCTCCAGTCTACCCTCCAAACGGCAGCCAGGGTTCTGTTTGCAACACTCCATGGCTCCCTAGCACCTTCAGGATCAAGTCACACCCTCCCCAGCAGTCAAAATAGTCTTACATCTGTTGGAATGGCTATTATAAAAAGGAGGGGGGCAGAGATCACAAGCGGCGGTGAGGATGTGGAGAAAAGGGGACCCTCGTGCACTGCTGGCGGGAATGCAAGCTGGTGCACCACTGTTAAGGACAATACTATGGAAGTTTCTCAAAAAATTAAAAATAGAACTACCCCATGATCCAGCCATCCCACTTCTGGGTATTTATCTGAAGGAAATAAAATCACTACCTGGAAAAGATATCTGCAGCCCCATGTCCACTGCAGCATTATTCCAACAGCCAAGACATGGAAGCAACCTAAGTGTCCATCAGCAGAGGAATGGATAAAGAAAATGTGAGCTATATATATAGATATAATACCGTCCCACTATAAAGAAAGAAAGAAACCCTGCCATTGGTGACCACATGGAGGGACCTCGAGGGCATGGCCTTCAGGGAGATAAGTCAGACAGAGCAAGACAAACACTGTGTGATCTTGCTTATATGTGGAATCTAAAAATGCTGAGCCCGTAGACAGATACAGAGGACAGGCTGGTGGCGGCCAGAAGCCAGGGCGGGGGTAGGGAGTGTGGTGGGTGAAGGTGGTCAACGGGAACAAGCTTCCAGTCCTAAGACAAGTCAGTCCCAGGGATGTGATGTACTGTGCGGTGACGCTAGTTAACAATGCCGTGTTGTATATTTTGAAGCTGCTAAGAGAGTAGATCTCGAGAGTTCTCATCTCAGGGCTCCCAGGTGGCTCAGGCGGGTAAGTGTCTGACTCTTGATTTCAGCTCAGGTCTCGATCGCAGGGTCATGGGATCGAGCCCCGCTCTGGTACACGCTGAATGTGGATTCTCTCTCTTACTCTCAAAATAGAAGAAGAAGAAGACAACGACGATGACAAAGAGCTCTCATGTCAAGAAAAAGAAATGGTAACTAGGTGGGTGGTAGTAGACATTAACTAGATTCCCTGTAGTGATCATTTTACAATCTATGTCTTTATCAGTCGTTATGTCATAGACCTGTCATCTCACCCTGTGTGATGCTTGTGTCTGGGCCTTTGCACACGCTGCCTCTGCTTCCTGGAAGACCTCACCTTTACCTCCACCCACTACGTGCCTTTCGGGACACAGCTCAAATGTCCCCACTGCTGAAAAGACCTCTCCTTCCCACTCCCACAGACCTCTCCTGTGCTGCCCAGAGAAGAGTGGGTTCCTCCTTCAACTTGTCCTTCAAGTCTTTGCCCAGGCTCCACCTCCTCCAAGAAGCCATTCCTGACTACCCCTACACCCCCAGAGTCCTTCCTTCAGTCCCAGCACTTGGCATGCTGGGCTAGGATATACTGGGTTGCTTTTGGTCTGTCTGCTTTTGGGGGCTGTGAGCTCTAGGAGGTCAGGGACTGTGTCTGAGGACCCAAGTGTCTCCCCCCACCCAGCCAGGGCCCAGCAGAGAGGAAGAAAGTCAGTTGGGGGTTAGTAGAGGGACAGATGAATGAGTGAACAAATGAAGGATGGATGAATCAGTATGGCTAAGCGAGCCGGAGCTGACCGGCACAGGAAGGAGTGCCGAGTGCCATTTCCAGGGGGGTTCTTGGCCTTATGGGACGTGGAAAGGACTTTGCTCTGACACACAGCTTGGCTTCTTTCCTGCAGTCCAAGCCTTGGTTTCTCCATATGCAAGCTTGGGATGACAGTGATCCATTTCTCAGCTGGTTGTGAGGATTGAGGGGGTCACATTGTTGTTGGTTCTACCTGCCAAGTTCTCACAGCCTGGTCCCCGACTGCCTGATGTTGGAGCTCATGGGCTGTTTAAAGTTGCCCCCATGATGGGATATGAGGAAGGAGTGTCTGGGACACACCATGCCCGGGGTCATCCAGCTGGGGAGACCCGTGCTCTCCGTCTCCAATCCCCTGCCACCATGGCAGGCACCAGGCTGCTCCTCTAGACCAGCACCAGGAAGCTTTGTCCTGGATCTGGGCTTTAGCCTGCCACAGGCCCTTGGACTCCCCAGCCCCTCCTGCATCCCTACTTCCCCGTCCTCCACCAGTGTCAGCCCGCTGTTGGTGGGGACAGCTACTTCCTCCACCAGCCAGCCCCGCACCCATCACAGCAGCCCTAGGACTGAGCTCAGCTGCAGCCATCGGGCCCCTGGCACCCCTTCCTGGGGTTCCCGTCAGCCTCTCCACTTCATCCCAGCTCTGAACCCGGAGCCCCCTGACAGCAGCTGGGCGGGGCGGGCCCAAGGAGCGAAGGAGACCCCCATACAGCCCAATGTTCCTAGGCAGCCCCTCCCTGCCATAGACACGCTAACAGAGCCCTTTTGCAGACATGGCTTCGAGGGGCCTCCCAGCCACCCAGGAAACGGGAACTCTGAGCCCTGTTTTCATAGCAATGACAGCTGACATCTACTGCACCCTTACTATGTGTCAGCTCCCCTGCGTCCACTGATTTAATCTGAAAAACAAAACAAAACAAAATCCCCATGAGGTTGGTTCTGTTCTCCCACCTTCGAGGTGGGAAGACTGAGGGTCTGGGAGATGCTGTGACTTGCCTCCCACTGGGAAGTGTCAGGGCCAGGACTCAACCCCACCCTGGAGCCCACGCCCCGTCCACCTGACCTGGGAGTAGGGGGGTACGTGGAGGAGGGAGGGGAATAAGACCTGAGGCGTGGAGGGATTCCAGCTCTGAGAGATGCTCTTGATGTCAGAAAGTGTGCTGGGCAGGGGAGGCAGTGGGAGCAAAGCCATGGAGGTGGGAGTCAATGTCAATGTCTCTCTCTCACAGAGGGCATCTGAGGGACTGAAAGGCACCCAGATACACACACACACAGTGTGAGACCTGTCCGTGGGATCCATGCACGGGTTAGCGTGACTGTGTGTGCACACATGCCTATGTGTGTGTGTGCGTGTGTCTGTGTGTGTGCATGCTGTCAGGAAAAAACGATGAGATATTTTGAAACAGGCAAGACAGATGGCTGGGGGCCTTGCTTAGTGCTTGGTTATCTTGGCCTCATCTTCAAGCTGTGCGAAGACTCAGTTAAGTTGTAGCGAACGGATTGTAATGCAAATGATCCTCAGCCACAGAAACACAAATAAATTGTATCCGGCACAGATACACTTGCTTATCGCCCTGTGGCTATCGACCAGCTTTGCACCTGCTTCTACATTCACGCCGGCACTCCTGATTGAGGACACACGTGTGTGATTTTTAATGCTCCTTTAAGTTGGCTGCTACGGCTTATTAGTTCTTCCATTAACGGATGAGTTAGACAGAATCTCAAGGATTCTATGTTTGCATGAGACTCACGAGTTTATAAACCTCTGTCACTGGGCTGCAAGTCCCCCGCCCTCCTGCCCATCGCCGCCTCTGACCGCACACGGCAGCCCTCTCGGGCAGGGATGCCCATGAGACATTGGTCAGTGCTTTCCACCTGCCCAGCTCTGGACTGAGCCATTTAAGTGTCTGAGCTTGTGACATCCAATGCTCCTGGGAGGGAGGTGTTCTCCTTACCCCCACCTGGCAGATGGGGAGACTGAGGCTCAGAGAGGGTGAGAACGTCAGCTCGGCAGGAAGTGGCAAGGTCGGCCTTTGAAGCTCAGCAGCCTGACTCCTGCACGTGCTGCACGTGCGGTTTCCTCCACAGCCTACAAGTAACGGGGGCAGTGGGGACCTCCTGCCTGACCTAACTCAGGCAGAAGGCAGTCTGGTTGTGAAGGATCCCGTGTGCTCGGGGTGATTTTCTGTCAACCTCTGGGACCTGGCACCTGTGACCTTTATGGGTGCACTGCGGTGCCGGCAGGGGACCACCTCCTCCTTTCCAGCCCGACTTCCCCTCAGACTCGGTCCCACAGTACGGGCCAGCACATCCCACTTGCTCCCCAGAGAAGCCAAGCCCCAGCACTGGCACGGAGAACATGGAACACGATTGGTCCCGAGTACTCACTGCCATCACCAGCCCCATCCAGGACCATCGTCCTCACTCCCGGGAAGCACGTCCTGCCTCATCCCCACAGGACAAGGGAGAGGACTGAGGCCCAGAGAGGTTAAGTAACTTAGGGATGGTCACATTGTAGAGCTGGAATGAGAACTCAGGTCAGAGGGACTCCTAGTCCTGGGACAGATTCAGGCTGCCTTCCCAACGCCCACAGGGTCACTATTATCCCAGCCAGAGCCCAGAGGGGACTGTAAGCAGTCAGCAGGGGTGGACATGAGTCCCCTGGTCTCTACCTGTTTCCTGCCTGGGGATATAGGCAGTCCTTCCCCCCGAGCCCCTCCTAGAGGAGGGGGTGGGGAGGGAGGGGCCAAGGGAGATGGGGAGAGAGAGTCCTCATCAGGCTCTAGGCCCAGCATGGAGCCCTGGGCTCAAGGGCCCAAGGGCTCAATCTCAGGACCTTGAGATCATGACCTGAGCTGAAATAAAGAGCTGGATACTTAACCGACTGAGCCCCCCAGGCGTCCCTAGGCAGTCCTTTCGTGGGGAGCCAGCAGTGGGCGTGCCAGGCAGGCCAGACCCACCGCTGCGCCTTCTCCAAGAACAGTGTGGGGTCACCATGACTTCCCGGTCAGCTGCAACCAGAGCACTGCTGCTGGAGGGGTGCCCCTCCACCTCAGCCTCTGTCCCCCCAGCACCGTGACCGTGCTCCCTCCACAAGGTTAGCTCATGGGCTAAACTCTGCGGTACAAGGTTAGAAAGAGCCGCCCCCCTGGTGCTTCCTGTCTCAGTAAGCGGTACCTCCACCCACATGTATGCACAAGCCAGAGCGCAAGGAGGCCTCCTTACCGCCTCCCTCTGCTCCCCTCCCCCACTGTATCCAAACCCTCACAGTGGCAGACTGCCAGCTGTGCCCCAACCTCCACCTGCCCTTCTCCCACAGCGATAGACCCTCCACTGTCTAGCTAGGCAAGGCCACTCCAAATTAAGACTACATCTCCCAGGGGCGCCTGGGTGGCTCAGTGGGTTAAGCCGCTGCCTTTGGCTCAAGTCATGATCTCAGAGTCCTGGGATCGAGCCCCGCATTGGGCTCCTTGCTCAGTGGGGAGCCTGCTTCTCTCTCTGCCTCTGCCTGCCTCTCTGCCTGCTTGTGCTCTCTCTCTCTCTCTCTCTCTCTCTGTCAAATAAATAAATAAATAAAATCTTTAAAAAAAAAAAGACTACATCTCCCAGCCTCCCTTTTTGCTAGGTGTGGCCAAGTGATTAAATTCTGGCAAATGGGGGGCGGCTGGGTTGCTCAGTTGGTTAAGCATCTGACTTTCTTTTTTTTTTTTAAGATTTTATTTATTTATTTTTGCGAGAGAGAGAGAAAGCAAGCACAAGCTGGGGAGGGAGGGACAGAGGGAGAAGCAGACTTCCTGTTGAGCAGGGAGCCCAATGCAGGACTCGATTCCAGGACCCTGGGATCATGACCTGAGCTGAAGGCAGACAATTAACCGACTGAGCCACCCCTGAACTCCCAGCATCTGATTCATGATCTCGGTTTTGTGGGACCCACATTGGGGTCTGTGCGGGGTGTGGAGCCTCCCTGGGATTCTCTCTCTCCCTCTGCCTTTCCTCTCTCTCATGCTCTCTCTATCTTAAAAAAAAACCAAAAAACAAAAAACTGGCAAATACGATGTGAGCAAAAGTGATGTGTATAAATTCCAAGTTCTGCCCTTACAGGAAAGGGTATGTCCTCCTCCTTCACTCCCTTCCCTTCTCCTTTCTCTCTCCACTAGTTGTAGTGCAGGACACAGTGTGATCTATTTAGACTATAGGAACAAGGACAATAGCATAGGAATAATAGCAGAGCAATAAGGTAGAAGGAGCCTGGGTCCTTAAAGCCTTGGAGCAACCAAACCAGAACCAGAACACGTGAACCAAGACTGCACACAAGAGAGAGAGAAGAGAGTTCTTTCCTTCTTTTTAAACCAGTACTTTGTGTCTCTGAAGTAGCAGCTTGGGATCTGTATTCCAACTAATAGAATCACCAGGTTCTGTGCATTTTACCTCCTAATTATTACCCATGTTTATCTACTTCTTTCAAATCTCCACCAACTTCACCCCAGACAAAGGCATGACCCCCTCACTCTCCTCACTTTCAGAGTTCCAGCCTCATGGGCCTTCTGTCAATTACTTGAATGTATCATGCTCACTCCTGCCACAGGACCTTAACACATGCCACTACCTGGAACAATTTTTCCTCCTCTCATCATCTAACCATCTCCCACTTATCCTTCAGATCTTGGCAGGACCACCACTTATTCCAGGAAGCTCTCAGTGACTGCTCTGACTACATGAGAGTCCCTTTTCTTTTTTTTTTTTTTTTTGAGAGTCCCTTTTCTGTACCCCCATAGCACCACAAACTCCTATGTGATATGTACTACAGTTAAAATTAAAAATCCCATGAGGTCCTCTCAATTTTGCTGAGAACCTAAAACTGTTCTAGAAAAAGAGTCCTAAGGAAAAGTTAACCAGAAAATTCCATGAGATTGGGGCACCTGTGTGGCTCACTCAGTTAAGCACCCAACTCTTGGATTTCGGCTCAGGTCACGATCTTGGGGTCATGGGATCAAACCCCGCGTCGAGTTCCACACTTAGTGTGGAGCCTGCTTGAGATCGTCTCTCTCCCTCTGCCCCTCCCCTGACTATGCAGGGGTGCTCTCTCTATTTAAAAAAAAAATACCCTAACCAAAATATGAAATCATGTATGCACAGGAAAGGAGACAATCTAAACATCCACCAAGAGGAAATCAGTTGACTCAACTGTGGACTGCCATGTAGGAGAGCATCACGCAGCTGTACAAAGGAGCGGGGACACTCTCCAGATACTGCACTGGAGTGATCTCCAGGGTATGTGACTCATGTGAAAAAATAAAAACAAAATCCACAGAGCAGAAGTGTGTATGCAGGGTTTGCTGTCTTCTCATCATGTCTGGTGTATATACACATTTGCTTCTTTTTTCAAAAATAAACAATGGAGGGCGCCTGGGTGGCTCAGTGGGTTGAGCCGCTGCCTTCGGCTCGGGTCATGATCTCGGGGTCCTGGGATCGAGTCCCGCATCGGGCTCTCTGCTCAGCAGGGAGCCTGCTTCCCTTCCTCTCTCTCTGCCTGCCTCTCTGCCTACTTGTGATCTCTGTCTGTCAAATAAATAAATAAAATCTTTAAAAAAATAATAATAAACAATGGAGGCAGAAAGCATAAACTAACAAAACTAGCTACCTATGAAGGAAGGAGACAACAAGTAAAGGGAACAGGAGTGGAAGTTAGACTTTCCTGAGGGTATCTCGTTTTAGAGTTCTTATTTTATTAATGTAAACTGTTTACAAAAGTGTAAAGCAAAGACAAGGGGAAAAAATCTCTTTAAATAAAATTTAAAAAAAAACAGGAATGAATAAACCTGACTGAAAGTCAACTTGGCAACTACACTAAGAAAGATCATTGGAGGGGCGCCTGGGTGGCTCGGTGGGTTGAGGCCTCTGCCTTCGGCTCAGGTCATGATCCCGGGGTCCTGGGATCGAGCCCCGC
>NW_019154129.1:6369915-6504242 GCF_002288905.1 Enhydra lutris kenyoni | reverse complement strand
CCAGGTCATGATCCCGGGGTCCTGGGATCGAGCCCCGCATCGGGCTCTCTGCTCGGCGGGAAGCCTGCTTTTCCCTCTCTCTCTCTCTGCCTGCCTCTCTGCCTACTTGTGATCTCTGTCTGTCAAATAAATAAATAAAATCTTTAAAAAAAAAAAAAAAAAAGAAAGATCATTGGAAGTATCTTTCAAACAGCCCTTCGTACATCCCTAATGGGCTTTATCCTAAGGACCGCAGAGCCACAAAGAAACAGAACCACAAGGCAATCTTCAACTGCCCTCCATCATTCTGTAATAGGTACTAATTATATTAGTATCGTTTCTTGGAAACTATTAGCTTTATAAGATAAAGAAGATAAGAAATCACATTAATGTGTTAGAAACCAAGATTTTCTGTGTAAGAAAAAAAGAGATGCCAAACAAAATCAAAGAAGTTCAATGAAGACCTTGTAATCTTAAATGTGAAGGAGTTCTCAGTTTCTCCAGCTTGAAGCCTAGATTCAACGATAACCCAACAGCAGTGAGAACCGTGAATGTCTAGATTGTGGTTCCTAATTTCCACTGATCACCAGAAGGAACAGGACTCCTGTGAGAAACAGCTGATTCCAGGTAGAAAGCATGTAAGATGATCCTGGGCCATGATGTCACGCAAAAATCAAAGAAACCGTCAAAGGCTATGGAGGTGAGGTCAAAAGGATGCAGGACAGGGAGCTAAGGGGCTCCCATTTAGTTGTGCTCGGCATGGTTCTAGGAAAATTACTTCACCTCATTTTTAGTCCTTACAACATGCCTTATAAGAGGACTGTACAACTATGCTCATTTTACAGATGAGGAAACTGAGTCCCAGGGAGATTAAGTGACCTACCCAAGGTCATGCAGTGGGTAGGTGGCTGATTAAGGATCCGAACCCAGGCCATCTGGCTCTGCAGTCCATGCCTTTAGCCATCCTCTCAGCTGCCTCTTCATTAATGTTAGATGTTCAGCATCAAAGCAGAAAAGGAAAATAAAAGGGTGCCTGGGTGGCTCCATTGGTCAAACATCCCACCCTTGGTTTTGGCTCAGGTCATGATCTCAGGGTCCTGGCATTGAGTCCCACATCAGGCTTTGTGCTCAGTGGGGAGCCTGCTTCTCTTCCTCTCCCTCTGTCCTTCCCCCTGCTCACTCTTTCTCTCTCTTAAATAAATAAATATATTTAAAATATTTTTTTTATTTATTTATTTGACAGAGAGATCATAAGTAGGCAGAGCAGCAGGAAGAGAGAGGGGGAAGCAGGCTCCCCACTGAGCAGAGAGCCTGACGCGGGGCTCGATCCCAAAACCCTGAGATCATGACCTGAGCCGAAGGCAGAGGCTTAACCCACTGAACCACCCAGGCGTCCCTATAAATAAATATTTTTTAAAAAATAGGAAAATTAAAACAAAACAAAACCAGCCAGAAGCTTGAAAGAGCCCAGTCGTGGGGAGGGCCTAGGGGCTCAGTACCACGGACAGCACCCCCAATCCCGTTCACAACCTCATCAGTTCAGATATGCCTAAACCCAGTGTGCTCAGGCTTGGATCAAGGACCAGCTGGGGAGTGCTTGGACCCATATCTTGGTTAGCTGCTGCCCAAGCTGCCATCACGCCCAGCCTCCCTACTGGCCACGCCTCACATCCCCCTGGCCTGCTTGGGGCCACCCTGGCTCTTTCCAAGACCACCACTGAAGAGCAGGGATCACCACGTAATTCTTCGTGATGCCCAGCCAAGGGGCATTCTCACCACCCAGATGGGGAAACTGAGGCTCAGAGAGGTACTGCACTGACTAAGGTCAGGAAGCTGGGAAGCAGTTGTTTCTGGTATCGTCCCCCTTGCTTACCCCTCTTTCCTCTTGTTGGCTAATTGTTGTTGGAAGGCTGAGCGTGGGTGCCAGTGGCCCATGCTGAGGAGTGAGTCACCCTCATTTTGTGTTTGTGTATATGTCACCTCCCCAGCTGCAGCTTTGAGCTGAGGAGAGGGGTCTGGGCACATGAGCTGGAGGCAAGAAGGTCGCTTTTCCCAGCAAGAAAGGAGCCCCCTGGATGACTCCTGTCCTCCTCCACATCCACACCCAATCAAGTCTATGTGGGTGCTGTTCCCTCTTCCCCAAAGCCACCACCCTGGCAGGCCACCATCAGCTCAAAGAGGTGAGCAGATATGCTTTGAAGGTGGGACTGACAGCACTGTGACGAAATACAGAAATGGATATATTTAGCTACAGCTAGCTTCAATGTGCCTCTGTTTTCTACCCAGACCTAATTTTCTTTCTTTTCAGACAACCAGTTAAGATGGAAATCCCAGGCTCTCCACAAGGCCAGGAGGCTGGACCAGCCCTCCCCCAATCCCCACCCTCTACCCTCGACCCCCACAACTTCTGCTCGAGGCCGTTAAAGAGGCAGGAAATCAATGATCACAAGCAAGAGCTCCACCAGGTCTGTAATGATCAAAACACGAGGAAATAAAGAGGGGAGAATCATTATAGCTTAAAAGGGATTTAAGAGATCCATCAGCCAGATGCAGTGTATGGACTCGGCCCACCGGTGTGAACCAGCCACCCATAAAAAAACATATTTAGGAGACAATGGCGGGAAGATGCCATATTAGAGGATATTATACAATCATTAACTTCGTGTAGGTGCGAGAATGGCAATTAAATGAAAATGGGGATATTTAAGGGTGAGTTCTTATCACTCAGAGATACATTTGGAAGAATTTATGGATGAAATGACCTAAGGACGTGATTTACAGCAGGATAATCCAGCGGGGGGGCAAGTGGACGGGCGGGAGGGGGCACGGGATGGCAGTGAATCAAGGTCATCTACAGGAAGCCGCCCCTAAAAAGAAAAGAAAAGAAAAAAAGAAAAAGAAAAGAAACATAGGGGAAGTTGTATCTTGCCCAAAAGACACGTTTCACAGAATGGCAGAAAACGCGCCATGTCTGGAACTGAGCCATGCTGGCGGTTGACCGGTGCCCAGGGGAACGTGGCAGGACCTGCCCGTTGGCCCACTGAACAGTGGTGACACCTGCTGATTATTATACTATTATTGTCTTCTTTCCTTTTGTGTGTCTCGGGGGAGGGGTGGGGATGAGGGTTTGGACTATAGGGAGTGGTTCAAACCCCGCCTCTAACATTTCTTGGACCTTGGCCACTCACGCCTCCACCATGTGCCTCAGTTTCCCCATCTGTCAAACAGAGGATGATAATGTCGGTCTGATGGCGGGGGGGTGGGGGGAGGGTTGTTGTGAGCCACACGACCTGACACTCAGAACAGAGCCCAGCATGTCACCAGTCAAAAAGAAACGTTAGCTCTGATTACTGCTATTAGGAACTAGTGCCTGTGGCATTCTTTACTTCTCATTTGTCTGAGCAGATCTGGATTCGGAACCCCCCCCCAGGGTGGGGGAGGACACAGGACACCTGCTGACTGGCAGGACCTGTGGGGTTCCCTGGGGACACCAGGCTTGTCGACGCATGGCACATACAGCAATCACGTGAGGTCCATCTTCAGAGAAAGTGCCCACAGACCTCAGTGTGGCTTTCTCTAGATCAATGATAACTTGGCACAATTTAATTTCCTCTCTTTTCCTCAAGATAGAGGGAGAAAGAACCACTACCTATGGGGTGGGTGTTAAAGCTGCCACAAGGCCCATCAAGGGGCATTGAATGACCAGCCCTGGGAAGAGAGGGAACAGTGACAGAGGATTCAGAATGGCTCTGGGGTGTCTGGAGCAGATGCTGGGGAGCTGGTGGAGACATCCCTGTTATCCTAACAGGGGACATGAAAGGAGGAAAGGGACATGGGAATCTATAGCTCCTCCCGTTACAAAACTGTCCCCAGGCTCTGATGGGACTGGGCAAGCCTTCAGGACGGCTCTGAGCTGGGTTCAAATCCTGCCTCTTGCCTCCTGCCTTCCGCGCCACGGGGCCTTGAGTGAATCCTACTGTCTTCCTGGGTCTCCTGATCTGTAAAATGCCCCAGCTGGGAGGGTCTGTGGGCCTCAGGCCTGGTGTGCTGTGGGAGGTCCGCCCATGTGGACTTCACCGTGAACAAGAGTTCCCCTCTCTGGGTCAGGTCTCGGGGAAATCCCACCCTAGGGAGGACCTATAACTGGGGGAAGGGGAGCAGTCTCTGGAAAGACCCTGCGGAGTGCTGCAACGGGGCCCTACGGGTAAGGGGGTTTCCACGGTGGAGGGGAAGGGAGATTCAGGTGGCTTAAGGGAGTGAACCTCTCCCTCCTGCTCCAGGGTCACAGTCACCACAGCCTCCACCCTTGGATGGAGAGGCCTCCATCCTCTGGCTTCTTTGTTCCCACCTCCAGACTTGGCCATGGTGTATCCCCTGCCTGGAGTGCTCTCCTCATCAGCCTTCAGGCTTCAGCTCTATGTCCTGGGGGCGGGGGGCACACCCCGACCCTTCTCCGACATAGCCCCCAGCCCACATTCCCCCTTATTCTCCATCACTCCTTACGACACTGACGCTTCTCTGAAATGTATCATGCAATTACTTAGTTCACTTCCATGTTCCCTGCCTCCTCCTCGGAATGTCAGCTCTTCCTGTTGGCGACCTGTCCCCAGGACTTGGCATGGGCCTCCTGAATGGCTGGAGGGACATTCGAGGGCGGGGCGGGGCCGAGCAGGGCAGAGGCTTCCTGAGGAGTCCCAGGTCCCCACGGAAGCCTGGGGACAGCCGTGGGTCGGCTCCCAGCCCAGAAGGCAGGCAAGATTACCCCCCTCCCCAGGGTCACCCAGCAGCATTCCGGGAAGGGTGGGGCTCAAAAGTCTCCTCCCAAGAGGGCCTGTTTCTGGGAGGGAGATGGGTGTTGGCTCCTGGAATGTGTTTTCCCTGGGGGACAGGGTCAGCACCCGTTGTGTCCCCCAGGCCCATGGCTCTGGTCCCAAGACTGTTGTCTGGCTGGTGACTGGTGGGGGGTTGGGCACAGCAGGCTTGTCAGCCCTTGTTCCAGGCCTCACCCTGAGTCCTCCCATCCCTCTCTTTGCACCAGGCTAAAACTCTTCCAAACTCCTCGTCTCTTCATCCCTGCCTCAGTCCAAGGGACTCAGGGGCTGTGGGAGCCTCCTCCCTGTTGGCCCAGCCCCTCTGATCTGTTTTCCATGAGGACCAACCAACATAGTTAGCTTTTAACATTTGACTGGGGTCCCATCTCCCCAGGGATGCCAAATCCTTTCATGGCCTCAAATTTCTCTGAGGATACAGGTCCGCTGCCCTCTCACCTCTGCCCACAGCCTCTCACCCAGATCTCTGTGTGCCTGTGGCGTCTCTCCCATATTCCCCTCTGCATCTTCCATGACCACTGGGCCTTTGCACCTGTGCTTCCTTTGGCCTGGTTGGTTGTTCTTCCTCAGCTTTCAGATTAGGCTTTAATGTCACTTCTTCCAGATATCTTCTCAGAGCCCTGGCCGGGTCACATACCCTGTTACACACTCTCGTGGCACAGTATTTGCCTTTGGGGACTGTATGGGGTAGTTATATAACTATTCGTTTAACATCTGCCTCCTCTCAGACCTCGAGTGCCCCGGGCGTGGGCAGCCTCTCTTCCCTGCTTCTCCCAGGACCGCACCTGGTATCTCTAAGTTTGGGGATCGGGAAGAACCCACTTTCTCTGGGCTGCACAGCTGGCACAGATTTGATCCCAGACCTCTGGGGCCTGCAGAGTAGAAGCTCAGGGCGGACTTCCTGGGCAGAGTCTTAGACAGTGGCGGTTGGGGGGGGGGAATCTGAAAGGCCAGGGAGAGACCCGGAGGCTGTAGGAGCGGCCCGCGTGCAAAGACCTGCAGATGGGAGAGGACAGGAGCGGCTGTGGCTATGTGTACTGCAATGCAGGAGGGAAGAAAGGGACAGAGGGAACAAGGACAGGTGGAAAGGCAGAAGCCCCAGGAGACTCTGAGCAGAAACTCAGAGCCTAGAGCCGCCTTTCTGCCTCAGCCACTGACTTCCCTCTGGCCTCCCAGCCCAGCAGCTCAGGACCTGCTGGAGACAGGCTTGCCAGCTCCCACATCTTCCCTCAGGAGCCACAGCAGCAGGGACAGGGCCTGGAAGGGGCCCAGGGCAGGGTGGGCAAAACGGGTTTTCTTCAGCGCGTCAGGAATCAGGGAGCCCTGCGCGGCCACCAGCTCTGCTCCGAAATGATTCTCAGTTTCTTGCGCACCCCCATGGGCCAGAGTTCTTCCCAAGTGCTCAGGCGGCCCCTGGACCAAGCCCATGCTACCTACAGATGGAGAAACTAGGGCGCAGAAAGGTGGTAGCGTCAGAGTTGGGACAAGTCACCATCAGGCCTGAACCCAGAGCAGCATTCCCCGAAGAGCCCGTTCCACGGGGGCAGTGTGGTTCTGGGCAAAGGCTCTCGCTGAGTCACATAGGGCCCGTCCGGGCTCACGATGCTCACAAGCCATCAGCTACCCAGCTAAGCTGCACCCTCACCATACCTAGGAGGCAGGCACTGTGGTCATCCTCTCAGCCCCTTCCTCTGACAAGGCAGGCACACTGCCTGGGGCCCCAGCACTGGCAGAGGCCCTGAGGATGTCCTGACAGACCCTGCTGGCTCAGGATCCCCCCGAACAGGGAGGAGTAGCTGCCAGGGCCCAGAAGGTTCTGGGGCTTGGAAGGTGGGCTGTGCTGTAGGAATGTGCCCTCTACCCCTCTCTCATCTCACACGTGGGGGGCGGTAGGCCAGTTCTAGGTTGATTCCTGGCACCACTTTCCCTTCTGGAAGCTTCTTCCTTCCTGGAGTGAGATCTGAGAGGGGCAGAGTTCTGCCTGGACCCTTGGGCTCGGGTACCGTGTCCACAGTTCAGCTCCAGAACCAGCCCTGGCTCTGCTGGTCCTGGTCTCAGTCCCTGTGGGGTAACTTCTCAGTTTCTCCTAATGATAGGATATTATTGCTCATTTATTACTATATTATAACATTACTCTGTATTAATGAAATATAATAATACTGTACATTAGTATTTTATTGTTCTGTTAACCTCGACAGGGGAGGTCTTACAGACCTACCTACCATCTGGGAGTTCTAAGATTTAGGACTTGACATTTCCCTGAAAGTTAGTGGTTTTTATTTTCCACCTGTTTATAAGAGCGGCCCACGAACCTGCATTGTTTTTTGGGAACAGCACCCACCTTGTGGGGTTGTGGGGTCAATGGGAGGATGTGACCCACCCTCGGGGCAGTCAGCACCCCACAAACGCCGGGTTCTGTGCTCTAACTCAGACACATCATGCTTTGACATGTTTCAAATTAATCTTTAAAATCAAGAAATCAGAGGCACCTGGGTGGCTTAGTGGGTTAATCCTCTGTCTTCAGCTCAGGTCATGATCTCAGGGTCCTGGAATCGAGCCCCACGTCGGGCTCTCTGCTCAGTGGGGAGCCTGCTTACACCCAATTCTGTCTGCCTCTCTGCCTGCCTTTCTGCCTACTTGTGATCTTTGTCAAATAAATAAATAAAATCTTTTTAAAAAATCAAGAAATCAAAAAGAGTAAGGCATATCTGTGCAAGATGATGGGAAGCAAGTTTGGAGATCTATTTTCAAGTAAGAAAAGCAAAGAACGGCATGTATGGAATATTACCATCTGTACTCTTAAAAATGGGGATATCTCATTCATACAACTCAAGAGCAAAAAAAAAAAAAAAAGTGATTTAAAAATGGGCAGAGGATCTGAAAAGACATCTTTCCAAAGAAGACGTACAGATGGCCAAGTACGTGAAAGTATGTGCCAAGTATGCATACAAGTACAAGGGACATGAAAAGGCACTCAATGTCACGGATCACCAAGGGCATGGAAATGAAAACCACAATGAGGGATGACCTCACACCTGCAGAATGGCTATGACAAAAAAGAGACAGGATACGGGCGCTGGCAAGGATGTGGAGAAAAAGGAGCCCCCTTGCACTGTTGGTGGGAATGTAAATTGGTTCAGACACTGTGGGAAACAGTATGGAGGTTTCTCAAAAAAGTTAAAATAGAACTACCATATGATCCAGCAATCCCACTTCTGGGTGTAGATCCAAAGGAAATGAAATCAGGATCTTGGAAAGATATGGATTCACTGCAGCATTGTTTCCAACAGCCAAGACATGGAAACAACCGAGGTATCTATCAATGGATGAATGGATGAAGAAGATACAGTGTATACTTATGCCCAGGAATGCCATTCAGACATAAAGCAAAGAGAGAAATCGGCCATTTGCAACCACAGGGATGGAACTTTGAGGGCACTATGCTAAGTGAAATAAGTCAGACTGAGAAAGATAAATTCTGTATGATCTCACTTACATGTGGAATCTAAACATGCTGAATCATAGAAAAAAAAGAACAGATTGGGGGTCGCCAGAAGCTGGGTGGGGGAGGGGGTGAGATGGGTGAAGGTGGTCCGCAGGTACAAATTTCCACTTATAAGATCAGGAAGTCCTGGGGATGTCACGCACGGCACGGTGACTACAGTTGATAATACTGTATCGTCTATTTGAAAGTTACTAAGAGAAGAGATCTTAAAAGCTCTCATCACAAGAAAAGCAAATCCGTAAATGTGTGTGGTGACTGATGTTAAGGAATCTTACGGCGATGATCATTTTGCAACACATGCAAATATCAAATTATTATGCTGTATACCTGAAATTAGTATCTTATATGTTGGGGCACCTGGCTGGCTCAGTCAGGAGAGGCCGCAACTCTTGATCTCGGGGTTGTGGGTTCAAGCCCATGCTGGGTGTGGAGACAATGTAAAAATAAAATCTTAAAAGAAATGTTCTATGTCAATTATGTCTCAAAAAAAAGAAAGAAAAAAGACCAAGGGGCAGATAGGTGGCTTAGTCAGTTGCACTTCTGACTCCTGGTTTGGCTTTGAGTCAGGATCTTGGGGTCATGGGACTGAGCCCCACATCAGGGTCTGTCTCTGTGGGAAGTCTGCTGGAGATTCTCTCCCATCCTCTGCTCCTCCCCCAGGCTTGTGCTCTCTCTCTCTCTCCCTTTCTCAAATAAGTAAGTGAATCCTTTTTTTGGGGGGGGGGTCAGAAAGAGAAAGAGAGAGAGCACAAGCAGGGGAGTGGCAGGCAGAGGGAGAGGGAGAAGCAGGCTTCCCACAGAGCAGGGAGCCCTGTGTGGGACTCAATCCCAGGACCCTGGGATCATGACCTAAGTCAAAGGCAGAAGCTTAACCAACTAAGCCACCCAGGCGGCCCAGTAAGTAAATCCTAAAAAAAAAAAAAAAAAAAAAAAAAAAAAAGACTGAGAAAAATGGGGTGACCAGCACTTGAAACAGGGCTGGTTGGAATGGAGACGTGATTGGAGTCAAATACACACTGGGTTTTGAAGACTTAGTTCCCAGGTTGAAGCCCTCAGACCTCACGCTCAGTTCCTCAGAATGTGCCTGTAATCGGAGACAGGGTCTTTAAAGAGATGGTTAAGGTAAACTGAGACAGTTAAGATGGGCGCTAAGCTGCCGGGTGTCCTTTTAAAGAGAGATTAGGAAACAGGGAGAGAAACCCACCCCGGTTTTCAACAGCACCTCGAGCTCAGACTTCCCATCTCCAGAGCCGTGAGAATGGACATTTCTGTTGTCTGAGCACCCAGCCTGCGGGATTTTGCTACGATGGCCCGAACAGACTACTTCAGTATGAAAAAACCATGTAAGGGATCTCATTAATAATTTTTAGATTGGTTCTATATCCCGGGTTTGGATATATGAAGCTACAGAAAATACATTATTAAAATGAATTTCACCGGTTTCTTTCTACGTTTTTTCCAATGTGGCTCCTTGAAAATCTCAAATTTCCTGTGCGGCTCTCATTCGAGGCTTGTACCCTATTTCTCGTGGGCATCACAGCCCAGCATGGCATCTGGCACATAGGACGTGTTCAACAAACACCTGTTGAATAAATGAGTTAAATAGTTGTGTTTGGGGAGTGATTGGAAAACAGAGGGAGGGAGCCTGGCTTGTCCCTTTGATTTTACCATGAACAAGTATCTTTTTTAAAAAAAATGGGGGGGGGGGCGCCTGGGTGGCTAAGTGCGTTAAGCCTCTGCTTTCAGCTCAGGTCATGATCCCAGGATCCTGGGATGGAGCCCTGCATCGGGCTCTCTGCTCAGCAGGAAGCCTGCTTCCCCCTCTCTCTGCCTACTGCTCTGCCTGCTTGTGATCTCTCTCTCTATCAAATAAATAAATAAAATATTAAAAAAAAAGATCTAAAATAAAATATAAAAAAATATACCTCTTGTCTTCATATATTAAGAAAAAACAACACTAACATTTATACACTTCAAAGATGCCTCTAGGGGTGCCTGGGTGGCTCAGGTGGCCAAGTGTCTGGCGTTGATTTCAGCTCAAGTCATGATCTCAGGATTGTGAGATCGAGCACCACATGAGGTTCTGCACTCACTGTGAGTCTGCTTAAGGATTCTCTCTCTTTCTTTTCCTCTGCCCCTCCCCCTGCACTCGATCGTTCTCAAAATAAAATAAAATAAAATCTTAAAAAAAATATATGCCTCTCACAGGTATGGACATAATAGCCACCAGGTGCTCTCAGATGGATGGATTGCTGGAGATCCGTGACTCAGATGGCAGGGGAGATCCCTGCCCACATCCAGGCTCAGGCATGGAAGTAGGTCCCAGAGATCATGCACAATCCCCTCCCCCAGGATGAACAAAACACAGGTAGGGCCCCAGTCCAGCCCTAAACACCTCTACTCATACTCCAACCCTTCTGCCTGCTTCTGGGGTTTGTCCACCTGTAAAATGGGCACATTGGGCTCACAGCATTAAAAAAAAAAAACTTATTATGGTAAACTTCAAACACATACAAAGCCACAGATGATAATAAAGGGAGCCTCCACACACCATCCTTCCCCTCCACACAACCATCAACTCACGGCCAATCATTTTAACATAAACCCCCCCCCCACCTGATTATTTTATTTATTTATTTTTAAAGAGTTTATTTATTTATTTTGGAGACAGAGAGAGAGCATGAATTGGGGGTGGGGGGCAGAGGGAGAGAGAAGGTCAAGCAGACTCCCCACTCCATGAGGAACTGGAGGCAGGGCTCGATCTCACAACCCCGAGGAGAAATCGAGAGTCGGATGCTTAACTGACTGAAGCACCCACACACCCCCACCTGATTATTTTAAAGTGTATCCCCAACGGCATATCACTTCAACTGTCAATAGTTCAATATGTTTCTCTAAAAGACACAGCCTCTTTTTCAAAATAGAACCACAATACCATTATGGTATCATCACACCAAATAAATCATAGCGTAAATAAATCCAGGATCCCTGTGACGTTCACATTTCCCAGAATATCCACACACACAAAAATAAATAAAGACCAATTAGTATGCTGTTCAAGTTAATATGTTCAAATCAGGATCCAAATAAGCTCTGCACATCGACCTGGGTTTCCATGCTTCTCAAATCTCTTTATAACAAAGATTCTGGACTACTCCAGCAGTTCCTTCCCTCCTTCCACTCTTCCCTTCCTGCCCATACCCATCCCATTGGCTATGTATCTTCTGCATAACAAATGGCCCCAGAGCTTAGCGGTTTAAAACAACAAAGGCCATCCCACAGTTATTGCGTGATAGGAATCTGGGTGTGGCTTCCTCCAGCTCAGGGTCACATGGGCTGCCCCCCCTGGGTGTCTGGGGGGGGGGCTGTGGTCTCACCCGTAGGCTTGGCTGGGGAAGAGTCTGCTTGGGAACTCACTCAGTAGATGCTGGTGGCACTCAGTTCCTTGCGGTGTGGGTCCCTCCAAAATGGTAGCTCACAACATGGCAACTTGTCTCATCAGAGCGAGCAAAGGGGAGAGAAGGAGCCAGGGAGCTGTGGGTCTCAGGCACGTGTGCCCCAGATTCAGCTGGAGGAACTGTTGAAATGTGGCTTGATGGGCTCCAGCCCCGGAGCTCCTGATTCAGTAGGTCTGGGTGGGTCCCAAGAATGCACATTTCTAACAAGTTCCCAAGTGACCTGAAGACCACACTCTGAGAACTACTGAATTATAGGGACCTCTTCCCCTTGATTTTTAATTTCCTCATGACATTTTATCTGTTGATGGGACATTTAACATTTCCCAGGTGAGGACCCTGATTTCAAACCTGGCTGTGAATAAGAATTATTTGGAAAGCTTAAAAAATACACTTAAAGGTCCCATTCAAGACCTACTGAATCAGAAAATAGGGTAGGGGGTTCTAGAGGGTTTTTTTTAATGATTTTATTTATTTGAGAGACAGAGGGATGCATGTGAAAGAGCAAGAGAGAGAGAGAAAGAGAAAGCACGAGTTGGGGGGCAGGAGCAGAGGGATAGGGAGAAGCAGGCTCTCTGCTGAGCTGGGAGTCCGACTTGGGGTTCAATCCCAGGACCCTGGGATCATGACCTGAGCCAAAGGCAGCCACTTAACCAACTGAGCCATCCAAGCTTCCCTGGAGGTAT
Organism: Enhydra lutris kenyoni; assembly: GCF_002288905.1. Taxonomy (NCBI): domain Eukaryota; kingdom Metazoa; phylum Chordata; class Mammalia; order Carnivora; family Mustelidae; genus Enhydra; species Enhydra lutris. The sequence continues at coordinate 6,491,788 of NW_019154129.1, read as the reverse complement.
ATTTTTAAAGTTCTGCATGAGATCCCTCCGGTGAAGCTGTGGTTGAGACCACTGAGCTAGGAGAACAAGGCAATGGCCCTGGAAAAATCCCTTTAATACCCACAGCCGTAACACCCTCTGACGGGGGTGTTACTCCCATGACAGGCTCTGCACTTGTATCTTCTTCTCTCAACTTCCCAAAGGCCCTGTGAGGTAGGCGCTAGGACTCAATACCCCCATCCCACAGATAAGGAGACTGAGGCTAACATAGAAGGGACTTGCCCAAGGTCACCCCATCTGGGGATTTTAAAATAGACCCACAAATTCCCTGATATCCCTTCCTTCAAAAAGTAGAGCCTTCCTCTGAGTGTGGGCTTTGGCCTCAGTGACCCATCTCCAGTGAACAGAATATGGTGGGAATGAGGGAGGGTGACTTGTGTGACGAGCTCATATGAGGTGTCCTTCTGGGTCCCCATCTGGAATCACTCAGCCATGTTGTAAGGATGCTCAAGAACGGAGGCTTCCTGCCCAAAGCCAGGTGACTGAGACACGTGGAAACGGGTCGTTCAGCCTGTCAGCCCTTCCTGGGACCAAATCCCCGGCCAGCCTCTTGTCTGCAACCTCATAAGAGACTCTGAGCCAGAACCAACCAGTGGAGCCGCTCCTGAACTCCGGACCCACAGAAGCTGTGAGGAAAAATGTTATCTGCTGAAGGTTGGGGTAGTTTGTGATGCAGCAATAAACTTAAACATGCCATAAGACAAAAATGGGTCTGCATGACCCCAGAGGCTCCAGGCTTACCCCTGGAGGTAAGGGAGGGCCTTCCAAGGGGCAGGTGTGGGGGATGGGAGCTCTGTGCAGTTTCAGGCATGGGTGTGCATGAGTCCTCACCCCAGCCAGGGGAAGACCTGGAAGCCCTCTGGCCCCAGTCCGTGTCCCAGCCTGGCTGTAGACTGACCACACCCCGAACCCCTGGAAGGTCTTCTCCTGGCAGGACCGTGTGTTTCCTGGGGTGCAGAACTGTAAGTGCTGTGGACACGAGGACATGATTGTTGGTCACCATGAAGCTTGCGGGCACATAGTAGGTGTTCAGTAAACAGCTACCCCATGACTCATCACCCTCAGCCAGCTTCTATGGGGGGACGTGTTGGCTGATTAGAAGCCCTTTTTGCAGACAGCACACTGGGGGTCTGTCTCCCATAGGAGACACACCATCTTGACACCCTCAGCAGGGCTGCGACACAAACTCCCAGAGGCAGGAATGTAATAATAGTAACTGTAGTGAGCAAGCTTGGTTGTGGGCTACTCAGGCCTCCCATGTGGATTATCCGCACACCTTTCAGCAAGCAAGAGCTAGTACTCCTACCTTATAAATAATGAACTTATGGCTCTGTAAAGGTGACTGGGAGGTGACAATGCTGGGCTCAAGGCAGCTCAAAGCCCTTCATCCACTGGCAGATTACAGGCTTGGAGCGCATGCTGGAGTGTGCTGGGAAGACCCCAGCCGTCAGATCTAGAGAAGAGGGCTGCGTGCGCTTGGGCTCAGCTGTAGATAAAAGCCCCTGAGAGCCGGGCCTTGGGAGTAATTCCCGCCTGACCCCAAAGCAACCCTGCCCGGGCCCAGGATGGCAGCCGTGAATAATGGATGACACCGAGGTGGGGGGGGTGGGGAACATTAGGGCCAGTGACTCATCTCTGTGGCCTCCAACTGCCCTTGAGGGAGAGGATGGATAGACGTTGCTACCAGCCTCTTGCCAGCTTCAGGATCAAAGGCAGGGGCCACAGGGGAATTGGGGGAGTGGGAGGGTTAAATGCACTGCCTGCCCCTCCTCCATTTCAACCTTTAGGAACTTCCTCCTGGAGAGAGAGCCATTCCCCTTCCCCAGGGACTGGATTCTGGAGGCTGGAGGCAAGGTAAAGAGATGGCTTTGATGTGTGATGGTGATGGGAGCATTCAAGTCCTCTGCCCCATGCTAGCTGTGTGCCCTTGGAGGATTTACTCGCTCCTACTGAGACTCAGTTTCCTCATCTGTAAAGGGTGGGGAAGACATCTATTTCATGGAGTTGCCAGGGGCTTCAATGAGTTAATAACACAAATAAAGTCCTTGCCAACTTACCTGGCACATAGCAGGTGCTCAATAAATGCTAATCGGTGTTCTTATGCTACATACCAAGCAATGCAGGGAACATTCTGTATACTTTAACTCATGCAATCTCCAAACCAGCCAAGGGCATTAGCCACTAGGACTCCTATTTTACAGATGAGGAAACTGAGGCTCACGGACATGACGGGTAAAATCTCATGGGCAATCCATGAGAGAAGCAGAATTTGAACTCAAAACCAGGTGAGCAATGTCTAGTATAGTCAAGAGTCCCAGTCGAGCGTCCTGGCCCACCCCCCCCACCCAAATACACCTGTCACCCTACAAAAGCTCCTAAGGTTATACAACCAATCCCTGCCTCACATCATATATACAAAAATCAACTCTGGATTGAAGACTTAAAGGCCAAAAACAAAAATCACTTAAAGATCTTTTTTAGAAATTACAAGTAAATATCCTTTAGAACTTGACGTTGGGAAAGATGATAGATTATGAACTCCTATGTCTAGAATGACGCTTCAGAACCTTAGGAGAAAGTACAGGTGAATCTATTTTAGACCTTGGGTTGAGAAAGACGTTCAACATCATGAGTGATCACAGAAATGCAGATCAAGGTCTCAACTGGAAACAGTTTTATACTCAACTGGCAAACATTTTCAAAACTAATAATACCAAGTGCCGGAGAGAACGTGGATCCTATGCCTTGCTGGTGGGAGTGTAAACAGTACGACGACTTTAACAAGCTATTTGCTATTGTTTCCTAAAGTTGAGCGTTCACATATTCTCAGTCCTGGTGATTCCGCTTCTAGTAAACACCCCAGAGGAACTCCCACATGCACGTAGCCAGAGCCATTCACAGGAACATCCAAACAGCACTTCCAAGTAGCAGGCGCCTGGACGCCACCCAAAAGGCCGTCCACAGGAGAGCAGCAGTACACTGATCTGGGGGAATACGACTGGCCAATTAAAACAAGTGAACTGGTATGGGTCGATCTTAGTTACATACTATTACATGAAGAAATTAAGCCCCAGAAGGTTCCTACAACTCGATACATCTTTTTTTGTTGTTGTTGTTGTTGTCTGGATGCTCTTGTCATGGATGGACTCGTGTCCCTCCCCTCCAAATATACTAAAGTCTTAATTCTTGGAACCTATAAATCTGATGTTATTTGGAAGTAGAGTCTTTGCAGATGTGATTAATTAAGTTTAGATGAAGTCTTATTGGGTAAGAATGGAACTAACCCATACACGGTTGACGAGTTTTTTTGATAATGTTGACAAGAATACCCAATGGTAAAAAAAAAAAAGTCTCTTCAATAAATGTTTTTGGGGGGCAACTGGGCATGTCAGATGGTTGAGCGTCCGATTTGATTTCAGCTCAGGTCATGATCTCAGTGTCCTAGGATCGAGCCCCATATCACGAGCCCTCCATTGGTGGGCTCCGGGCTCAGCTGGGAGCCTGCTTCTCTCCCCTTGCCCCTCCACTGGCTCACTCATGCGATCTCTCTCTCTCTCTTAAATAAATAAATAAATACATCTTAAATAAATAAACGGTATTCGGAAACCTGGATATCTGCATGCAAAAGAATGACAACAGACCCCTGTCTTACACCACTCAAAAAAAAAAAAAAACCCAACTCAAAATGGATAAAAGACTTAAATATAAGATCTAAAACCATAGAACTTGTAAAGGAAAACAAAGCAGAAAATCTCCTTGACATGAGTCTTGGCTTGATTTCTTGTATGAGATACCAAAAGCACAGGCAACATGAGCTAAAATAAACAAGGGCGGAGGCTACATCAAACTCAAGAGCTTACACAGAGCAAAGGAAACAATCAGTAAAGTGAAAAGAGAATCTACAGTAGGGGATCCTAAATATTTAAAGGACTCATACAACCCAAGAGAAAAAAAAATCCAATTAAGAAACGGGCTAAGGGGGCGCCTGGGTGGCTCAGTGGGTTAAGCTGCTGCCTTCGGCTCAGGTCATGATCTCAGAGTCCTGGGATCGAGCCCCGCATCGGGCTCTCTGCTCAGCAGGGAGCCTGCTTCCTCCTCTCTCTCTGCCTGCCTCTCTGCCTGCTTGTGATCTCTCTGTCAAATAAATAAATTAAAAAAAAAAAATCTTAAAAAAAAAAAAAGAAACGGGCTAAGGATCTTAACAGACATTTCTCCAAAGAAGATACACGAGTGGCCAATGGATAGATGAAAAGGAGTCCAACATCACTCATCACCAGGGAAATGGAAATCAAAACCACAATGTGATACCACCACCCATCTGTCAGGACAGCTGTCATCAAAGACAAGACATAACAAGGGTCAGTAAGGATGTAGAGAAAAGGGTGCACTGTTGGTGGGAATGTAGATTGGTGCAGCCAGTATGGAAAACAGTGTGGAGGTTCCTCACAATATAAGAAAAAGAACTACCATAGGATCCAGCAATCCCATTTCTGGGTATAGATCTGAAGAAAATGAAATGACTATCTTGGAGTGATATCTGCATCCCTATGTCATTGCAGGATTATTTATAATAGCAAAGACATGGAGACAACCTAAAGGTCCTTCAGTGGATGCATGGATAAAGACAATGTGGTACAAACATACACACACATGCACACACGCTGGAATATTATTCAGCCGTACAAAAGAAGGAAATCCAGCCGTCTGCAACATGGATGAAGTCAGAGGGCATTACGCTAAGTGGAAGAGACCAGACAGAAAAAGACAAACACTGTGCGGTATCACTGATAGGAGGAATTAAGACAAAAGAGCGAGTTGCATAGAAACAGAGAATAGAACGGTGGTTGGCGGAAGCTGTGGGGAGGGGCAGATGGGGAGACATAGGTCAAAGGGTACCATCTTTCAGTTAGAAGGTCAAGAAATCCTGAGGATCTCATGCATACCATGATGAGGACAGTTTCTAACTCAGTACCGTATACATGCAAATCGCCGAGGGGAGACCTTAGGCATTCTTACCACACACAAGGACACACACACACACACACACACACACACACACACACACACAGGGAAGCACGTGAGGGGATGGATTCATTATCTTGATCTGGGTAATCATTGCACAATGCGTATCACCTCATTACATTGTACACTATAAATATATATAGTTATATTTGTCAACTATTCCTCAATAATGCTGGGGGGGGGGGGCAGGGCGCGAGGAAGAACTCACGTGACAGCAGTGGCAGAGACCGGAGTGATGCATCCACAAGCCAAGGATTGCCAAAGATGGCGGCCAGCCACCAGCAGCCGGGAGAGGCGGGGAACAGATCCTTCCCCGGAGTCTTTGGAGGGAACACGGCTCTGCCGACCCCTTGAAAGCGGACCTCTGGCCTCCAGGGCTGGAAGAGAAGACACTTCTCTTCAGTCAGAGCCGTCCAGTTGGTGGCCATTTCTCCCAGCAGCCCCGGCAAATGAAGATCCCCTTCTGATGAAGTTAGTGGGGAGAAATGAAAATTAAAAACACAGAGGTAACGTGTTTGATTGCGCTTTGCTTCCCCTGCTTCACCGACACTGCGTTTCTCGCGAACGGAAGGAGGTCTGAGGGAATCACGCGGCCAAGCAAGTCTACGGGCGCCATTTTCCCAACAGCATCTGCTGGCGCGGAGTCTCTGCGTCCCATGGTGGTCTTTCTCGCAATCTTTCAAACTTTTTCATTATTATTTTTTTTAATTTCTCATTATTTTTCATTATTATTCTATTTGAATAACCTCCTGATAACCTAATGATCTGACTTGGAGGGATGAAGAGTTGCACGAGGACGAGCAAAGGAAGTGGTTCCCGGAGATGGAAACTACTTCCGGTGGAAGTGCCGTGCGGACTGTTGAAAGGACAACAAAGGACTGAGAATAGGACATAAACGTAGGGGATGAAGCAGCAGCGGGGTTTGGAGGATTGACCCCCGTTTGGAAGGAAGCTCTACGCTGAGGGAAATGAGATCAGGGAACATCACAGGCAACAGAGAAGTTGTTCATGAAAAGAAAAATCCCTCCATGTGGCAGACCTCCTTGCTGTTTTAAGAACCTGCCTTGGGCAGCCACCGCCCAGATCAGCCGGCCACAGTCAACATCGAGGCAAGACCCTCCACCAGCAAAAGGATTACAATTCACTGAAGGCTCAGATGATTGCTAGCGTTTTTTTAGCAATATTTCCTTTTAATTAAGGCACACACATTGTTTTATAGACACAATGTTACTGCACACTTCATAGACTTCAGTATCGTGTGGACATAACTCTGACATGCACTGGGAATAAAAAAAAAAAATTTATCCGACTCGCTTTATTGCGTTATTTGCTTTACTGCATCGGTCTGGAACAAAACGGACCCTATCTCCAAGGTGTGCCTGAATACTTTTAGGAGGTACGTATGAGAAAACTGCCCCCACAGGAAAGCAGGGAGTGATGAAGACAGGATTCGAGGCAGAGGTGGGATGGGGGTACCTCGGGATTAGATGTTGGTGTTGGCCATTGTGAGGGCCGTAGTTTTTGATTGATGGGCTATGGGGTATCTATTACGTGATTATAGTTCTTTTAATTATGGACATTTTTTTAAAAGAGCAGGTCATGCATAGACCAAAGAGAATACACTGTGGTTTGTATTATAGTGTACCCGTAATTCTATGTACCTTAAGTTCATGACCTGACTTGTACCTGTCCAGCTCATGCTGTCTCCCCAGCTGCCAGCACAGGGCTCAGCACATAGTAGGTGCCCAACAATGACTGGGTGGACGAATGATTTAGTGAATGAGGGATTAACGGGCTCCAGCAGTCAAGTGTGTGGGGGACAGGGTGAATGCCACAGATGGAAACATCAGGCAGCCCAGGGAGGGGTATAGGTGTGAGCTGATCCCCTTCCCTTGGTCTGGTCCTCATCACAGTGACACCACGGACCCCAGGAATGAAGACCAGAGCTGACCCAGGCCCTACGCAACCCATGACCACCCAGAGAGAGTTTACTTGTGGAAACAGGAGCCCGGGGGCTATCTCGGTCTCCCAGCCAGGGCTCTGCCAGGGCCCTGCAGTCTGGGGATGGTGGGGTGCCTGAGCTGTGAGCAGTACAGCTCCAAGAGGCGCCCCACCTCATCCAACCATCTGCCACTGGCCCCAATGCTTCCGTGTCCCCATACCCCCTCTACTCCCATCATACACTGCTTCGAGGTAACTCACTTTTTTTCCCCCTAAATAGATTGATTTTAAAAAAGGAATGGCTATGTCACCACCATAAATGGAAAAGCGATACCTGTGCCACAAGTAGAAGGTGACTGTAAACATAAACAGGCAGAAAAACAACAGGTTGTGAAATTCTAGATCCAGAGTGTAGACAGAGCAAGATTCGGAGCCCAAGGCCTGCTCTCCCCTGGCTGGCAGGGGCTGAGCCAGCGCCCGGAGGGATGTCAACGCTGCAGAACAGTAAAGGAAGCTTTCTCCCCTTCAAGGAGAATTGCTGTGTGATTCAGAGCTAGGTGCCACCTTCTCTGGCACCCACCCTAACCTCACCCTCCAGGACTCACCAGTGGGTCGACTCTCAGCCTCTGGGAGACTCCCCTCTGGCCAAGCAGTTTTCATTTTGGTTTGAGGCCTGGAATCCTTATTGAGATAAAGTGGGGGAGCCTCGGGAGCAGAGGCCGGCCCGGGCTGAGAGCGGTGGCTAGGCAGGGAGACCCTCCCCAGCAAGCCCCTCCTTTGCTCCAGCCCCCCCCCCCCCCCCCCCCCCCCCCCCCCCCCCGGGAGAAGCAGGTATAGGGCCCGGCTGGCATGGGGCAGGCCCAGCTGGGTCCCAGCAAGCCCCAGGGAGCCAGGGTGAACTCATCCCTCGCCCTTAATTATCTTCCTGGCTACTGAACTTGTGAGATGCTCCATGCCATCAACAGGGAGGACCCCTGGGATGCTCAGGGCTGGGAGGTTCTAAGGGCCAGATGTCACCTCAGAGGGAGGTGGCAGGGGCCCTGAGAGAGGAAATGGGCTTGGGGAGGGGAGCTCTGCTTCCTGCTTCTTCTCTGTAGGGGAGAAAGCTGGGGCCAGGCAGGCAGTTGAGAGTCGAGGTTAAGGGCAGGACTCTGCAGCTTACCATATGGGGATAAAACCAGGCTCAGAGCTCAGCACTTTGGGTGACCTCTAGTGAGTGCCATAGCCCCTCGGGGCTCCAAGTGTGGTTCACAAAGCACCGGGAGCTTGTGAGGAATGTAGAACCTCAGGCCTAGACCTACTGAGACAGAACCTGCATTTCAACAAGACCTCCAGGGGGTTTCTGTGCCTCAGTTTCCCCATCTATAAAATAGGATTAAAATGTGTTTGTGCCTATGTGGTGCTTGCTGTCTGCTATTATCATCACTTAGCATTCTTGTTATTGAAATAACTCACTCTGGGCAAGATGGAGGCTGGTCGCAGGTTGCCTACTCCCAGCCCCCAACACCTCAGCATCCCACAGGTGGGTTTCATGGGACAAGAAGCCTGGGGCTCAGACAGATGCAGTGACTTGCCCAAATTCTACATGGGGAAGCCCAAGTTCACTCCACACCTGTCTGACCCTGTTACTAATGTTAACAGTGAGTAGGGAGGATTGCATCCTCTACACCAGGCACTTGGTGGAACTCCCAACCACCCCATGATGGTGACCTTACTCCCGCCCCCAACTTCAGATGATAATGAGGGACAGAGAGGGCTGGCTGCTTTTCCAAAGCTACTGGGCAGGAAAGGCTGGATCTGAGCCCCCTCTATGTCAAGTGGCATTCCCCACCCCCCCCCCCACCCTACCCCAACACACACACACACACACACACACACACACACACACACACACACACAGTATCCCTGCCTCTCCAGTCATCTGCCAATCCTGGCTCTGGGGTTCTGAGCCTGCCCCTCCCACGTCCTCACCACTAATGAGGTCTTTGCCAACCTAACGCTGGGAACTCGGAGAGCTCTGGAACTGGCTCCGTGGGAAGAACCTGCTTCCCCCTGCTCTGGGCTCCCAGGTGTGGATGGCCGGAGGGGAGCCTTTGAAGGCAGGGCTGGGCAGAGCCAGGAGCGGGCACTGTACTGAGATGCTGGATCTGGCCTCAAGGATAGCTGGCCTGGAGCTGGGCTTCCCTCTGCTTCTCTGTCTCCCACTCCTGCTTAACCTCCAGCTCACTGTCGGCACCTGGCCCCACCTTGGCTAGGGTGAAGCTGGGCCAGGCCCGGAGGTCTACAGTGTGATCGCTCACTCACTCACCATCCCTGGAGTCAGGATCTACTGTGTGTCAGATACTGTTTTGCAGACGCGGCAATGCACAGAACAGACCCAAGCCCGGCGGGAGAGACACACCAGAAGTTAGTCACACGCCCTCACAGTGCATGGAGAGGGAGAATAATGGAGGGGACTGCTCTTGGGTGGATATCTGGGAGATGAAGGGCAAGAATGTTGCAGTGGGACTAAGCGGGGCTGGCCAAGTTCGGGCTGCAGGGCAGGGGTGGGGGAAGGGAGCAGCTTGGTGCAAACGAGAAGGGGAAGAGGCCAGCCGTGCTGGAGCGGGGAGAGTAAGCAGGACCTGGCCACCAGGCCTTATGAGCTGGGCCCTCCAACTTCTCCCAGAGGCTTTGCTTGAGGCTGGGAAAGGCACTGACGGCAGATGAACACTCAGCTCCCAGGATGATGGCTCTACCTGTATTCCCCCTGCCTTCCTAGCTGTGGAGGACTTGGGCACAGAGGCCTTCAAAGGACCCATTCTCACCCCTCCTGAAGGCCCCAGCTGGCCACAAAGGGGCTGTCATCTCTCTGGACTGCCTTCCTGGGAGGACAGGTGGGGATTGGTGCACTAACAGGCACCTTGGTGTGTCCAGGCTACAAAGCCTGGCCTGGAATTCTGCCTCCATTACGAGGAGGCTACCGTGGTACTTCAGCATTCTGGAGCCTCGGGTTCCTCATCTGTAAAATGGGTCGAGTGGATAAAATGTGTTGAGCCATAGTGCAGCGCGTGGTGGGTGGGGGACATAATCACGGACTTACTACGTTAAAGAGCCATGATCATAAGCGGCCAAGGGGCTGCAAATTGCCCGCAGCCCCAGCCGGCACCTGAAGGAGAGCTCGGTGCCGGGAGGGTCCTTGTTGGTCCTGTTCATAGCTGCTCCTCGGCCACCGGCGAACCCGGCACCTGGTGGGTGTTCCTCAGAGTGGAGTGAACTGACGCACGAGTGTGGAACGAATGCATGAACGAACGAATGAATGACCTGCTCCGTCCCCAAACTAGGACGTTCAACTCCAAGGTCCCGGCTCTCCCTGCCCCCGCCCAGGGTTCCGCAGCTCCCCGTTTCCAGACAACACTCCTACCTGCGGCGCGCCTCAGTTTCCCTCTCTATGAGTGAGCGGGAATCACGGCAACCTCGGGGAGTTGGAGGGCGGGCTGCCGCCGGCGCCCCGCACCCACCGGCGCCCAATCCGCGCGCTGCCAGGCCGCGTCCGCCCCCCGCCCCCAGGGCCGCCAGCTGCACGCAGCCCCCGCCCCGCCGGGGCCGCTTCGGCCCCGCGCGCACGTGACCCCGCCCCGCCCCGCCGCCCCAGCGCGGGCTTCCATTGGCCGCTCCGAGCGGGCCACGCCTCCGGCCGGGGCGGAACCGGAGATGCCCCGCCCGCCGCAGAGCGGGGCTCCTGCGTCCCGACCGTGCACGGCGGACGGACCGGGCTGGCTGGCAGGCGGAGCCGGGCCCGCGGGGCTGCTGCGGGGCGGTCGGGCCGGGCTGCGGGCGGCGCAATGGTGAGCAGAGCCCGGCGGGCCGGGCGCTCGGGCCGGGCGGGGGCTCAGGGGAGGGGAAAGAGCGGCCCCCGGTGGGCTGGGGGCGCGCGCGGGGAGGCTCGCCCGTGGGCCGTGGTGGGGGGTGGGGGGTGTCTTTGCGGCGGGGGAGGGGCAGCCCGGGCGGGGGCGCGGCTTCGGGAGGAGGGTCTGTTCCGGGGGGCCGCGCCCGCGGGCGGGGGTTCTTTGTCCGCTGCGCTGCGGCGAGATCTGGACAAAGGAGGCGGCGGGGGGCGGCGGCCGCTTTGCGGGGAGCGGGTGTCTCCCCGCCCCCCCCCCCCAGTGCCAGCCCGCCACCGCGGCCCGCAGTTCCGCTCCCCAGGCCGGCCGCTGGAACGGGTCCTCGGGACGCCTCGGGGTATTTAAAATTAACGTAGGAGGCGGGCGTCCTAGCATCCCCCAGGGTGGTCCGGCGGACTCTGGGGGTGAGGGGTAGGAGCGCGGGTCGTGGCGACGTCTGGAGCCCATTTCGCAGGTGGGGAACTGAGGACGGGCCGCGACGTTTGGTGCCGAGTTTCGTCGGCGGTGACTGCGCGGCGTGGGCATGATTGGGTATCGTGGTACCCCGTCCTCCCGCCCCCCTCCCCGCCCCAGTCGGGCCGGCCGGAGTTGCTTCTCCAGCTGTCGCTCCCCCTCCAGCCATCGCCCGGGGGGGCTGAGCCCCTTCCTTCCTCTAGCCTCGCTCAGCTCCTTGGTAGAGTGGGGGAGACGGCGTCTCCTGGCAGGGTTAAATGAGAGGGTGCGTGGAGCTCGCCTGGCACCGCGCCTGCACGTCGCCCGCGCTCAGCACGCGGTAGCTGCCCGGGCGCCTGTCATCCCTGTGTACCCAGCATCGAGCCCTTGTCACTCAGCCTGCCCCGGCGGGGGCTGCAACGGGGTTTACCAGGCTCCTGGGCCTGAAGCAGGGGAGTAGGGAGGTGGGGATCAAGAATATGACATTTTTATGTCAGGGTTGAAATCTGGCATTTGGAATCCAGGCTGCCTGGGTTTGATTCCCTGGGCGGCTACTTTTGAGCTGTGTGACCTTGGGCAATTGACTTAACTTCTCTGAGCCACAGATTCTTTATCTGCAAAGTGGGCTTAATGATAACCCTATGGTTGTTTGAGGGTGGAAGGAGAAAGGATCCGTGTGAAGTGCTCAGCTTCTCTGTGTTTGGCACATAGACTATCACTGGCAACTTTCGTTGGGCATCTTCTGTTATTACCAAAGTTGTTTGGCCAAGTGGGTTGACCCTGTGAGAATGGCGAGTGGCTGATTCACAGGGTGGGGGCATGAGCCGCAGGCCTGGGCCCCAGGAGACCCAGACTGACCTTGGGGCAGTCCCTGGGCTCAGTCTGCACCAGCTTCCTCTTCTGCCTTCAGGGACCCTCGGGGGTTTCTGGTGCGAGCTTCCTCTTTTGGAGGATGGGGTGTGATTGGGTGGGTGATGGGAGGCGGAGAGGACCCTGGCTATATATATATGGCTGTCCACAGCCTCAGCCCTGTGATGCTTTTTCCCATCTGCATCCGTGCTGTTCTAGGGCAGGATCCTTGTGCCATGCGTCCTTGGGTCCCAGCTCCTGCTTGGACCTGGCCCAGAGAAGACGTCCCATCTGCATCTTGACTGTGCCCAGCAGTATCTTGTCCACCCTCTACCATACTATGTTCCTAATCAGAAACCAGGCAGGAGATGTTTCTGGTGTGTGAGCTGGGGTCCCCTGAAGGGGCAGAGCCTGGCTTGTTGGCACACCTGGCAGATGTCTTTGTTGCCCAAGGGCATGGCTTAACCCCTGGGGGCACTGCTGCAAAGCCCCGCTCCTCCGATCCCCGGGGAGGGGTTGGCTATCCTGTAAATAGGGTAGTTCCAGGTAGAGGGTGGGAGTGGTGAGCTGGTGTCCTGCTGGGCACGGTGACACTAGTGATATGCCCAGTTAAGCAGGAAGGTGGCAGGTGGCCTTGAGGAAGAGGCTGTTTCTGGTGATGGGCCTGGACTGGGCTCTCTACCCTCCTGGGAGGCAGGTCCTTGGTGGTGGGAGGCGGAGGTGATGCTAAGGGCTCACTGTCCTCCCTGTGGCACCAGGAAGGTGTGGCGCCCGGTGACATGCAAACCCAGTGCCTCCCCACCCCCCCCAGTTCCATTTCCACATTTCTTATCACTGCGTATCCTCCCCGTAGCCTGGCTGGAGAGGTGAGGGCCTGAGCACGTACTTTGCACACCGAGACACCAAGGCCATGAGGAGCAGTTTACTGGGACAGCCCGGAACAACTCACTGTTCACTGTAGGGGCGGGAGGTGGGCTGGGGAAGTGGGGGGGAAGTGGGGGGCTTTGAATCTGCTCTCTTGCTAGCTGCGGTCCCCACGGGGCCTGAGTGGGTCATGTCACTTGTGGACTGGGGTTAAGGCTCAGTTTCGGGGTCTCATAAAGAAGAGGTAACTGGAACCCAGTGTTACACCGGGGAAGACCTAAGCTGGGAACTCTGAGGGTCAGCAGGCCAGTGGAAGGCATCTGTCTACCCTCAGCTGGCTGGTGGCTGAGGTGGGGACTGTCCTTTTGAACCCACTGGTGGGCAGAGGGGGCGGGGAGTGAGGAGCCCGGTGGGGCAGCCTCAGCAGACTGGCAAGGCTGGGCTGTAGAGCTTGCTTCTCCAGGACCTGCGGGTGAGATCCGAGGTCAGGCCACCCTTGGCCCAGGGAGGCAGGACTGAGGGTCCACATAATGGGGGGGCGGAGGATCGGTCCTGTATGTTTTGGGGATCCAGATGGCCTCGGGCCTCCAATGCTAGCCTTCACCCTAACTGAGGGGCCGGCCAGGAGCTGCTGCAGAGGTTGGGGTGAGGGCATATGTTCTGTTGCCCACCCCAGAGCACCCGGAGCTGCAGGCCCCTTCCTTTGCTCTTTTGGGCTGCACTTCTGGGGTCACATGCTGCATTCTGCCTTTTCACTCTCGGGCAATGCACACAAACTCTCTGTGCCTCAGTTTGCTTATCTGTAAAGTGGGACCGATACCAATGAGCAGTGTTCGCCACAGGGTTCTTGGGAGGATGAAGCGAGTGTATGGAATGAGTGTTAAGCGACTGTGATGATTGTTCTCAGCGGGTGCTGGTTTCTCGCAAGCCATCCTGGGTGTCGACCCAGCCCGGAGCTGTGGCCGTCCCTGTCCCACCCTGGGCGTTTGCCTGGATCAGGGTGAGGGGGTTAGCTGACTTACAGGAGAAACGTGGCTCAGACGGGCATGAGGGACATCAGGAGAGGCAAACCAAGTGGGTAGGTTCCAGCCTGGGCCACAGGGGGTCAGGGGGAACCAGCCAGCCACCCTCATACTTCAGACATCCCCTGGGGTCTGGTTCCCAGAGGCGCCCTCCTCTCCCTGCCTCCTAGCACATGGAGACAGCTGCCCCTTCATGGGCTCGGGCCTGTTGGGAATCCACCTGCCCTCACACTCGGGCTGCCAGCTTTCTGGAGTCTCTTGGGACAGGTGTGTGGACCCTTGCAGAGGGGTCCTGGGACTGGCTTTGGGTTGGAGAGCGGGCTCAGGGGTGAGAGCTGCTGGCCACGATCCCCATGAAGGCTGGGGCTCCTCTAACTCATCACTAGGTCTCTGGGCTTGAAACACTCAGCTGTCATTTATCGAGCATTATCACAGGGTTGGGGATCACCGTGGTCACAGTGGTGTGCTGCAAGGCGATGGCAGGTGTGGGGTGGTGGGGCGTCTGGAGCCAGGGTGGTCTGGGAAGGAACCCCACCCCCATCCCCCACAGGCACCCATGGAGAAAGTCCCGAATGATAGGAAGGAGCCAGTCATGGGACAGTCAGGGGATAACATTCCAGGCAGAAGGAACAGAAAATTCAGAGGGTTTGAGGTGGGAGGGCAGGAAGGGTGTGAAGAAGCCCGGGGAGGCAGGGAGTTCTGCTCCTCTGCTGAGGCCAGGGCGGGTTCTGAGCAGTGGATGATGTGAGCTGATTTTTTTAAACCATCATCTTGGGAAATACTTGCTGAGCAAATTCGGGGACAAACAGCGCACTTGGGGGCAGGGGAGGGTGGTGCCAACGAGCACAGGCCAGGTGTGCCCATGGCTCCGTGCACTTGGGGATGAGTGTCCTTCTGGCCTAGGGGGAGGGCAGCAGACAGGGTTTTGAAGTCACCAGTCCCCTCAAAGTGTCCCTTTGAGCTGGGGCAGCCTCTGCCTCAGTTTCCCCATCAGTCCTAGGACCATGTGGCTTCCCCCTGGACTGGTAGGTGCCTCCTAGGTTCTGTGGCAGGTTTGGCCCCTAGGGTTCCCCCCTACCTCAGGTCTTGCCACTGGTATTTGATTTCCTACTTCCTGCCCCCAAACACACACATACTTCCCCTTCTGAATTGATACTGCGTTGCCTTCCTGTCTGGGGGCCTGGTAGATGGGTAAGCACCCTAGCAGGCACTGGACACAAGAGGGCCAAGGGGAAGGACAAGGCAGGTGTCCTCCGTAGCAGGAAGAGAGGTTCACTGGGCACAACTGGCAGGTTGTCGGGGGTGTGGGGGCGTACCTGTCCTTTCTGGAGGCCTGAGGGGTGAGGCAGAGCGGGGTGGTGGGACAGAAGAGGCCAGGATAGCCTGTGCACTTGGCAGCCTAGCAGAGTGCAGGGCCCCTCCAGGAGTGCACAGCCCGATGGGGGAGGCGGGGGCCAACCAGATGGCTGCCAGGGAAGCCAGGGTTACACACTGAAGCAAGTTTCTTGGTCGGTGGTGGGGAGCAGGTGTGGGCACAGGACAAGGATCCCCTCCTGGGCCCAGGTTTGCCGCCCCCCGCACTGTTGGTACTTGGGGCTGGATTCCTGTTAGTGGGGGCTGTCCCCTGCACTACAGGGTGTTTAGTACACCCTTGGTCTCTGTCCACTCCATGCCACTAGAACCCCCCTCCCCCAACTGCCAGCTGTGACAGAGAGACCTGTCTGGCTAAAGGCCTGGAGGTCATTGTGGCCGGGGAGAAGCAGGGGATGGGGATGCGGCCTCTCGGGCCCCGTAGGACTTGAGGCTTTTCCTCTGGGCGACAGGGGCACTGGCTCCAGTGGACCCACATGGGTGGACCAGAGAGCCTCTGGAGAGAGACAACAGCAGCCTGACCCTGCAGGTGGTAAGAAGGGGGTAGACTTCAGGGATATCCCGCCCCCTCTGCCCAGGACGTCTCTGCAGATGTGGGCACGGGTAGCAGGGCTGTACTCAGGGCTGGGGGCGGTGGTGGCTAGTCCCTGGACAGAGTCCAGGGACGTCGACTTAGCTGTCTTTGACCTTCAGGCAAGCCTGGCCTTGGGTAGGCGGAGAGTCTCCTTGGTTTGGGTTATGAATCATTTCTAATTAAGATGGTCATTGCTCAAGGACGCCAGGTTCCTTCCTGTATGGGCGGAAAGCCTTCCCTTCCACCACTCCCTCCCTGGGTCGACGTCCGTCTTTGCAGAGAAATGAATTCAACAGCCAGCTCTTACGGAGTGCTGAGGGTGGCACAGGGTTTTCCCCGCCCTCGAACACCTGGGTGCTCGTTACTGTCATCTGCTACCTGGGTGGGGAGGAGGACAAGTTAGGAAGTGCAGGGTCTTGGGACCCGGGGAGCATGGTTGCCTCAGTCACCTCAGAGTCTGGGTTTTTTTCAGTCTGCTGTGCTGCCCCCTGCTGGCTCTGCGTGGCCGCTCACCGGCCCCGTCCACAGAGGAGGAATCTGAGACCCAGTGAGGTGCAGAGGCTTGTCTAAGATGGGCGGTCGTGAGAAGGTGGTGGTCTGGCGCACGCTTCTGGTGCTCCAGCTCCTGCATTGGCCAGCAGGCCCTTTCCTGCCTCTGAGCCTTCGCAGATGCCATTCCCCTGCCAGGAACGCACCTCCCCAGGGGCTTGCTTGGCTCTTGCTGCTGGTTCTTCCTGCCGGCTCAACCTCGGCCTTACCTCCCCAGGTATCGCCTGCCCCGCCCAACGTAGCGTCTTGGCACCCAGTCCCCTGTGTTTCTGACACGGCACGGATGCATTCGTAGTGACAGGCGTTGGTGTATCGATCTGTTTGCAGTCTGGGTCCTGCCCCTGACGCTGAGCTCGGTGCGGGAAGGGGTCGGTCTGCCCCACTCTCGCCTGCCCTCCCCCACGCTGTCCTGAGTGCATCCTCTTTCCAGGACTGGGCTGCTGAGGGCTCTTCCCTGGCTGGTCACAGTTCCCTTGTGGACAAAGGCTGTCACCGGCTGCACTCTCTCCCAGGTGTTCCAGAAGACTTAGCTGAGTTACCTGTGTCGCATGTCAGAGCGAGGGGCTGAGGTCATGTCCCTGCTTTCGAGTCTCGCGGGTCTGGCCATCACGGAGCACGGGCTCCTCTTGGTCCCTGGGCTTCCGAACACCTCGGCGGGCTGGGCTTTCAGGACAATCCCCTCGAACAGACCCTCTTCCAGCTTCCAGCGGGGCTGCGGTGGGCTTGGAGGTCATGGGCCCCCTTTCCTGCATCTCTGGCTCCCTGGCTGGGCGAGGGTGACTCCTTTTTGGTGGCAGGAGCACCGACAGTGTCGGGGGTAGAGGTGGAAGTGGGCTGTTGGGAGCCAAGAGAACGCTCGTGACGTCCTGAGCTAGGAACGGTGAAAGCCGACCGGCATGTTTTTCGCTAGGACGAGGGCAGGATGGTCAGACTTACTTAAGACCTGATTAAAAAGGTCCCCCAGTCCCGGACCCCCGAGCTTGGCAGCTGTCAGGGCCCCGTGGAACCCCCAGTGGAACCTCACCCTGCTTTGTCTTTCAGGGCTCTCGTGTCCCGCCTGGGTTCCAGCCTCACTGAGCAGACAGCCGCACGCGCTTCCTCCTGCGGAAGCCTCCCCAGGCGCTGACCATGTCTATTATGGACCACAGCCCCACCACGGGCGTGGTCACCGTCATCGTCATCCTCATTGCCATCGCTGCCCTGGGGGCCTTGATCCTGGGCTGCTGGTGCTACCTGCGGCTGCAGCGCATTAGCCAGTCGGAGGACGAGGAGAGCATCGTGGGCGATGGCGAGACCAAGGAGCCCTTCCTGCTGGTGCAGTACTCCGCCAAGGGACCGTGCGTGGAGAGAAAGGCCAAGCTGACCCCGAGCGGCCCAGAAGTCCACGGCTGAGCTGGGATGCGGAGGCCCTGAGGCCTGTCTGCCTCCGGCGGAGAGGCATGGGAGGGGCGACACCACAGATGAGCTGCTGAGGACGGCGCGACACCTGCTGGCATGGCCTCGCTGGGCTTCATCACCGCATGCACTGACTCCCGAGGTCTTGGCTGTCGTCAGTAGCCAGGAGGCGGCGGCCCTGGGTGCCCCTCTGGCCTCCCGGTGGGACTGCCCATTGCAGGCAGTGGGCAGGCCTGACCTTGCCGGGGCTCATGACCCCGTAGCGCTTTTGTTACTTGAATGTTTAGCTGAGCCTGTTCTTGATGGAGCTACTACTGTAACGCCGAACTCACAAACAGAGCTGTAAATAGGCCCTGGAAGCATGTGCTTAAGCCTTTTTTGCTGATTTTTAAAAAGACGGTGTAGAGCACAGGGGACTGACTGTAGTCATGATAAGCTGACTCAAGACTGTGGGGTCGGGGGTGGGGGGTCTTAGACATGGAAGGCCCACACTGCACTTGGCAGGGGCCTCTAATATATACGTGGGGGGGGGGGGGGGGGGGGGCAGAGGACGTGACATGTCCGTGTTAAGTCTCGTGGCTGACCAGCTGGGGTGCTTGGATGATTTCTGCTTGGTTAGCAATGGATGCAAGAACCACGCCCCCCTCTCTTTTGGTCCTAAATAGCCAGTTCCTGTTGAGAGTGGAGTTATTGCAAGGAAGCTACCGCCACTGCTTGAAAGCCGGTGAAGGACGGGCCAGGGCCCACGTCCCGAGGGCTGCCAGGTGGCCTGGTAGCAGAGCAGTTTCTAGAGCATGCTGAGCACTCCCCCCACTGCTGTCCACCCTCCACCCCCAGCCAGCATCACTTGGCATAGGCTTTGCTAGAAACACCAGCGCCTGTGGCTGCTACCTTTATCGGAAACCCAGCTGGCCCAGGAAAGAGGAAATCATGTTTTTTGTTTGTTGTTGTATTTAATACGTTCTGCACTGGAGGGGCAGGGGAGGGGGCTTTGAGGGTCCCCCCTCCTCCTTTTCACACATTAGTTTCCTTTTTCTCTGAGCAGCACCCACCTGCTGGGTATTGGACTTCACTTTTCCCCGTGGGTCACCTAGGAGAGTCTCCTGACCCTGCTTGAAGAGCTCCAAGGGAATGAGCACCCAGGAGAGGCCCCCGAACGGCGGCGTGACAGCCCACCCTTAGTGGATCCCCGGGAGGGCGCACGGCAGGGGCAGTGAGTTTCACGTTAAGCACAGGGTCTTCATGGTGGCTCTCAGTCAGGCCAGCACCCCCACGGCCTGCATCTTCAAGGCGTCTCTTGTGTACATGTCAGTGAACTCGCAGAGTTCATTAATCCCACCACCATAAGCACACTCTCCACTGTTGTGATGAAAATACGGCCTGTGTCGGCACCCTTGGTCATAAACCAGTGGCCAGCGTGGGCTTTTCACGGAGCACCGGTCAGGCTGACGGCAGGCAGCTCCTCTGGGTTCACCCAAGTCTCTAACGAGCATGTTGAACTAATCATCTTCTTCCTGGAACCCCAAGGAGGGAGCTGAGGGAACACTTCATCTTAGCAGCATACCCTTAAATTGGGGGTCAAACATGAAGAATTAGCTTGGGAGTTGGGATTAGAGTAGCTGGTAGTCTGAGGAGCCCCGGTAAGGCAGCTGGGCTTTGGCACAGGAGAGATGTCCCTGGCCCCTAAAACGGGGGTGGCTGAACCTAAGAATCAGGCCAGAGACCCTGAGAGGGCCCGTGGACCAGAGGGGGCCGGCACCTTCAAAGGTGCCCCAGGGATGATCAGGGAGAAGGCTGGTTTTCTGATAAAGGACCCTTGAGACCAACATGGAAGGAGCAGGGATGTCTGATCCATTCCACTCACATCTCAGAACTTCCAGGCTTTCTACCTCGACTTTCCGCAGCCAGCAGCACGCACCCAGGCTGCCTTCACCTGGGGAACCCAGGACCCCAGGCTGACCCCGAACGTGATCACTTAACTGTCAGACTTGCCCTGAGGTTTTAACCGGCGCCGCCGGTGAAGTTCTGTTTTTGACATGACGAACCTTCACTTTCTCCCAGGTCTTGCTCCTGGAGGTTCCCTCATCCCGCCTACACCCTGGTTGCCAGGGGCAACGTCTTTGCCGGGTCAGGGTCCCAGCGCACAGCGCCGTGGGGGGGGGGGACACCATCGGTGGGGGTCTCTGCGAGGCAAGTGGGAGTGCCTGGAGAGGCAGCGAACAGCCATGCAAGAGCGCTCACTGTTCCTGTTGATCGATGGCTGCTTTTTTTAGCGATGACGCCAGGGCCACACGCTCACATGGCTTAGTGAAGTTATGACCTCTCACGGAATTCTTTCTGAATGGCCCAGCTGTTGTGTTCTGGTCTTCTGACGGGTCAGTCAGGAATCAGCCTTTCATCCCGCATGTCATCACAGAAGCAACAGTCGGGGAGTGGGGAGGGAACTCTTTGACACTGAGCCACGAAAATCCGGACTAACTTTTCAGATGTTCAAATGGGCTATGCTACTGTTTCGGTCTCAAAGCTACCAAGTTTGTGCAATAAGTGGAAGGGATGTCATCCCTGTTCAATAAACGCTGAATGACATTCAAGCTGATTTTCTAGACCACTGAGAAAATCTTTATTTACAATAAATTTCAATAAAATTTGCATAAATATATTCCCAATGTACAGTTTTCACCTCTGATTTCTTCATGTCCTTTTAAAAGTTAGTCTGTCCTGTTCTCATTGCTCCTTTCGGACGCCAGCGTGGAGCTGCTGTTGGAAGGCGGGAGGCTGCTGCCTGGTAGCCGGGGGGGACCCGGAGGCTCGGGGTGGTCAGAGGCGGCCTCTCGGGGGGGCGGGAGGGCTGCGGCTCCGTCCTTGCCCTCCAGCTTCCGCTCCATGGTTGCCACCAGGATCTTGAGCCACGTGTTCTCGGTGAGGAGGTTCTCCGAGGCGTCGGCCAGCTCCTGGAGCTTCCGGGCCACCTCCTGGAGCTCGTGGGTTTTCTGCTCGTACAGGGCCTGCAGCTGCTCGCTGTGCCGCTGGAGCAGGCTGTGCTGCTTCTCCAGGGTCTGCTTCTGCCGAAGCAGCCGGTGCTCGTCCCTGCGAGCGCTGGACAGCTGGGCCTCCACCTGCACCTGCGCCTGCTGGAGGGTGCTGATTTCCGCCCTCAGCTTCTGGATCTCTCTCTCCAAGTGGGAGATGTGCCCCTGCTGGAAGACTGCCTCGCTCTGAAGACACTCTTTGGTAGGAGGGTTAGCTAAGTTCTGGGGGGCGGAAGCGGGGTCTGAGTGATGCAGAATGAACCTCAGCAGATTAGGAAGGGTGATGGGAAGGTCTTCGGGGTATTTCACACTGCGGTCCTTTCTGGAGACAAAGGGAAAGGGGTCAAAGGTGAGAGTCCCGTCAACATTCTTAGTCCAAAGCACACTGCTACCGAAGGCCGGGCTTTCCACCAGGAGACATGCCGAGGATTTTACTTAATGAAAGTCAGCAAGGAAAATGTTCTCTGGGCAAAAACTTCTCTACAAAGCTGAGGATGTCCCATATGCTCGTTCTGTAATTAAGGTGGCTTATCTCAAGTATGTGTCTTCCTAAGGACAAAGAACCCAGTTTCTGATAACCACCTTGGGAGAAAGACTAGAAGCTCCCGGGCCCAAGCCTTGAGCCAGGGATGGAGGGCACCGGCAACATGTAGGCGAAGTGGCCTTCGCAAGCTCTGAGAGGCCCAGTGGCGTGTAAGGAAGGATGTCCTGGGGCAGGACATCACCTGCGTCACTCTGCGGCTGTCAACAGCACGTGATGCAATCGGAAAGACCGCACACTCAGCCAGATTTCTTCAGCCAACATGTATCACACATTATTCAAGGCAGGAGTTCTTAACTGGGGTAACTATAAGCCCCTAGGGGCATCTGGCAACATCTGGAGTCATTTTTATTACCACAGTGGAGGAGGTATCACTAAAGCCTGACCCCTGACAAAAAGACCAACCAAGGGACTCCGAGAAATTAAGGCTGCCCCACCCTGAGAACACAGAATAAGGAAGGAAAGTGACGTATGAATGGGGCTCCCCCAAAGCTCTGTCACAAGTCCTGATGTAGAAAATTCCTTTCTAGAAGTTGTCATTTAACTGTCTGATGACCAACATTTCTACCACATACAGGCCCCAGAGCCATCTGTTGGGCAGACTCACGAGGCTGCAGCTCACGGTTCTGAGCGTCCACACAGGTGGCCCCTCTGTGCCCTTGCACTGCCTCGTCTGTAAAAGGGGTGGTAAGAGCATTGTTGCTCTCACGGGACTGCTGTATGGCTGACACCAATTAATCTGAACGCTGAGTGTTAGCCGAAAAACAATCATCTGATGCCTTAAAAAACCAACCAAGAGGAGCGCCTGAGTGGCTCGGTTGTTAAGCATCTAACTTCAGCTCAGGTCATGATCCCAGGGTCCTGGGATCAAGCCCCACATCGGGCTCTCTGCTCAGCAGGAAGCCTGCTTCTCCCTTGCCACTCTCCCTGCTTGTGTTCCCTCTCTCACTGTGTCTCTATCAAATAAAATCTTAAAAAAGAAAAAAAAAAAACCCAACCAAGAAACCATTCGTTAAAAGCTTACACACCCTCTCCACACACAAAGCCAGTGGTCAAATATCTAAGAAAAGACAAAAAGTGTTCTACTGATGGATAGCTCTTTCCCAAGGAAATAAAAATCACAGGGAAATTAAAATCACACATGCACCATTTTATACACTTACGGAGACTTTCGGATACGTGGAACAGTCAAACATCTGGAGTAAGTATATAGCCACACCCTCCTTTAAAGCAGGTTTTTTCATCTGGAGAAGCTTGCTTCGAGTTGGGGCCTCCCAGCCTTTCAACAGACAACTGAAAACCTGGCCCATATGAGGCGCGGGCGGGACGGACGAGCAGAGGCCGGCTCTGCCGCTGAGCCATGCAGCGCAAACCTGGTCTCTTAGGACAGAGGAACTTAACTCCCCGGGAGAGAGCAGCCCAGGTGCCTTAGCATGTGTGCAGACGTTTCCAGGGCCGAGAACGACCCCTGTCAGCACGCTATCCTGGAGTCCTGTCCCAGAGCCATCTCTGTGAAGCTACCTACAGGGTGTGCTGACCAGCTTTCCGACTTTCTAGAAGTAGCAAGAACGCAAGGTATGAACAAACTTTCCAGAAAGGAATCATGTGGGAAGTGGAGCTGTAAAAGGCCCTGCGGTAGGAGTCCGCTCTAAATTCACTAGGAGCGCGTTCATGCCTCTAGCACCTAAACTGCTAGATATGAACATGAAGAACAGGGTGTAAGGCCTCTACTCTATCTAAAGAAGGGGGTAGGAGAGTGGGGGCGGGTGGGCTGCTCCCCTCCCAGGCCCACACTACAGTAAGCCACTGCACCCCAGGATGTCCTCAGCCAGGCCTGGCCAGAGCACCCGACTTCCACAACGTGACGCAGAGCGGAGCGAGCAGAGCGGCTCTAAGACACTCCCGCACAGGAGAGCCGGGCCTGCCAGGGGGCACACCACGGGGAGGACAAGCCGTTCCGTGTGGTTTCTCTCGTTCACGACTATAAAATATCTGCTCACCGGAGACCAGCTGCGAAGCAAACAAGCAGCATCCCTCCCATCACCGGTAATTCTCCTCCTAAGTAACTGTCAGGATCTTGACACATCCCCTACTTACTGCACACATTTTAACCTAGTGGCATGAGCAGACTTCTATTTCATCGGAACCCATACAGTCTCTTCACTAAAAATAACCTAAGCACACACATCGTGAAAAAGGCCTTTTCCATTTCCTCTCTTGTGAGCGGTCAAAGCCTGCCCTTGGCCCATTTACGCCCTCTGAGCACGCCAACACTCAACTTGGACCAGCTGACAAGGAGCTTACTGCACTTCTGACAACTCTTTATTTTTAGGAAATAAGAAAAATTCCATTCCTGAGCAGTAAGGCTTTCGTTTCCCAAGCTCTGCGTGTTCACAAAGAGCGGGACACTCTCCTCACATCCGGTATGTACCTTCTAGACTTTTCAGGGATGCGGAGCTGCAGGGAGCACCCACGCTCATCCCACAGTGACCGCCTCCGCCGGCTTTCAGACAAAAGCTTCGTCCCCCACACGGCCCGACTCAGCCTCCCAAACACACAATTGTCTGTCTCTTTCAATGCGCACTCCCGAGTTCTAGCTGCTGAGAACGTCTCCATGCAAAGGCTCGTGCTGGGTGTTAGGACTTTACCACCTTCCCAAACTATGTTTGAAATTCCAAAACCATGCTTCATTGAACTTCGTGCCTGACCTCCACCCCACACAGATGAAATTGTTAGGATTACCGCCCGGGATCCCTTGAACGTGTGGCACTTTAAATGCTTCTTAGAAGGAAAGAGGTTCATCACGACAGTTAACAGAACAGGATGAGTCACACTCCGTTTTTAGTGTGTGATGTGACAGGACCCTACCACCCCAGGAAGTAT
Organism: Enhydra lutris kenyoni; assembly: GCF_002288905.1. Lineage (NCBI taxonomy): Eukaryota > Metazoa > Chordata > Mammalia > Carnivora > Mustelidae > Enhydra > Enhydra lutris. The sequence goes on along the minus strand of NW_019154129.1, from coordinate 6,467,393 downwards.
TCCAGCAAAAATTCCTTGACATTAAGAGGAAAAAACAAGGAAATGATTCAATCTCTAGGAAGGAAGCACTCTCCTGGAGACACAGAAAGTATGGCAGTGGCTACAATGAACGGAAGAAGTGAGCGCAGGAGATGAGAACAGGAGACATCACATGCGGGACTTAGGAACCTCACTGAAATAATCCTGCAAATGCTTCCCCCTGGAAAGATACCGTCAGAGCCGCATGACTGGTCCCCGAGGACCCATTCTTTTATCAACAAAAGGGAATCTTTTTTTAAACAGGGAAAGTACATCTGGTTTATCAAGCTTTCAAAGGCCAAGAGTTAATTTCCCTTTTAGCGAAATATCCACATCCAACATATACTAATTGCCAAGTCAAGCCGTCCCCTTTGCTTATGTCCCATCCCTGTCTGCTGGGCTTTCAAGGTAGCTGCTGTCATCACCGGAAGTTGGAGTCTGCTTAGACAAATGTGAAGACGTCAAAGTGACAGCCCCAGGGCAGATATTCACAGAAGTCTGCACACTTGGGGAGAAGGCTCCTTGAATCCCAGGAATGGGGTACGGTGGGGAGGAGAGTCTCCATTTCCAACTTGCACAAGAGGGACAAGGTAGTCTTCAGCAGGACCCAGCAGAAAATGACACATGTGAAAGCCTGGGGCAGGCAGGGCCTGAGATCCGGGGGCTCAACAATGAGCGCCTGTCCTGCCCCCCACCGTGAATGTGGGTCTTTGCTTTCCACCCACTGTAGGTTCTTATGGTCAAGAAGGCAAACAAGTTCTGATGGCCACATTCATATGCGTGAGAACACACACTCTGTGAGGGGCAAAGTTCTTACCAAAACCACATCTGAGCTTGTGACCCCAAAGCCCTTTTATCCTTGGTCCCCAAGGGCGCATTATTTGAACAATATATTTTATTCAAAACAGTTTAGTAATAGGTAACAATTTGCATTTCACTTCTGTGAAGTACCTTAAACACATGTCATTTTCGGCGAAAGAATCCCATCTGCCCAAATATAGAAAAAAATCAGCTTTACCTGTTGCAGGGAAAAAATAAGATAGTGGGAAGACGGTCAGCCATAACTTCCCAAGGAAGGTCGTTCTGAGACACATCAATCCTGGCAAAGGGAAAGATGAGAAAAAGTAAAGGATCAGCCCAAGACACTCCAACCTGAAATAACCTTCTCTGAGAATAGAAGAGCCCGGAACATTTTGTGGCCACACTGACCAGCCCCTCTTAGTGGGTACAAGACCAACGCAAACTGGTTGCAATTCAGGCAAGAAGAACCAATGCTTCCAGAACATGCCACTTTCCACTTCACTTGTGGAGTGGAAGTGACACGTCATGAGAGTAAAAATGAGCTTCCCAAAAAAACCAGTACAAAACAAAATGCCTCACTGACACCTCAGGAGCAGTCCACCCACCTGATGGGGCCTGGTCAAGTACTTTAATCCCTGAATCAGCTCTGGAAAAAGGAAATCACTGTGCAAAATACATCAAGCCTCTGAAGACATAAGAAAGCTGGAAAATAAAGACTACACTCTATTTTATATTTATATTTTGTGAATCTGGACGGGGCCACAAAACCTTTATTTTTTTAACAGATTTTAATTTTCTAACACAGAAAATGATACCTTTGCTCAATTACCCACCCTGTGCTTTATTAATATTGAAAGACACAGCGGTCCCTCCTGCAGCCCGCACTCGGCTAAGTGCAGCAGCCCCCCACCCCAGCCCGCAGGGATCGCTCAGGCGGTGCAGAAGCAAAAAAAAAAACCAAAAAAAAAAAACACAAAAAAATCCTAGAAGGAGGGAGCAGACCGTGTAGGTCCACTTGGCCAGGTGGCTCCGATGTCCATCATCACAAACAATGCATATAAAAGATGGCAATTTTTTGAATCATTAACTTGACAGAAGTTTCTAGAAAGTATAATGGGGGTTAGGAATGAATCAGTGCCATGCATTTGTCCAGAAGGATGGCCGAATTATAATGGTTTTAAACAACTGAACAAAATGGCACTCCTGCCTCTGCCTGGGACAGCCCACATAAAATGTCAGAGTCCCATTTTTTAAACAAGTAACACTGAACGCTTTCGTTATCATCAAATACTTTTCTTCTCCTGAGTTTTACTTCAAAAAAGCAAGTACAATTGAAAGAAAAACATTATCATTAACATCCACTGGGCTGGTCGGGACCTTCTTTCTGGGATTCGCATTCAGGCTTGGTGTGCAAACCTCCACGATGTGAAGAGCAGCGCTCAGACATTTCATATGCGACTCCTTTCAATTAATGATGTGAAAAGCATTGTTCTAATAAATGGGTCAATATCCCATCACACTGGAAGCCCCAATGTACTTAGCTGTTGCTTTCCTGCTACAATGACTGGCTCAGCTCCTCTCCAAGTCCTAGTTCCTTAATTCCCCAAAGTGAAATTAACTGAGGCAAAACTGTGTAACCATTCTTGTACTTTCCTACAAATGTTGCTAACATGCTTTCCAAAAAGGTTACACCCATTTCAAGAGCTAGGTCTGCCATTGCCAACTTCACTTCATCAACACAAGATGCTGTCACTTAAAAGCAACTGTTAGTAAGTGTAAATGATACTCTGTTATTGTTCTAATTTACATTTATTAGACTGTCATCTCCACACTTAAGTTTATTTATACTCTCCTCCTCCAGAAGAAACCTACCCAAGTCTTTTCTTCCCCCAGGAGTCCCTCCCAGCTGTGACTCCCCCTGCCCCCCAGATGGTTTTTCACTGTGGTAAAATACACACAAAATGTCCCAGCCTGACTACGTCCGAGCCCAAAGCTGGCAGTGGTAAGTGCACTCATAATGGGGTGCAGCCATCCCCATCACCCAGCTCCACAACCATTTCTTCATCCTGCAAAACAGAGACTCTATCCATTCAAGAGCCCCCCACTCGCCACCACACCGACCATCTACTTTCTGACTCTGACTTCACAACCTGGCAATCACACAGCAGGTGTCTTTTTTTTTTTTTTTTTTTGGAAGATTTTATTTGAGAGAGAGAGAATGTGTGAACACAAGCAGGGGCAGGCAGGGGCGGGGGCGAAGCAGACTCCCCCCTGAGCAGGGAGCACTGAACCAGGCTTGATTCCAGGATCCTGAGATCATGACCTGAGCTAAAGGCAGATGCTGAACCGACTGAGCCCTCCACCCCCTCCCAGCGCCCATGCCCTTTTGTATCTCTGTACTTCATTTAGGACTGAGTCCTCAAGGTTCAACCACGCTGTAGCAGGTGTCAGAATGTTCCTCTTTTCAAGACTAAAAAACATTCCCCTGTGCAGACAGACCACATTCTCCTCTCCGCACTTCCTTAAACCTTTGTTCCTTCTCAGGGTCTGGAGTATGAGCACCTGATTCTGAGTCCTGGTCCCTCACTTACAGGCTGTGTGACTCTGGGCAAATTACCTACCCTCTCTGTGACTCAGTTGCCTCCTCAGTAAAAAGAGATCCTAAGACCTGCTTCACGGAGTGCTCCAGCAAGCAGGCCGGGTTAACATGTATACAGAGAAATCTCACGGCACACAGCAGCTCCTCAAATCTGGTTCTAACCACCACTTACAGCAGATCCAGTGGGTGAAACACAGATGCTGTAAAATATAGCTACTGTTCTTTTTTAAAGCCTACTTTCCTCATTTCTCTCACTGAGCCCTTTCCTAGTGGAATCTGTTCGTCTTTAATTATTTTTTGTAACTGCTTCACTTTGCAAAGTTTCCATCTCTCAAAGGAACAAGCAAACCCAGCATTCTTTGTTATTCTATTCTGTCCTATGATTTAATCTTTTATGTTTAATTCTGTCTGGAAGGCTGAAGTCTAAACAAGCCCTGCCCCAAACAGTTTAGTACCTTTTCCAAAAATTCTTCATTTGATGCTTGTTTTTTACAAAACAAGGATTTAAAAATTGTTTTGCTTAGTACAGAGGCCACATCCAGTTGCCCACAAAATCAAAAAACTAGAACACATAGATATCAACCAATCCTTCCTCCTAATTTCAAGAGTGAGGAGGGAAACCAGACCTGGCGGAGAGATTTGCTCCAGGTCCCAGGGCCGGTTGGCAGCACATCGGGCACTGGGCCCCCTTCCCCTGTGCCAAGGCCACAGCGCATGGAAGTCGGTGGAAGTCGGTGGGCACCATTCCCATGCTGTTCTGGAGAGTCGGCCAATGCGGGGGTTGTCTTAGCAACCAGGTCAGCGCTGCTCCCACACTCACCCTCCCTGAATTCAATCAGGGCTAAACACACTCGACACCACGGAAAGAACACTCAGAACGCATCAGGAAAGCTTCGGTCTCAATGAGGTTTTGCTCATGGCTTCAAACTGACAGTTCAATCGCAGCAAGCCTTACCCAAGGTTAACGAACAGCGGGCAGACCCTTGCAAACCATATGGCTAGGCCGTAAGGAGGGAAGACGGGCACAGGCCCGAAGCACCGCAGGCTCCCTTACCTCGCCACAGTGAATGTATCCGTCGGCAGGAGGCGAGCGAACTGGATAAAGACATGATTGAGGGATAGACAGAAGCCGCACCACGGAGCGTAATAAAGCAGCAAAACGTCCTGGGGGAGGGAAAGATGGCTGTTAGTGGCCCTAGGAAGTGGGCTCACATCCTCACTGTGCTCAGAACCCAGCAGGCATTCAAGAAATGCTGCTTATGCACCAATTATGAAAATTTTCATTTTTAGATCTTTCCAATTATGTGCTTTAAGGACTTTTTGCAGTTAGAAAACCAGCATGTAACTCATGCGTGTTGTGGGAGAAGACTGCCATGTGATTAACCTGCATATCAAACCTGAAGGCTCACCCCACAACCGCGGCTCTGGGGACATTTCAATAGGGAGCGATGGTGTGATTTCTGCCTCTCCCCTGATTCCATACCTGTTTTTGGAGGACCACTTCCCAAAAGGTATCAGTTGTCACTTCAGTGATTAGATGCTGAGAAGGGAACTGGGCAGAGTCACTTCCAATGAGATGCCTTTTCAAGGGACTGTAGAGAACGCTGAAGTTTTGAATAAAAGACTCTAAAAATAAAGAGAAAATGAGATCAGCTCTTCGCCAAGTATGGAGAGAGTAGCTGGCCTACTTTTAGGCTACATTTAAAAAACCGGGCTGGCTTCACAGGCTTACATTTTTAACACTTCACCTGCAGGTAAAACCCTGATCACAGCTGCCCGGCGCGGCACCGTGTGTAGCTCCGAGAGGACCCCCCAGACAGCGATTACTTAGGTAACAAAATGCTATGCAGTGTCAGGTGCTCTGGTATTTACAGTCTAGGAATTCTCTTTTTTTTGCTCACGGGATCGGTCCACAGATAAGACACCCGAGACTGCAAAGATCATCATGCCACAATCTTTAAGAGATTTCAGCCTACAATCCCAAGACCTCTGAACACCACTACAAAGACAGCTACTACGCAAGCGGCCGCTAGTGGACAGGTGTCTCTCGTGCTCATTAATTCAAGGACAGGGAGCTATGGAGCTGTGGTCTTTGTTTATTCGAGTTCTTCAAGTTTCCTTCTTGAAAGTTTAGGGAAAAGAGCTCAATTATATTTAGTGGGAAAACCTATAAATGAAACCCACATGCAATCCAAACACCTAACTTGACCCGACAGCTTTCCCTTCCCCATAAACTCCACTGTCCTCAGACTGCTTGGTTGTCTGTCCGAAGCAGGACGATCGGCTGCGTTCTCCCTTCTTTCTCCTTCTTCTAACTCTCTCCATCTTGAGGTCCTGATCAACACCGATGTGTTCCACACAGGGAGGAGGAAGTGTGAAGGGTGGCACACACATACTAAAGACAGGTCACCGTCGGCATCGGAGTGACTTACTTGGCTAAGTTTCTGAAACTTAAAACCAAAAATTCTCTCCTCATGCGAACAAACCCTAAATCCCTAAACTGGCCCAGAGAAGCTGACTGAAGAGTCAACTCTGCAAACCAACGACACACAGGCATTTTTTAATGAGGACCCTTCAAATGTCACCAACTATAGGACAAAAAAAACCTGCGCTAGATGTATGTGGCAGAGTAGATACAGAAGATCACAAGAAATCTGAAGAAGCCCTCTTTGGGAAGACCCTAAATTCAAACTGAACATCATTATGGGCTCACTGAATGCTAAGTATATTACTGAATGGAATTATAAAGTCCAATGAACATCCCTCTAAAAACAGGCTTGTTTCACTTTAAGAAAACTCGGGGAGGGGGTGGTGCCTGGGTGGCTCAGTCCTCAGTCTGAGGACTGCCTTCCGCCCAGGTCATGATCTCAGGGTCCTGATCTCAGGGTCCTGGGATGGAGCCCAGCATCGGGATCCCTGCTCAGTGGGGAGCCTGCTTCTCCCTCTCCTCACCCCCACCCCCCAGCTTGTGCTCTCTCTTGCTATCGCTAGTAAGCAAATAAAAAAACCTTAAAAAAAAAAAAAAAAGGAACAGAAAGAAAACTTGGTCTACCAAAATGTAACTTTAGAAAACACAAATCAAGGGGCGCCTGGGTGGCTCAGTGGGTTAAAATCTCTGCCTTCGGCTCAGGTCATGATCCCAGGGTCCTGGGATCGAACCCCACATCAGGCTCTCTGCTTAGCTGGAAGCATGCTTTCCCCTCTCTCTCTCTACTTGCCTCTCTGCCTACTTGTGATCTCGGTCTGTCAAATAAATAAATAAAATCTTAAAAAAAAAAAAAAGAGAAAACACAAATCAGGAACAATTTGTAGTATCGATACAGAATGCAGTTCAGAGAGGGAGTGGTCACAGGGCTCCTCTGAACACTTAAGAGCATCACATTTATAATATATAATTTGACATTAAGTAAATCAACATTTACATAAGCTTCTCCAAAAGTGTCCAATAACAGAAACAAGCGTCACCTGGGCTTAAACGAAGACGCTAACAGGACTATTATTTAGGGGTCTTTGAGTTTCCTCTTGCCTTCACACCCTCTAAAACTTGGAAATAAAAGGTTTCCCTCCCTACGGAACTCCTCCTGTCTCCACCTGGCAAACACTGACTTTCCCTGTGTCTCCACTGAGGCTGAACTAACACGGCTTTTGAATTCTCACTGCCTTGCACGGACATCAAGGATGTCAGCAAAGCCCTGGGAACGGGACAGCGGCGGTTAGTTCACTGCTGGCACCAAGCGCCAAGGGCAAGTTCGCGACGCTTTCCCGGAACGGACCTCCCCACCCCCAAAGTGGTTCCTGCTGGTTTGCAACAGACACTTGTTTACCGCACTTGACACTTGTCTGTTACAATCTAGGCACCAAGGTCAGAGCCGCATTTTTCAAGGAGGCCAAAACAGCAACCGAGCAAACTGGGTCTGTCGGCCTTGATACCTGTACATCCAGACCTGAGACCAAAGGGAGGGCAGGTGGTTCTACGCCTCACCGCTTCCTGTTTAAGCTCTTTTAGAATGGCGCTGCCGTCGGGGTCCCGTTCATCAGCTCCCCGGGACGCTCCCAGCACAACAGCTCTCCACCCCACTGCCCTTCCTGCAGCCAGGGGCCCACCCCACACAGCTCCCTCCCACTCAGAAACGGGACAGGCACTGCCCATCTGGAACGTTGGGCTCCTATCTCCCCCAGGGGTTACATGACAAACTTATCCCAAATGGGGAGTTAGGAAGTTTCTGTTCCCTCTAATAGACAAAATTAGCTTCTTTTAAAATGGTGACCAAACACAGTCTAAAGATTTCAAGTGAGCTACAGAACTGACATCCCCCCAGGACCAAAGGTACTGAGATCCCTGGATAAAAGTTACCGGTATTAAGTTAAGCAATACTCATTATGTTTGGGGAAGGAAACTGCCCACAGTACCTAGGGTGAGCTTCCTAAGGGCTTGTTTTGGATCCAAGATATAGTGAGACTCTTCTTTCACATCAACAATTGCGGCAAACTCCTTCACCCGAGTGGCGCTCGGAGCCCCCAGCCTCTCTGCATATAACCAAAATAAATTTGAATCCAAAAGGTAGATGTTCAGGGTCTTGTTGGTCCTGCAGCTCAGGCCTGTGAAGTCTGTGCTACTCACGTCCACTTCAGGAAAGAGATACCTGTTCTCCTCAATGTGAGGAACGGAGCCTGGGGGGTCGGCCTCACATTTCTTCTCAAGGGAAGAAAGCGCGATGGTTGGGGTTTCAAAGACACTGTGTCCAGCATCAATGAAGCCCGTCACGGCCCTGTTTATAGTCCTGCAACATGCAGTGTAGTAGCTGAAGGGGCTGTAGGAACTCAGAAAATTGCTGCACTCGATGCTGCCCGACGCCACGTGATAAAAGGTCTGCTCCTTGAGGTAGAAAGAATCCAGAGCTGCCGCCATCTCGAAAAAGCTGCACTGCGGCATGCCCACCGAGCTGGGCCGGACGCCCCCCGTGGTCTGATTGACACACAGCTCACAGACGTTGTGGGTCCTGGAGACGGAGTGCCAGTGGGGCAGCACCACGGTGTTACAGCAGGGGGACGCCGTGATCAGCGGTGGCTCCGGCAGCTGCGCGGGGGGTTCAGGCGCCAGAGGCCTGAACACCGGGCCGTCCACTCGCCGCAGGTGCTGCAGGAGCCGCTCCACCACCTGGTCCCCATGACAGTTGTTGTACTCCAAGGCCACTTCGGTGATCTGAAACACAGGGCAGAGCCATGAGAGGCGCGACCATGGCGGAAGGAGAGACCCGCGGCCGTTGGGTCCGGAGAGCACCCTGGCCTGATTCACAAGAAGCCCCAGCCGGCTCTTCCTCTCCATGCATCCAAGAGGAAACCATTACACCAAGAGCTATTCAGGAAGAGGCTTGGATCATCTTTCAGAATCATGTCACTCTCTTAACAGTGAGCCAACTGTGTAGAGCAGGAGGGGGCCTCAGAGGCAGACGTCTCCGTCCACCACGAGACAAGAGCCAAGCTCCCCCTGCGACATACCTCGAGGCTGAGGGGCCGGGGACACATTTTAAATCTCAGCTCCCAGGTGAGTGCATTTGCCTTCAGAGCTTGGTAACTCTCCCACAGGGATGACGTCTTCTTTCTTCACCCTCACTAACGGTCTGAACACGTCCCAAACACCTAATGAGTGGGTCACAGTATTTCAAGCAAACCTGTTTCCAAATAAACACCCACCTCACAGGAGGCTTCAAATTCAACCTGCTCCAAACCACACTCATCCATCCTGCCTTCCCCCATAACTTCCCCCTCCCCCTGTAGAAATCAGCATCACAGAGTGGGAACGGCTATCCCTCAAGCCCACCACCTTGGACTTCAGCAACAAAGCCGGCCCCTTCCTGCGAGTCCCCATGGCCTCAGTTCAGGCCCTCAGTTGTCACAGAACACCACAGCATGCTCTCCCCCTGCTTGCTTGGCCTCCACACTGTCACTATTGATTTTAAAATTACCACCCTAAGCACAGCACTCTTCTGCCGAATGACATTCGATGGATCCCTACTACCCAGAGGATACAACTTAACATAGTCTGGCCTGCATCTGCCTTTCCCATGTCGCCCCACCCTCTTTAGAGAAGGCCGGGCCAGGACCTCCTCCATCCGACACACCTCAGTAATGCCCCCCAGGCCGAGCAGCAGGGTGGCTGCTTCAGGAGAGCTAACGCCCCTGCACCCTACCTCACCTGGGAGCTCTGCTCTGTATCTTCAGGGCCCCAAAGCCCTTCCCACAGACTCACAAGTGCCTGCTGAGACAGCCCTCCTCCCCACAAGCTTACAGACCCTCATGGGTTGGGACCCTGCTGGATTTCTCCCGTTCTCCCCAGAGCCAGGGACAGAACAAATGCCCAAGATCTGGGGAATGAATGGCATCTCGGGGTAACACACATCCCCACGTCCTGGGGAGAGTAACCGCTTTCCCCTCAGGTCAGTATCAGCCTGATTAGATTGACATTTCATTCTGTTTCCAAACTGAACACCTTTCACTACCCTCGCCAGTTTCATAAGAAAAACAAGCAAGTCATTATAATCCAAAGGCATTTACTCCATCCACTCTCTGAAACAGAATCACGTGCTAACTTGGATCAAATCTTGCCACTTAGTTAAAAGGTGTTAAGTCACTCGGGATTTTGTTTCATGAAAGTGTGTGTGTGTGTGTGTGTGTGTGTGTACGTGTGTACGCGTGTGTGTGCGCAAAGCCATTTAATGAGTACTTTTCCAATTTAAAAAAAAAAATCCCAATTCTATATATGGTATTCATAGAGATTGTTAATTCAAAACATATGCCTTTGTACAGAAAAATGAACGGAATAGTTCTCAGGCATAAAAAAAGACTACTTAAGAAGATAAACCAGTGTTTCATTTTCTTTCCTCCCCCCACCCCCACCACAAAAACATCTCAGGCCTTTGTGGCTAAGGCTCTGACAGCACACCACACTCACAAGGTCAAGCCCGTATGATTCACAGGAGCCCAGCGGCCCTCTGGCCCCATCTGGGCACTGCCTGACACCCAAAGACACCATGGATTACCATTCCCACCGTGCCCCCTGCTCCCCCCCAAAAAATCCCACAAAAATTCAAGTATTTACGCATTTTTTTTTTACAAAAAGTCCAAGTAGGAGTATATTTACGACAGCAGGAGTCCTTAAAAGGTCTTCTCAGCTCTTTTCACAACATTGCTCATAAGCAAAGAAGCCATATAAAGGATCTTTAATTGAAGAAACTATTTTGTATAGAGTAATGCTCTTAAAACGTAAGGAATTCTTATTTTTCTTTTATAAACTGAACTGGGTTTTACTTTTATGCCTCTTTCACACACTGGGCAGTTGTGGAAAGGCGAGTCCAGTTTCGTCTTCACATGTGAATCGCCGGAGGCCATACTTCATCTCCCATGAACTAATAAGGAAAATCTGGCACATAATTTTAAATGTACTGTAAATGCTTTCTTCCATCTTCTTTCATCAGACAAATGTTTAAGTCAGAACAAGACAACCATGACTTTGCCCATGAGGCTCGCACACCGTGAGCCCCTCAGAGCAGCGCTACGAGAGGCACACGGACTCCTCACTGGCCGCAGGGAGCAGCTCTGCAGAGACGCAGCGGTCAGTGGCCTGACGCTGTGGTCTCCCGCGGGTGGGGGGCGTGAGTGTGTGTCAGCAGCTGCCGGGCCCAGACCGGGGCTCACAGCGGAGCCAGCACACGGCTGTCCTCTGGTTGGTCCCCACCACACTCCCCACTATGGCTGCCTCAAAATCCATTGCCTGGCAAGCTCCAGTGCTACTAACCTCATGTGACGCTGACCTCTCTCCACCACGTCAGCTTCCTCAACCGCCTGCCCCAACTGGGCCTCCAGGTGGGCATGGGAAAAAGGCTTAAAGCGTAAACTCTCCTGTGGTTGAGGAGCTGATGAGTTCAGAACCCAGCCTGGGAATGTCCAGGTGCGGTGTTCAGGCGACCCAAGCCTGAGGGCTTCCTTACCTCTCTGCTCACACACCCCACTTCCCATCCCCACCAGCGCCCAAGTTCTGGACTTTACTACTTCCCACAGTCCTGGAGCAGTGCTGCCTGGAAAACGGGAATCATGGGAACACACAGCTCAGCTGACATCTCTCCTCTGTCAGGGAGACTGTGCTAGCCACGATTAACCCTAAAGTCCTCAAAGTCACACCCAACCGCCTCTCCTGTTCAGGCTTCCAATCTGGGTCTTCTCCAGGCGGCCTCTCTGGGGGCCACGCAACCCACACTACTTCCTAACACCAAACCTGCAGGAACCTCCCCACCACCGTGCCTCTGCTCAGGCTGTGCCTTCTCTTATGTTTCCCTCAACCCATCCACATCCTGGCCACCCCGAAAGTCTGTCCCCCATACCTGCCCCGCCCACGGCCTCTCCTAATCTCGCCCCTGGCTGCCCTTAGCTTTCTGGGACACAGCCCTCTCTCCTCCAATTCCTCCTGAGCGGGGCCTGGGGCTGACCTTCCTCCACCTTGCATTAATTAAAAGCAAGCTGCAGCCGCCCTCCTGAACAAGCCTCTGAGATCGTGAGAGTAAGGCTGCCTCTTCTCCATCTTTCTCACCCACGGCTCCCTGACACAGTGCTCCATAAACATTTGCTAAAATGACCTCAAAGGAAGAGGGAAATGTACTGCACAGAACACTTTACTTGGCTAAGTAATTCATAATACTGCTGAGATGCCATCTGGTTTTCAACAATCTCAACCATACAGCGAGGTTCGGGGAATCCACTCATCTTGCAGAGACACTCTGAGCTCAGAGGAAAGGAGACACAGGAACAAAGTGGTTTAACAAAAAAAAAAAAGAAGAAGAAGGAGGAGGAGGAGGAGGAGGAGGAGGCCTGGCCAGAGATGGAGGAGTTAGGACAGAGAAGAGAGACGCTAAGCAAGGGAAAAAGGCAGGAAAGCTAGCGTCCTCCTGCCAGAGGCCCAAATCCAACAACCCCCTAAACAGGGGAACTGGGCTCCAGTCACAAAACACTACCCCACCCAGGTCCCTGACTTGCCCAAATTAGACAAGACAGAATTCTCCACAAAGAAATTTTTTAAAAGTCAAAGTAAAAACCCCAAACTGTAGCTGTGCCTTGGATGAAAACCCCACCTTTCCTACAAAGAGCCTTAAGGCCCTTAAGAGTAGATACAGTAAAAGCCTAGGAAATTTGGAGAGTGTCTTAGTTCATAAAATATTTGCGTAGTGAAGATTTTCTTCAGGAAGTAAGTCTTATTACTTCAAGTCATCCCTAATCAGAGGAAAAGAAACAAAAGCTATTTCATTTCTCTCCTTTCTTCCTCGAAGCCAGGGTAGCAGCAGGGATAACAACTTTCACAATGAGGCTCCAGAGTATCAAAGTCAGGGGCCTGGCTGGGGAAGATCCCCGAGCCCCTGTCGCCTCCAGGCAGACCACCAGGCTGACACAGAGAGGCCCGGGGAGAGACCGTGTCTGGTTAGCCAGGCCAGTGCTACACCGGCTGTCCGAAATTGGTTTGGGCCCATTAAGGGATCCTTGAGGGAACAAAAAAATAAAACCCCCCAGTAAATCCAATTTAGCAATCCCAGGCACACTCTGGTAATTGTTATTACTCTCTCTAAGTGCCTCCAAATGATCCGCATATAAAACAAACTCACACCCGGAGAGAGTAAGCGCACCAGCTGAAACAGGAAAAGCAGGAGGGGCAGACTCCTGACAGCTCTGTCTCTGGAAACCGCTCTGCTTATCTTCACAACAGGAAAGGCTTAGAGAAACAAGGGAGCCCAGTATCCCCACTGTCGTTCCCTGGCTGCCGGGTTGAGCGTGGCCAGGGCTTGCTGTCAGGCCCCCTCACCCGACAACGGCGTCTCCAAGGCCACACTGAACCCTGCCTGTGCTGCTCTCCATCCCCTCTATCCCACTCCCCCAGTGGGTCATGGCAGGACGAGAGACATCTGGTCCTACCCTGGGGAGGCGCAGCTTGGTCATGCCTGTTCGCGCCGACTCCCCCAGACCTGAGCAGCTGTCAGTCAATGTGGCCAGCGAGGCCACAGTGGATCCCATCTGTGGCACACACTCTTCTCCTGCCCATTTATGGGAGGGAGTAACGCCACAGAAATGCAGCTGCCCCTCCTTGCAGGCTCTTGGATCCTGGTGGAAATCACTCTGAACGTGGAGTGAGACACCCGAGTTCATGAGGTTTTCCTGCTCCCTAGGAGATACCTTTTAACATCAGGACTCTTACCTCATCTATTAAAGGGTGGCTTTCGGCTAAAGGATTGAAAGGTACAAACACAAGAAGCGCGGGCCCCTTCTTCAGTTCATTGTTCAGCAGGAGGCTCTTGCCGCCGTGCGGCCGCAGCCATCGGAGGAGCGCCTCTCGATTTTCTAAGGCCCACTTATGGATGTTCTCTGCGGTGTAGTTGACCGCCTCCCTGGGAAAGACCTGCGAAGGACAACACAAGGAGGGCTGAAGGCAGGGCAGGCTCAAGAGGCCCCGACCACCCCACCGCCGCCCAGGTGCACGTAAGACGACTCCGGGCCGTCTCCTCTGCCCCGGCTCCTCCAGTCAGCGTTTCCTCCCAAGCGGCTGTGAAGAGCACGGGCAGCTCAGAGGGGTGACTCTCAGGTCACAGAGCCCTCCTGCTCCCTTCAGCAGACGCCTCAACCAAGGGAGAACTCTCCCAATCTGCTGCTGGCAACAATGGCCTCTTCCACCCTGGCCAAGGGGAGCTATTACATTTTAGTGGGTTCTTACAAAAGAATTATTGTAACAGGATCGATGAATACCCAAGGGAATGGAAGTTATAAAGGTGAGGATCACTTAGATTTTTACGCTGGTTCCTCAAAACCTGGCTCATCGTGGTGGGAGAAGATATTCCTTAGGGCAGAGCTCTGAATCTGCATCTTCCGGTCACCCGTACCCCAGTGACTAGAGGAACACCTAGCACACAGCAGAACTCAGCAAATACTTGAACGAATCCACGCATGACCTAGAACTTGTACAAAGCCACAGATCACCCTTACGTGTATGGAATGAAGCAAAGAGACACGTAGATTTTGTGCTTTGCTTAAAGTAGGTCAACATAAAATTATGTTTGAAATTCCAATATGGATCACTGGGTTTCAAATGAAACTCCCCAAAAAAAGTGCTTCGGAGGGTTCCACAAAATGAGATCTTTTATACTTTCCAAAACTGAGAATTAAATTGCCTCGTGACAAGGATGTCCACCGGTTTTATTTGTTAAAATACTGGAATCCCAATAGTATTTCATTTGATAAAAGGAATTCTGGGGCACCTAGGTGGCTCAGTGGGTTGAGCCTCTGCCTTGGGCTCAGATCATGATCTCAGGGTCCTGGGATCAAGTCCCTCCTCGGGCTCTCTGCTCGACAGGGAACCTGCTTTCCCTCTCTCTCTGCCTGCCTCTCTGTCCACTTGTGATCTCTCTCTCTCTGTGTCAAATAAATAAAATCTTTAAAAAAATAAAAAAAAAAACTATTAAAAGGAATTCTGCTCAACCAACCACCAACCTTCAGAACTACAGACCTGAAGCAGTAAGCCCAGTGCGTCTACCAGGGCCATTCCCACAGCCCCAGCTTCTCTCTGTTTTATGCTCCTTCCTCAGTGCCCTCCCCTCTCAACCCATACGATGTATGTTGGTTGTACAGCATGCTACAGGAGGAGGATGGAGGAAAAAGACCAACAGTGAAAGCAGAGGAAGTAAGAAGCAGCTCAGAGGCACGAGGAGGGTGGGCAGGTGGTGGAGAAACCAGCGAAGCAGTGACTCTCCAAGTGGGCACGGCAGGAGTTTGAAAAAACAAACTCAGACATCATAAACACATTTCTATTTGGAAAACAACAAAAATACATCTGACTGCTGGAATACAAATTACATGATATACAGCATGGCATCTGGGCTCCTAGGGATTTGCAGAAGCCAGGGGGACTGACAACCAAAGAGGCGCCCCGGAGAGGGCCTAACAGTCCTCCCGCAGGCATGAAACTTGCACGTCGAGTCAAGGGGAGCCCAGGTTCAGTGGGCTAGGTACACGGGTTACACAGATACTGGTCTTCACTAAACCTGTAAGTCACACACACTGTCAGTGACATTAGAGACAGAATATACTTAAAAAAATAAACTCAGTGATAGGACTGAAGCAGCAGCAATATAGCAGAGGCAAAGGGCTATGCGGGGCACAGGTCAGCAGCTCAGAAAGAGCTGAGCTGGGGCTGCTTCACTGAAAGCAAACGAAATCAGGGAGCAAAGACAATGGAAAACCAAGGCTCTGTGGGGTGAGAAGCCATCAGCTTCTCGCTGTGACTTAACAAGAACCTCAAAATCCGTTTCATCAGCTAAGGAGAAGAGCATGCCACGTGATTACTCCTGATGAATGGAACAGATGAACGAAGAACATCGCCTAATGGAAGCTTCACCTCTGAGAACATTGCGCCCACAGTAACAATTCTCCAACAGAATCATCCTGCGATTTCATCCGAGGAGGAAAACAAACAAGGCTGCACCAAAGTCGAAGAATAAAAACAAAGAATCGCTAGATGTTACAGCTGAGAGCCCTCTAACGCATGGGTTTGCACACGGGGACGCGGGCTCTGGCGTGGGGTTGCAGGAACTCTCAATTTGCATATAAAAATCACATACACTTTCCTAGGGAGAGTGCCCATAGATCTTATCCAATTCTCAAAGAAGTCCATGACCTAAACAAGGTTAAGAACCACTGCACTAATATAAATGTGATTTCAAAATACTTACAAGAGATGTGTTGAAATGTCTATGTAAATACACACTTCCAGATTGTACTAAGGATACCAGTTTCGCAAGATGTTTATTTGTGATAACCCCAAATCGTATTGTTCCTAGGTAATCTGAAACAGAAAATTTGCCTTTATTAAAGAAAAAGCCTATGCCTTAAAACAACCACAAAATGCAATGATCAAGTCTTGATGCACAAATCCCCAGAGCAACGCTCTTTTTGGTCACCTAGCCTAGGCAGAAAAGGAGCTGGAGAACCCTCCTCCCGAAACAGACCTCACATATCCTCCTGAGTAACAACCCTGACAGTCCTGCGCACTGTGTCTGCCTGCGATGATCTGACCTCATCTCCTGTGACCCCGTGCCCCTCTCTCATTTGCCCCACTGTGGAGCCTAGGGGTAGGTTGCTCCATCTGGACACTTGCACTGCTGGCTCCTCACCATTCAGACCTCAGCTCCAGCCCCACCTTCTCCAAGAAGCCTTCCCTGACCACCCCACCTTAAGGCAAATACTCCGACGACAGAGTCCATAAGGGGAAACTAGGGCTTCCTCTCCGCTCAAGCACTCTCTCTACCTTTACTCTATTTTTTAACAGCACTTATTAACATCTACATAATCTTGTTGATTTACTTTAATTTTCTTTGGTCCAACTTCCTTTTAACTTCTGTGAAGTTAGAAACCTTATTTATTGCTATTACCCCAGCACCTATCACAGTGGCCAGGCATCTAAGAGATCAATAAATATTGGTTAAGTGAATGAACCTAAAATGTACAAAGAACTCACACAAATTAATAAGAAAAAAAAAGCAGTTAAACAATGCGCAAACCACAGAAGAAAAGTAAAAGGCTAATAATTACATGAAAATACACTCAACCACCCTATTTCAGAAGAAAGCAAATTAAAACAAAGTACCTCTCTTTACCTCAAACTGCCCCAAATTTGAGACACAGGAAATACCAACTATAGGTGACCAGCAGAGAAAGGGCACTCTGAAGTGACGCTGGTGGGACACGTAAAGTGGCAGCCACTCAGGGGAGCAAGGGGTTGCACGCTCACAGTGAGACGTGGGCAGAGGCTGCGGCCCAAACCCCACCGTGAGTCCGTGCCTGTGCGCCCAAGGTCACCCGTATGGACAGTCACCAAGAAAACTCTGCAGGTGTTCAAAACGGTGGAGTGGGGCTACTATTTGACATGAACATTTTTCCTGACACATGTGAGGGGAAAAAGCAAACTAAAGAAAGGTAAAGTGTATCTTTTTATGTTAAAAAAAAAAGAAAACTCACACCTTATAAAACAACATACTTTTTTTTCCTACAGGCATGTATGTTTAAAAAAAAAGTATAAGAAAAAAAAAAGTATAAGGACCCTGAAAGGATAATAAAAATAGTTTTGTGTGGGGGAGAGAGATCAAAAGCGACCTTATCCTTAAGTGTATCCTTAAGTCTTTCCCTCAAGGAGCAAATGTAGTATGTGTAGCTAAAAATTGACTAAAATATCTAGTATTAGAGGCGAGTGGATAAGATGGTATAGGAAACGGTACCTTCTTTCCTAGCTCCATTCTGTTTTATTAGATGTTAAATAAGATACCGGTTACAGAACACACCAAGCTCCCAGCTTCATCCTCCGAGCCCCACTCTGCAGCAGGGGTGTGACCTTGCTCTCGGAGGAGCTGCCGGCGGGGAGGGCACCATGTGGCAATCCCTGACACCACCTTTCATTCAAATCTGACTAGTTTAATATGACACAAAACCAAAGAAACACAGGAAGGATAACCTAGAAACAACAGAGACTGGTTACACATGGGGGGCAGGGGCAAAGATGGGAAAGGAAAGGAAATGGGGTCGGGAGAACAGGGGTGAGGCAGCCTGACTCTCCTCCGGGGACACCTCTTCCTATGGAGGCTCTCAGAGCTTCAGCGATGTTTCACATCCGTCACAAACTCACAAACCAAAATCATTAAACCAACCAAGATGTGGGGGAGCCTAATGTGGAACACAAGCATTAACAAACAAGCTTCACTGTCACACCACAGAGGAGGGGTGGAGGGTTGGAGGGCTGGAGGGCTGGAGGGTGGGGAGAAAGAGCTGAGTAATTGGAACAGTATCTTGACTGAGTATCATAAAACTAAGGACAACGAGAGCCAGATTCTCAGGGCTGGGTAGAAAAAGTTACACATTACGAGAGGAGAGCTATATGCTGGTGTTAGATTGGAATCAGAGGAAATTAATATAAACTTAGGGCTTTTCACGCACACACACACACACAGATAACAGAAAGACAGCCTCTCATCTATGTCTACATGTGGGGTAAATACATACATGTCCTGGCTCTACCTGCTCAAAGGGCCTACAAGTCGTAACACCTGACACCAACCAGCACACCCAGCACCCTGATCTTGGTTTCTACATGCCTTTCCTCCATAAAAGAAACCAGGGCTCCCTGGAGAAGAGGCTGATTCCAGAGGTGGGGCAAGGGAAGTACAAAAGGAGGCGGGCACACCTTAGTGTCACAATAAAGGACGGAGCATCTTCAAAGGGTATAGGAACCGACCCAAGATGCTCTAATGGCAAAAGCTGGAGCTCTTTGAGAAACAAAGTGAACAGGGTGCCTGGGTGGCTCAGTTGGTTAAGCGACTGCCTTCAGCTCAGGCCATGATCCTGGAGTCCTGGGATCGAGTCTCGCATCGGGCTCCCAGCTCCACGGGGAGTCTGCTTCTCCCTCTGACCTTCTCCTCGCTCATGCTCTCTCTCACTGTCTCTCTCTCTCTCTCTCTCTCTCAAATAAATAAATAAATAAATAAAACTTAAAAAAAAAAAGTGAACAATGACCAGCCTTCCTACAAAATGTCAAGGTCACGCAAAACATGGGAAGACTACGGAGTTGTCACCAGTTGGAGGAGACTAAGGAGGGGGAAAAAAAAGAACTAAATGTGATGTGGGATCCCAGATTGGATCCCGGAACAGAAAAGAAAGACATTAGTGAAGACACTGGCA
Source organism: Enhydra lutris kenyoni (assembly GCF_002288905.1). Lineage (NCBI taxonomy): Eukaryota > Metazoa > Chordata > Mammalia > Carnivora > Mustelidae > Enhydra > Enhydra lutris. The sequence goes on along the minus strand of NW_019154129.1, from coordinate 6,448,222 downwards.
AAATTCAAACAAGGCCTGTGGTTCAGTTAATGATACTGTACCGATGGTAATGTCTTAGTTTTGACCAAAGTACCGTCACAAATGGTTGGTTACATAACATCTTAACACTGGGGGAAGCAAGGTGAAAGAAGAAAACGGAGGAAATCCCTGTCCTATTTCTGCAACTTTTCTACAAGTATAAAATTAGCTCAAAATTTGAATTTAAAAAATGGTATAACATGTAAGTTCAGATCCCAAAGCCTTCAGAAGAAAAAGCAGGACATAAGACAGGGTTCGAAGGCACCACTCTCTCCAGAAGAAGGCTGAATCTTGGTGGACCGCCACCGCTAAAAAGAGAGGAGGAGAAGGAAAAGCAGCCAGTGAGGAAATGCATTTGACAGTTGGCCAATGTCACCAACATGACTTATCAGAGCAGAAAATAAAAAGTGACAGGCTGATCCTAAAGTTGAAAGGGCCCTGTTCAAAAACCTGCTTAACTACATTAAGAATGGACAGCCTGCTGCACACAGTGGATTCGAACATGCCCAAACACATCACAATTTTAAAACTTCACTTTTCACATACAGAGATATCTACGAAATTCACACATCTATTTTAAGTTCCTGCATGTAGCGGAAATCTTGCTAGAAGAAGCCACTTAAATTTGCACTGTCATGTGTACAAGGGGTACTTGAATTAGCAGAGGAAGTTTATACTGTAAGAAAGACACAAAAAATAACACCTCTCACCTCCACATCCAGAACATTCTCTGTTAAGCAGGGCTCCAAGGCTATCTACAGTAGGGGTCTCTGCCATTTCTAAAATGAATAATTTAATCCTAAAAGTAATAAAGCTTCAACATTTTAATTAAGGACTTTGAATTTGTTGAATTAAAAATGAATTTGGGGGACGACTGGGTGGCTCAGTCAGCTAAGCATCTGCCTTCAGCTCGGTCGTGATCCCCGAGTCCTGGGATCGGGTCCCACATCGGGCCCCTTGCTCAGCAGGGAGCCTGCTTCTCCCTCTGCCTGCCGCGGCCCCTATTTCTGTGCTCTCGCTCTCTCTCCTCTCTGATAGATAAATAAAAATCTTAAAACAATAAAACTAAATAAAAATTAAAATTAATTTAGAATAATGCTTTCTCCTTCCCCACCAAAATAAGGTCCAACAACGACATACGTGATCCTGTTCAATTAATTTTTTTTTTGAAATCTCAATAAACTCTTGTTAGCCAGGTAACTGGCCAGTTACAAGTGTCTATTAACCATCCAGTGAAAAGAGTTACAAAGACCGCTGCCTAATGTACCAAGACCAGGAGAGAACATCAGGGGAAAGGCAGTAGTTATAACCAGTTTCTGTAGCTGGTCAGACGGGAAACTAACAAGGGCGAGGTGAGCACAGCATGAACACTGGCGTATGGGCCATTTGCTGCAAAAGGTGCTGAACCTTGGGATCTGGGTCCCTCCGTGACAAGGCAGCCCACCACACACGTAGCCACCATCTATGCCCACAGGGCATCACGGCATCACAGCAGAATGTCACTACTTGCGTGCTCTGAATAATAAAGAAGCTCGCTCCAATCTTAATCTTATCTACTTTCTGTACTTCTGCATATTTCACCCCTGGCTGTCTTTGAGGGTGGGGTTCTTCTCCACCACTAACCAAAAGCTCCACCCCTGCTTCCCACACTCCCCCTAGGTAACATAGCTTCTGTTGACCTTCCGTACAGCGCCGTCACTGTTCACCTCGTTGCAACCACCAAAGGCGCATCCAGAATGGAAGAATCTGAAATTCCATCTGGTTTCTACGCAGATGCATCTGGCTCTCTCTGGTTTCACATCAAGATTTTTCTTTTGGGGCTTTTGCTTAACATTTTAATATCAGACTATTTTATTTTGCTTAAATCTAATTTTTAACATCAAGACTTCAGTTTACTGTTGAGGTAAAACACACACATACTGAGGCAATATATCAACTACCTCTGGGAGGCAAAATGTTAACATTCTCAAACATTCCAGAAAGAGTAACAATAGTTTCTTTGGTTAGGAAGGAGAACAGATTTTCAACTGTAGGGCGCCTGGGCGGCTGAGTCGGTTGAGCGTCTAACTCTCGATTTAGGATGAGGTGAAGAGATGGAGCCCCGAGTTGGGTTCCACACTCAGCATGGAGTCTGCTTAAAAATCTGTCTCTCCGGGTGCCTGGGTGGCTCAGTGGGTTAAGCCTCTGCCTTCGGCTCAGGTCATGATCTTAGCATCCTGGGATTGAGTCCTGCATCGGGCTCTCTGCTCAGCAGAGAGCCTGCTTCCCCCTCTCTCTCTGCCTGTTTCTCTGCCTACTTGTGATTTCTCTCTCTGTGTGTCAAATAAATAAATAAAATATTAAAAAAAAAAAAAAAAAAAAAAAGAATCTGTCTCTCCCTCTGCCCCTTCCCCTGACCTGGCTCGCACATGTGCGCACACACTCTCCCCTGCTCTCCCTCTCTCAAAACCAAAAACAACAACAACAACAAAAATAAATAATAATAATAATAATAATGATAATAATAAAAATAATAAATTTGCCTGAAGCAAAATTACACAACTCACACTCACCACCTAACATATAACCAGGAACACAAATCTGAAACCATTTAACTCAGGGATGTGTTTGCAGGAGACTCAGTAGCTCAAGAAAAAATTGCTTTATCCTGGAACACTTGGATAATGAAGCCTATGTCGGTAGCTGCACGGTCCTATATGGTAGCCACCAACAACATACAGCTAATGAGCACTGTTACTGTGATTGGGGGGGGGGGGCGGTGCGCCTGGGTGGCTCAGTCCTTAAGCATCTGCCTTTGGCTCAGGTCCTGATCCCAGGGTGCTGGGATCGAGTCCCACATCAGGTGCTCTGCTCTGTGGGGAGCCTGCTTCTCCCTCTCCCACTCCCCATGCTTATTCCATCTCTCACTGTTGTCTCTGTCAAATAAATAAATAAAACCTATAAAAAACAAAAAAGTGTGTCCCCTCCTGTCCTTCAGAAAGGAAAAGGTGGGTCCCTAGACCTTGTGCCTGTAAGTATAAACTGCTGAGCTTCTGAAATTAATTCTCTCTCAGAGGCCTGAAGCTAACAGCACTCGGTGTACTGCAAAGTAAGATGGTCGAGGATACACTGGAATAAGGACAAGAAATGGTGCAGCTGAGCAGTGCGGAAATTTCTGTAACAGAACTAGCCATGTGCTAGCCAGGAGACATCCGTGAGCTAATCTCTCAAGGACCAGGGAACAAAATGGAGTATCAGGTCAAGACAAATTCTCATGAAGAGAACTGCTAATAAAAAGCATGATACTTCAAAACTAAATACCACTGGGTTAAGTCATGTGGCTTCTAATCAGCATGACTAAGAAGTCCCGGATGCCCGGGGAAAACATCTTTCACTTCTTTACCCTGGGAAGTAGTGACATTTCCAAAAAGCAAACCTGCATCGTGGCACCCTCCTGGAAACAATCCTCATTTTACTCTACACTCTGCCATTCTTACGAACTTCTGCTTTCCCACTCTTCTTTCCTAAGTTTTAGACGAGGCAGAAAAAGGGAAACAACACGATTACACAAAAAGGGTAACCACCCCTCTCCCACGTTACTTAGCATCATGCAGTGATTCGTAATTCTTCAGTGGATGACTTCCCACATTTCCAATACGAAATACATTCACCCAGATGAAAAAAACCTTCAAAGAAATGTAATAGACCACAGAAAAGTTTGTTTCCAATACATGAACTATAGCAATTACTTGCATTTTGTTACCAGAACTGTGACTCTGAGGTTTGTGTATTTTCAACATTCTTAATATAAAGCACAAAGCAATTATCCAGAAACTTTTCCGGCATTTGGGCATCACAGAGAAAAACATGCACATTCTGGTCCTGGCCACAACACTGCTAAATGCTAAGGAAACACAGAATTCCTTCACTAGGACTTTTAATTTCTTGTGAATCAGGGAGGAGAGAAATGTAGTTCCAAATACATCATTTTAGGGGAACACAAACCACAGAGTTAACCATGCACGGTCACTACACCAACGCAACAGTAAATCCCTCACGCCGCCCGCCATTTCACCAAAGCACAGTATGAAAATGATCAAGTACTTCTCTTGTGTGTATTTCGATCAAAAATTTTTTTTGTTTTTACACCTTCACGGAAGGAAAGACTTCAGCAAAGAAACCCATCCGTTTACAAATCCCTCCTCCATCCCCATTTAAGGCTGTTCTTAAGGTCTAACACAAAGGTAACACACTTTTTTTTTTTTCTCGCAAACAACCCTTAACAAATATAAAAGCAATTCTCAGCTCCCAGACCTACAAAAAAAGCCAAGGGCCAGTGCATTTTCAAACTGAAGTGTCTTTTAGAGGCGACTAGAGCACAGCTCCCTTATTTTCCAGACACAGAATCTGAAGACCAGTTGGAAGGGGTCATGGGTAGACCACCGTCACACAGGACACCAGCTACTAAAATGACTTATTAAGGGACTCAGTCCGGGCCTATGGGAACTTCCTGTGAGGAAGATACTAATGAAGTTCAGGGGGAAATGAGAAAACAATGCTAGTTGCTAAGTGGGGCCACGGCCACCTCGTGCCGCAGGAGCTCCATCAAAGGACCGGTGACGTGGAAATCTCCATCTGACGTCCGTAATGTGCCAGACATTATATTAGCGGCACAATATTTATAAACTGGAAAATTAGGGAGGTGGATATTAACTAGGTAAAGGCAATCTAGTTAAAGCAGTATCATGGGCAAAGGCCAGGAGGCAGGAATGACCCCGCCGTCCCCTGCCCCACATCTGTGGAGAACATAGCAGTAAACGGGAGTAACGTGGTCCTGGGTTCCTATCCCAGTTCCTCATTTGCTGGTATGTGACTGCATTCGTCTGCTACCTCTGCTGTCACAAATTACCACAAATTTAGTAAATTAAAAAAAGCTATGTTTATCTCTCAGTTCTGGAGGTCATAAATCCAAAACAGGCCTCAGTGGACTAAAATCAAGGTGTCCATAGGGCATGTTCCCTCTGGAGGCCTCCGGGGAGAATCCGTCTCCATAGGCAGTCAGCGCTCTCTGGCTTGGGGCTCCTTCGACCATCAAAGACAGCAAGGGCTGGACAAGTCCTTCTCAAATTGTGTCACTCTGACACTGTTCTTTGCCCCTCGATTCCAATTTTAAGGATCCTCCTGATGACACTGGGCCCCCTCAGATAATCCGGGATGATCTCCCATTCTCAAAGTCAGCTGATTAGCAACACAATTCCTCAAGAAACCTCAACTGTCCCTTGCCATGCGACGTACTATATTCATAGGTTCTGGTGATTAGAACACGGGCATCTCTGGGGAGCCATCCCAGTGACCTCGAGCCAGTTAACAGCCTCCTCACAGCCTGTTTCCTCACCAGAGACAGTCACAGGGCCATATTCACAGTTCCTACTTCAAAGAGGGAAGACTGGATCATGCAGATAAAGGGCTTGACTCCCGGAAAGGCTCAGCCTAATATCAGCTTACCATACTCAGCTTTACATAAAAAGTAGCCAAGTAGAGACCAGAACTGGGTTTGGTGCAGAGTTGTTTCACTATAAGCTTGTGACTTTATTATAGAAGGTGATCCCTGAGAGTTTTTAAAGATCTTAATGTTTTTGGTCCTTTGCCTAGAGTCTTAGCTTCAAAAACATCAAAAGGGCAAGCCAAAATCCCTTAAGAAATAGGACACACACACACACACACACACACACACACACACACAGACCCTAAAAAGGACAATCCTCCAAAGGTAGAAAATATCACAAAACAGAAAGTGAAGATAGCATTATTTTTAAAATACACAGGTTCAAGGAATCAAAATATCTATAAATGACTAAATTTGATTCTGAGCTTCCTGCATACCTTTTGCTTACCCCAGCCCCTCTCTATGTTCTCTCTAGCTCCCTGCACTTACCTGAAGGCTAACACCTCATTCTCCTGGGAAACCCTCCCTGCGCCAGCACCATCTCCTCTGAGGGGTCAGTGATCTAATGTGAATGACCCGCCTCCACACTCCAACCACCTGGCGGAAACCGGTCCCCAGACTTGCCTGTAGGCAAGCTTACCTGTCTGCCATCCTATCTGGTGGTATTACATGTTGGGGAACTAGTTTTACTCAAAGTTGGAGCACACAGTAGATCTTCAAATGTCTGTTCGATCAGTAAGTAAGTCGTGCTTCTGACTCTAACCTGAAGTGCGGGGCGGGGGTTGGGGGGGTTGCCTTTGGCCTTAATTCTTCTCTAGCAGCATTTACAAGGCTTAAGAGATAAGTCGTAAGGGGAATAAAAATATCTCCTATGAAACATGGGGACATCCTTGCTGTAACTACAGCAACATCACAAAGAAGTCAGTTTTGGGCACAGGAACAAAAAGCATGGAATTTCTAACATACTCATTCTATGTACTAATCAGTCCCCAGAGGGCCTCAGAACTCAAGGAGACAGCTAGGAAAAGATTTCCCTCTACAAGCACAGTGACAATGAATGTGATTTTCCAAGAAAAACAAGTAATCCTGAAACCTGCTTCATTCACGGAGAACTGTTAAACCCAATGCCTCATCCAAACTCTCAAGAGTTAGACCCAGGAACTCAGGAAAAAAAACAATCTCAGAATGAACCTTCCTTATCTAAGAAATCAGTCCCCTGTTTTCTCAGTACCTTTAAAAATGTCTGTCACTTATAGAATAAGAAAATCCTCCCCTCTGGACTTCTTGATATTATATAAAAGTTCACAAGCTAACGGAAAAGCGCTCCAGAAAAAGCTTTATTCATGAATAAGGATATGGAGGAAAGCGCTCTGTATGCGCCCGGACTCAATTCTACCAGCAAAGCACAGCTCTGTCAGATGCCACCTGACAGAGTGGGTGACCCTACACTGGAATTAGCAGTTCCTCCACTAATAAATTCCTCTTTTAAAAAATTCACTATTGGGTGCATGGGTGGCTCAGTGGGTTAAGCTTCTGCCTTGGGCTCAGGGTCCTGGGATTCAGCCCCACATCGGGCTCTCTGCTCAGCAGGGAGCCTGCTTCCCCCTCTCTTTCTCTCTCCCTGCCTCTCTGCCTCCTTGTGGTCTGTGTGTGTGTGTGTGTGTGTGTCAAATAAATAAATAAAATCTTTAAAAAAAATTTTTTTAAATAAAATAAAATAAAAAATTCATTACAACTGCAGTTCCCAAAGGGTGTTCCTTAGAAAACTAATGCCACAAGGATGCATAGTCAACTAAGTTTAGGAACTCCTAACAGTGGCAGAAGAAAGTAGAAATGGCATCCTTAGTTAATGGTTTAGTGTATTTTCAAGGTTAACATTTAAGTACCATGTAAATTTCAGTTCAGCTCATTAGGATTCCAGTGTCAGGGGAGAGTGAAACTCCAGCAGAAAGGCAGAGAAAGAAGAGTGCATTAGGCAGGGGCCCACGCAGTCTTGTCATGAGCGATGCCTACACTCTGGTCTGAGGAACCAGCAAGGCCAGGCAACAGAAGTGGTGGTGGGAAGGAATCCAAGGCGACTTAACATCTCACTGCTCCAATCGCTCTCACTTGAGCAATTTCAAGGTCAAGTGCCTTTATTATAGTCATTCATTCAACCTTTTAGCTACAACAGTGGTCAAGCAGGGTGTTGAAGCTGGAGGAGCAGGAGGATAAAACCTGGGCCTCAAGGCACTCAATCAAAATATTATCTGAACAAAGCAGCTCATATCCTGGTGGGAAAGTCATTTCCATAGTGAGAACACCATGCCACAGGAACAGAAAGTACAAGCAAAGGAAGGCCTGTGTCCACTGGTTGGTCAGGTTATACAATACCTTGTGTAGAATTCTTTAAGGAAACATACATGATACTTAAAGTGCTTTTAGCCAAGCGGCTTTCTAATTGAGCTGCTATGGACATGAAGACTATGACTTTATTCACAAAGTATCGTACAGAGGATGTAGCTATATAAAATAATCACTGACTCTTCTCTCCACCACCTTCAATCTTACAGATACACAAACTCACACAAAGAAGAGTTCAATATTTTCTTCAAGTTTATAGCTCCTGTCCTTGGCACACAAAGGGTACACACTAGGCAGTGCCATCTCCCAGACCACAGCTTCCCTCACTAGCCAGCACTGTCCCTCCTGTAGGCCAAAGGAAAAAAAGGACTGAAATTGGTTGCAAATTTTCTCTTTTCAAAAAGTCACTACATCAGGGGTCCCTGGGAGGCTCAGAAGGTTAAGTACCTGCCTTCAGCTCAGGTCATGATCCTGGGGTCCTGGGATGGAGCCCCGCATCAGGCTCCCTCCTCAGCAGGGAGTCTGCTTCTCCCTCTCCCTCCTTCCCCTGCTGGAGGGCACTCTTTCTCTCTAATAAACAAAAAATCTTTTTTAAAAAAGTCACTGAATCACAGCGGAATATAACAACATTTTACCAGAACACGTTTATAGCAAATAATGAAATAAGTATAAGATGGAAAAAAATCCAGTAAGCAACTTAAAAACACTGACCCCTCTACCAAATTTTCTTTAGGAAAAAAAGAAAGCCTGCCTGCCAAGATCAAAAGTGGAAAAGTTCAAAGATGCTCTGCAGTCTGGGGAGAGGGGAGAACTCCGAGAGACTGGTTTCCCTCCCAATCCTGAAACACACACAGACTGCTGGCCCACAATTAATCATTCAGCACTTTGAAATGATCAAACATTAATGAGGAATGTGTAAGACCTATTATAAAAAATTAAAAGGTCTGAATAAATGAATAATCATGCTGCAACCCTAGAAAGGGAGGCAAAATGTTAGGAAGACATCCATCACCTCTAAGTCAATATATACCTTTAACACAATTGCTACCAAAACCAGCCAAATGATATAAAAGAGGATTCCACAGGACACAAGACTTAGGGGAGGCAAAGTTCAGACTTTACCAGGTAATAACTTACAAAGCAAGAAATGAAATTATATTTACTCATACAAAAAGAGGTATCTAGACCAAAAGAAAACATAGAAACAAACCCGCTTACATGTAAACTATTTTGAGATAAAGCCAGGCATCATCAAGATGAGGGAACATGGAAGCATTATTTTGTAAATGGTGCTGATTAGCCAATAAGAAGGGGAGGAAAAAACTACTGTGCTCTGTCCTCTGAAAAAAGCCAGAGAAATCCAGGTAGCATGAAGTGTTAAACAATTTTTAAAAATTAAAAAAGAAAATGAACTAATTAGTGACCAGATTTTTAGGGGGGAAAAAAAGAAATCAAGAAAAAGAACCACAGATTAAACTACATGAAAATACAGAAGTGCTATATAACAAACAGTGACAGTAACACAGCTAGGAAAACAGTGGACAGAAACACGACAAAGCAGCACCGCCCATATCACCTAACAGGCAGGCCCCCGTCAACGGACAGATCAGCACCAAGACTGCGATCAGGGGGCAAAGGACCCAGATAACTGAGATGAAAGGCAAGAATTAAAACCACAAAAAGAGAAAGCAGTCAGTATTAAGTCCTCAGGCAGAAAGCCAATTTTCCATACGATAATGTGTAAAAGTTATCAAATGTTATAGAGATGGTCTTGAGAGGGACAAAGTACCACGGAACCAGATCTTAGAACTGAACTCACGCATTTCTGAGGCAGGCATGGACTCTCTTAGCACACTCCCCACACCCAGACATGAGGCTTCACGTCAGTACATTCTCAGAAGACTTGTCCACTGAGGCCAGCTAGCTTCAAGAAAAATGTCAGAGACTGTCCTGGATATTTCTAAGACAATTAAAAAAAATTAAAGCAAAGGAAAGAGGTGCATTTTGGAAACACCTGTGTGGTGCTGAACCAGGCCATCTGCTTTCTACAACAGACCAAGTACTTCTCCAGGTAAGCTCTCCATAAGCAATTGTTAAGTGAGGCAAATGTGTCTTAGGCCTCAATTTGTTGCACACAATCTAAACACAACCCTGACCTATAATTTGCATTCCAAACTATAACATTAAAAAAAAAGTGTGCACACATTTCTCTTACTAAACATCTACTATTCACAAGTAAAATACTGTCTGACTTCTGGGTATGAGAAAGGAAAGTTGGGGTGGGGGGAAACCAGATGCTCAAAGCAAGATTTTAGTGCACATATTATGTATGGAAAGTCATCATTCTACACTTGTCTTTTTCCTCTAAAAGTGCTTCATTAAACTTAAGTGAGAATTTACCCACAAAAATGAAGTGAAAAATGATGAATCAGAATGAATCTCAGCTCTTGCAAAGTTCATATCCAGAAGGATTTTACCAGACCCCACTAGAGTCACAAGCTAGGGAAGAAGTGTAGCTAAGGTAATCAGAGACTAGATTTATTCTGACAAGAAACTGCCTGGGATCATTTGTCAGTATTAGGGATTTGACCAAAGAGGTTCACTTTGTTCTTTCAAATAGTTTTTACCCATTTATCACCTTTCCTTGCTTAAAAAAAGAAAAGAAAAAACAGGGGAGAAAAGATTACTATCTTATACTTGGAAAAGTTCTTCCAAAAAAGAAGTAATATTTTGGAAGCTTCTTCTTCTTCTTTTTTTTTTTTTTTTTAAGATTTTATTTATTTATTTGACAGAGAGAGATCACAAGCAGGCAGAAAGGCAGGCAGAGAGAGAGGAGGAAGCAGGCTCCCTGCTGAGCAGAGAGTCCGATATGGGGCTCGATCCCAGGACCCTGAGATCATGACCCGAGCCGAAGGCAGCGGCTTAACCCACTGAGCCACCCAGGCGCCCCTATTTTGGAAGCTTCTGAATGAAAAAGTAATTTGTGAAGAATCACTAGCACACAATACAAGCTAACCAGATAATAAAACATCCTTCCACCATTCCGAAGTGTCCTCTGCAACTCAAGAACTTGAACGCTACCATCAGGTCAATGAGTGAGTGACTGCAGACTGGCCTTTCACGCACAGTTTTCACTTGAGATCTCTGGGGGGGCTTTCATTTCTAAGAACATTTCTGAGTATCGGCTTCTTAAGCTCTTTTATGCTGGCAGTATGCTGCTTTCAAAATTCAAACTTTAAGTCTTCTTAGTCACCTGAATCTGGGCAGCTCAGAGTCTTTCCAGTGGACAGACACATACTTATGTGACAGCTTGATTTCCTCTCACGATGTCCCCAAGGTGAAAAACACAAATGCAGTAGATCCTCTATCCGTACAACCCTAAGCCAGGGTTTATCTCAAAACGGCCAGTCATATGATTGTTTGATTGTACTAGTATACTATCTAATCCTCCTCCCCGCAAAATAATGGAAGCAATCTAATACCCAGTAATAGAAGGACAGTTATGTATTTTTGGTTGATCTACTGGGGAAAAGATGACACAGCCATCAATCTGATCGCTCACTTGGCAAAGAGTGACTGAACCCTGCTATGCGCCAGATGCTGGGGGAAGAGCATTTACGGAAGACACACAGGCCCTGCGCTCAGAAATCTCAGTCTAAGGAAGAAGACAGATATTAAAACAAATCTCATAACTTCATACATAAATACAAAGTACGTTAAGTGCTATGAATGAGAACTGATAAGATACCCAACTGAGATCAGGGCAAACTGTAGAAGTGGTATCTGACCGGACCCTGTAGGATGAATCAGGGTCTGACAGGTGGAGAGCTGGACGCTAGAGGATGGGGAGAACAGACCCTAATGTGAGGAAGAAGGGGCAAGAGGTGACACCAGCTGAGGGTCCACTGGTCTAGTCCAGGGGCGAGGGAAGGGACCTGGAGCAGCACAGTAACAGAAGACACAGACAAGTGAGCAGATGAAAGTGTATCCAACAGAAAACTGACAGGAGGTCATGACTGGCACAGAGAAGAACAAGAAACAACATGAAAAGATGGGCAGGACACAATGTTTCATTTAAAAAGTAGGGACCTCAAATAATACATGATTCAGTTAAGTATAAATAAATAAAACAAAATTTTATATATATATATACACATATATATGCTGTAATGTAACATGACTCTTATACTTGTAAAACTACTTCCCAAAGGAAATGTATTCCTAAATTATGGTATACCCAACTGGTAACATAACCACTAAAAGCTCTGACCACAACTTGTATCTATAGACTCAAAAAAGAGATCATGGCATATTAAATTTTCAGTATAAAATATATATTTGCAGACACAGAACGATCAAGCTACAGTTTAAAAAGCTAAACATCTTAGAAAACTGTATTTGAGATGGCATAGTGTTTTGTTTGCCAATACAACACAAAACAGTGTATTTTATATACATACAGAGAAAAAGAATCGGGACAATTAAAATATGTAATCATAAGGGTAACACACATAAAAGAAGGTAACGATATATACACATCTGCCGCAAGTACTGATGTCTGGATAGGAACCACTCTTACCTTTCTTTAGCGAGTGCAGCGCTGACGTGAAGAAGGTCAGGTAACCAGGAGGCTGGGGCGAGCCACTGAACTCAAAGTAGCCGAGGACTCCGGGCTGCGGGAACAAGAGCAGAATGAGGTGACTGAGGGACCGGCGGCCACTGTGTCACAGGAATATTTTAAATCGGGACATGCCATTATTATTATTTGGCAACTGCAATTCGTTGTGTTTCATTTTTTAAGAAGCCTAACCACATGAACAAAATTGCGGGACAGGACTGAGCTTTCCCTCCATCTAGACAACCTGCAGGGTAAGGCAGGGAGACACAGAGCATTTAGAGAGGCACTGAGAGCTGAAACTTCCTTCCTTCTCCCTAAGTGGGTCTCTCCACCCTCAGAGCACAGTTCTCCTAGGTCCCTGACTAGAAACCTCACCGTCAAGTTCAAGTACTCACGCCTTTTATCCAAGTGTCTCCAGGTAAACGAAATCAGTGATTCCGGTTTTACGAAAGGTTTCTTCGTAACCTTTCTCAGATTTCTTCCTCAATCGCTTCCTCCCATTCACACCAAACATGCCTTCACACTTACGGAAATCAGGTTAAATGAGATTGGCTCCACTGGTGTTCATGGTCATCCTTCCAGGGGCATTTTCCCCCCACATCCAGACCCCCGCCCCCAGCCTGTACAATGGCAACCGTCCTGTCTGGTCAGGTCAGTCTGCAGAGGGTCCATCTCTTACCCTCTTGCTCCTCTAGTCCCACAAGCTTCTTTCCACCTGCCCATACCATTTCTCTAAGCTTTAGCACAGAACACTCCTGCGATCTGCCAAACCAATTAATTGTCCCCTACCAGACATATTCTGGCTCCCAGGTCAGGATAATTGCTTCCTTCTCTGAAGGCCCTGTGGCACAAATTCTGTCTGTGATAATAGCATCTGTCCGAAAAGCCAAACCGTGAGATCCCTGGGGAAAGTGCTGGGCCTGGAGTCTGATGCTGAATGGGCTTGGGTGGACCCTTCAGTGGGAAGCCTCAGTCTCCTTCTCTGGCAAATGGGGACATTTCATCACAGGGTTATTGAGAAGAATGAGCTTGATAAGGCACTAGGCAAATGTAAAGACTCCTTTTTGGCCCTAAAACACGCTCTTAGTAAGTAACTGAACTGATTTGATCGCTGGGACAAAATCAGATCCCAAAGGTAAAGCAGAAGTTTAATCTCTGGGTAAAATTTTACATCAGTATATTGCTAAAAAAAAAAAAAAAAAAAAAAAAAAAGGAAAGTTCTGATCTGTAGTGGAACACACACTCTTTCAAATCTAAAGCACTTGCTTATTTTAAGATTCAATTCTAAATAAATCAACTGGTTTTTAGAAACTGACAGAATCAGAATGGTTAATCCTAACATCTAAAAAATGAAATCTTTAGACATTCTAGTCAATCAGTTAATATTGGGCATAAAAGATAACAGAAATGAACACAACAGAAAGATAACAGACTCATTCCGGTTTCTTTAAATTCTGACCAATCTTCCAAACCAAAATCAAGTAGAATAAATTCACCCTACATATTAAGAAATGTTCCGTGGCTAAAAATTAAAGGAGGTCAATGTCAGCCCTCTTCCCACTTACGTTAACAGGAAGGGGCACAGGGCCCAGGAGCGTGCACCTGTCTACACGCGTGGTACAGCTGCACGTCTCATGTATACATATGCACACGTGTACACACAGTAATGGAAGGAAGGGAAATGGGAATTCTGAGTCTTCAAGGAAAACCCAAATTCAACGTTTCAAAACGAGTATCGGGCGGACCGACTGCAGGGGTCCTCTGTGCACACCTCCCCAGAGTAAGGGTTTACTCTTGTTGACAGCTTCACAGCTGCGGTTTTTCAAGTGCCTTCGTGACTGGGATGAAGGAGCCACATCTTCAAGAGAACAGGCATTGCAATTTTCGAGCACTGTGGCCAAAGCAATCCCATAAAAAATACAAAGCAAACAATCTCATTTGCAAGGTTATGTTCACTTCTCTCTGCCACAGAAATGAAGACCGTAAGAATCAACAACTTCAGCGGATGGTACAAAGCAACAGAAACTGTAAAAAACGAGCCATTCACAACACAAGGAGCACGCAAAGTCTATTTCAAGAGTTATTTTTCAAATATTGATAATACCATTAACGGTCTGTATTTAATTTTGAAAACTGGCAGGTTTGAGAACGAAACTTAAAATATTTCAGACAAGAAAGTGCATATTCATGCACAAGGACCTTTCTAGGTCCGGGCCCACAGTTTGCTCAGCAGCAAATAAACCCAGGGCCCACTGCCAGGCAGACGACACTGTCCTGGCCTCGAACACCTGCGAGGCCCTCTCAAGTGAGCCGGCAGGGCACGCAGGCCGAAGCCCTGCCTGCCAGGTACGAAGCCCGTACACGGGCTGTGCCTCCTCACTCTGATGCTCACCAACATGTGACGGTCTTCTTCCCCTAGTGGCCTACTGGTCCACTCCTGGATGCTTAACTGGCCCCCAGGGGGAAAGCTCACAGGAGTTCCACTGCCTGCGCGTACTCGGGACCCACGACAGGAGGACGCCTGTGTGACCTCCTCTCCTACCACTCTGCCGTCTGCTCCGGCTCCACCAGTCTGAGTCCTTCCCTAGGACCTCTAACTTACTGTTCCTGCCTCCTGGAAATTTCCTCAGGGCTGGGTCACACACAGGCCTCACTCGAAGTTTCTGCTGCAACGTCCTTTCCTCAGAGAGGGCTTCCCTCTCTTCTAAAACAGTTATACCATCCCTCCCTGCCCTTGTGCCTACCACATCACCCTCCTTGATTTCCCTTTGGGCATTGATCTGAAATGACCTTGTACATTAGTTTCCTAGAACTGCCCTAACAAATTACCTCGAACTTGGCCTCGATCAACAAATCTGTTCTCACAGTTCTAGAGGCTAGCAGTCCGAAATCAGGAGGGCAGCAGGGCCGTGCTCTCTGAGGAGGCTCTGAGGAAGAACCCTTCCTTGCCTCCTCCCCAGTTTTTGGTGGCTCCAGACAGTCCCGAGCTTGTGGCTGCATCCCTCCCATGCCTGCCCGCGGTGTCACACGGCCTTCCGGCCTGTGTCTCTGTGTCCTCTCCTCTTCGTCTACAGAACTAGTTATTGGGTTTAGGACCCACTCTAAGTCCAGGATGCTTTCATCTCGAGATCCTTAACTAACGACACCTGTAAGGACCCTATTTCCCAATAAGGCCAATTCTGAGGTTCCTGGCAGCTAGGAATTTTGGGAGGACACGACTCAACTCCCTGCACCTTGTCTGTGCTCCGGTCTGGTGTTCATCTCGGTGTTTACCTCCAGGAAGCAGAGGGTCTCTCTAGTTTCTCACTACATAGCCGCTTCAGACAGTACCTGGCACTGAGCAGGCACAAAACAAACATTTGTTAACGAGTGACAGAATGGAGACAAAAAAATAAATGACACAAAGCTCCTCCTACAATTTAACAAGAATAAAACATGAGGAGTACCTACTTACAACGTGACCCAGTTTGCGTGCTTTTAATTCCATTCTGTGGGGGACAGTATATTCAGCACCTGCTCTAATGAGGGGGCTGGAAACGGGCTATTTATAGGAGGCCAGCAAATCCTCGTCAGCATAAAATATTTCTCTGCTAAGTGAACACCATTCGCAGCGCAGCTTGAATTTTAGCAGATGGTATATACACCCTCTAGTGGCCAGAAGAACAGTGAGCTCGGGGTGTTTCTACTCAACGGCACTTGAAGTGTTTCTGTACTGATGTTAATAAACACCTAGAAAATTCAAAAC
This sequence comes from Enhydra lutris kenyoni, assembly GCF_002288905.1. Classification (NCBI taxonomy): domain Eukaryota; kingdom Metazoa; phylum Chordata; class Mammalia; order Carnivora; family Mustelidae; genus Enhydra; species Enhydra lutris. The sequence continues at coordinate 6,432,073 of NW_019154129.1, read as the reverse complement.
TATCTAATTCACAGTGCTCTAAAACTATGAGTTGGGAGAGGCAGAGCAGACTTTCACTAACAAACAAAAGGATAACAACAGGTGCCAGGCATTTTACTAGGTTTTTCTCCAAAAGGCTCAGGTTTTCTATCTCTTGGCAATTTTCCTAAGCCCCTGCTTTCCCCTCCAAAAGATTCCCAAGATTCTTCCCCATCCCACTTTAATTTAAAACAATGTGGTTTTCCAAAACCACTAAGAATAAGAATAAGGATTAATGGATGTATGCAGAATCACTGATCTTACGTGGATAAATTACAGAAAATTTGTGATAAGAATTAGAAACTATTTTAGCTACAAATACAAGATAAATGTTCTAAATAATACTGTTGGCATTTGGTGGGTAGGTTACAAGGCACAAATCAGATGATTCTGTCAAGTGCTTTAAAAAATAAAAAAGAAAACATTATTGATATAGGAGCTACTGATATCTAAGTCAAATAACTAAAAAAATACTAAAATGAGAACAGTCATAGAACTCGTGACTTTGCGAGTGACCTTCTCATCACTGAATGCCATTTCCTGCCCACTCGACTCAACAGTCACCAAAATGACAATGACCCTGGCATGACTGTCTGTGCGGTCCACAAGAAATAAACGACACTTTCCTGTCCGTATCTTAAATAGGCAGGAAGAATCCTCGAGGAAGAGGGATTCTATGATTGGCATGAATGAAGAAAGAAGAATTTCCTAACATGGTTTCCAACAAGAGGACTTCAAGCTCTTCTTCTCCCTCTGCAGTGTCCACTGGCAAGTTTACTTTAGTTTTTAGCTGCATTCACTATGAGGCAGGTAGGATTTTACTTACTAACTTATTTTTAAAGAATCTCTACACCCACCATGGTGCTCAAATTTACAACCCCTGAGATCAAGAGGCGTATGCTCTACTGACTGAGCCAGCCAGGTGCCCCAAAGCAGATATGATTTCAGTGCATCTCTGAGAAGAAAAATCTAGACCTTACCCTGCCTTGATACTGTGATTATCACACATAGAACACCCAATCAATAACAGGAAATGGTGAAACCCTGCTGCTTTAACAGCAGGTCAACAGCCATGGCCCTATCCTCAATTACTATTTATTCTTAAAAACCGTTCCTAAAAATGAAGGGGGGAAAGTTACAGTCCAATTAAGAAGCAAACACCTTCAAAATTTTTCCATCCTGAAAGAGAAAAGACTGAAAAATGACATAAAATAGCTAAATGCCCAAAGTTTTAACTTCTAGATCTACAGTGACGTTTCAACTCCAAGACCTTAAACATTTCTTCAGATACAAGTGAGAATTTGGGGAGCCAGAAGCCCTGGGCTACTGGCCAGTCTGCACTGAGGGTTAAATTACACCCCTTGTGTCCCCCACCTGCTTACTCTGTTCAGAAGGACCCATCATTTCTATCTTGCACGGCTAGTAGGAAGATCAGAAGCAAAAGCACGTCAACACTGGAGGGCACTTTTGCAATGCGGTTTACACATTCTTTGTTGGCTAATAACGAGTAATTTATGCTGGAATTTACAGAAACAAATATTTATAATATTCGCCCTGCAATGTATTTCTGTGATATTCCATAAATCAAAGGCAAAATCATTTTCCTAAAAATTGCATCCAGGCTCAGTGTCATCTTCTACATATAGAAAACTAGAGTTAATGATGAGCAAATGAGTTTGGGCAGGTTTGAGAGAGCAAGTCAAATACAATGTTTTACACTGGTTTACACATTTTACTGCTTTAGGTAATTCAATAACAAATCATCTGAAAGAAGTTTTTGGAAGGATTCATCTGTAGGACTTAAAAAAAATTCAAACCAAGATAAAATTAGAGCATTTTTCTTTAAAACAGCAACATAAGCATATGTATATATATGGTCAGGATACACATAGTAAAATAAAAATTTATGTTAAAAGTTATTACTTTCAGATATCATCACTTCCCAAGTAATTAACACTAATGGCACAATTTTATGATGGTCCAAACTGCTCACGAATAAGTGGATTAGAGACAAATTAATTTACAATTGATCAGTATAGTTTTTTTAATGAGGGGACAATTACCAAATGCATTTCCTCAAGGTGTCACAAACACACCTAGAGACATAAGCAAAAAGCAGTGCCACTCTAACAAACCTCAGAAGTGCCACAAAAACATGAAATCGTTACTTTAGCCCAATTCTGGTAAACTTAAATTTAAATACACTTGATACTGAAATCCCTATTTAAAAAACATATAAATTAGGAGATAAGGCTCTTGATCAAAAGATGTACCTTCTATAGTAAGATTTCTTTAAATTAGCACATCCTCAACATATTTAGGAAGCATGTTTTGCAGGGAGGGGCAGTAACAATTTGATTATAAGGCTGAACATCACGGACAGCTCTACTGATGACCAACCAACTCATTCCTGTCTCTAGTCCCCCAGAGATAACACTCCAGGATTTTCCAGTCAAGGCACTGCCTGATTTTCATATTGTCTCTGCCACTGTGATGAGCAGAAAAGCTTGCAACAATGAGGTTGTAGCATTCTGTGTGCTGCAAAAAAGATGTGTTTGTACTAACGCCTGTGAAGCATCTTCCTAAGGCCTCATTTGGGAAAACAGTAATTTACAACAGAAGTTCTCAAATGAGGCTATTTTGTCCTCCAAGGGGATATCTGGCAATGCCTGGCTATTTTTGGTTGTCACAGCTAAGGGGGGGTGGGTGCTACTGCTATCTAGTAGGTGGTGGCCAAGAATGCTACTGAACATTCTGCAAAGTGTGGGAGAGCCCCCACCTCCAAAAAACTACCTGACTCCCAACGTCCGTAATGCCGAGGTTGGGAAACCTTAATTCAGAGGAATGTCCAGAAGCATACTGTGCTCTAGAGTGGGGCCTCCAAAAATTCCTTTACCTCTCCTCTTTATTCGACTCTCTAAGCCGTGGTGGTGGTTTCATTTCTGGATCCAGAATTTCGCCATTATGTTATCTTACAGAGAGTGTGCACGAAACCGAGACCATCTAGGCAGTGTCAGTATGTTTCACAAGATGAAGGGTTTCACAAGTGCCACACTGGCCTTGCCTCCCGAGTTCTTTCACCATTAATCAAATATTGTCTCTTATCAACCAGACAATTTCATCTCAGTGAGAAGCAGCCCCGTGAAAGATAATACTAACATGATAAAAGCTATCTACCACTTCAGGAGGAAGCCTTCTAAAGGCTGACAGGCCATACAGGGTCCCATCTTGGCCGTACCCTCTTGGTCCTATTTTCAAGGCAGTCTAAACCTTGCTGCGCATCACTCTAACTCAGCGGGCCACCGAAACACACCCTTCAGTAATGTGACCAGCACGTCAGTGAGTCTGATGGGAACTCAGTGTCAAACTCGGAGCATCATTTCTGAAAGCACCGCTGACAAGCAGATTCAGAAAATGCAGAGGCTAAAGGTAGAAAACCAGCCTTGCTGCTCAGTCATGAAAGGGAACTTGCCTCTCCCCTGCAGGCCCAACCACAGAGACACTACGGAGGCCATAAACAAAATAAGATCAGAAAGAGCTCTGATACGGATGTTATCGTGCATTGTCTCAAAAAAAAAAAAACAAACAAAACTTCCCCAACCAATAACTGACAAACCTTCTTCTTCCTGCCTCTTTCCCCCTCTAAACCTCATGGAAGCCAAAACAGTCAGGAGGGATTACATAAGCCAATTCCCTACATTCAGAGATGAGGAATCTGTGCAAAATTCAGAAGTCAGAGACTTGCCCACGTCAGGGCTAATATCCAGGCCCCCGAAGTCCTAGTCGAGTCTTACCCCTTATCGCGTGTCCCCTGCTAAGACCTGGCTCAGAACTCTGGATACAAATCTCCAACAGGGCTGAAAAGAATACTGAAGTTGCCTTTCAGTGCTCTTATTATAAGGCTAAATGATCTCAATTTTTTGCCATACGTTTCTTTGAAAGGGTAAACACATAATATACAGTGTTTATTGATGTGCCATTGCTCCCCTGCCATTTCTCCCTTTATTTTTTAGGAAAAACTGAGTGAAAATGTAATGAAAAAAAATAGAGGGTTTCAAGGAAAACTAAGCACAGTGTCCCACAGAACTCCCTACAGAGCACACCTGAAGGAAGACCTCTTCGTCCCTGCAGGTCATTTTTTATCATCTTAGTTATAAAACAAAAGATTTCTTATAGAAGTAGGGAGTTCCAGCAAGCACTGTGTCCATGTCGAGTTCTCTCAATAGTGCTAAAAATCCAGGATTTTCCTGTCATGCCATTTCTGTGGATAAGTTTTCCTGTATTGGGACTACATCCTGTAGGCATTTTCATGTCTTATTCAATCCCTGTCTATAGATAAAGGCACGGAGTCTTAAAGGATTAAGCAGCCCATAGGCCACACAGCTAACAAGTGACAGAGTTCAGTGTCCAAGTCCTGATTCTTCACCATTCTGCCGCACCGCCTCTGTGACCCCGTCGTCTACGCAAACCTACATGAACACCCACTTACCACACAACTACTGCAGCTAAGAGTTAAATACCCTGTTCCAGTCCCCTGACGCCATGCAAGTGAGTGATCTGGCCCATGCCACAGAAGGAGTTAGTGTTGCCAAAGGGACCGGGCCCAGGCCCCCAGGGTGGTTCCCAGCTGCCAGCTTGTCCCGGCAGAACAAGAGACAAGCCTGTGAAGGGCACAGAAATCCATCCTGTATCCACGTAAGAGGAAGGACACATTCACTCTAATGTACACTTGAGAACTTACAAGCAGGATAACTAGACAGTGACGCTGCTGCTTAGAGAACCCACGTACAGTTAACACACAGTGTTTCTAACATGGCTGAAAAGCTGTAAATGACATCCCAGTGAAAGAAATTCATGTCCGATCTGCATAAACTCTCCCTAGTGCAAAAGGTAAAATCAGTGAGGTCCGAGATCATAGGATTTATGTCTCAGGTACCTACAATCCTGTGTCTAAGTATCATTTTTACATGCTGTACCCAAGTATGACTTACACTTGCTCCATTGAGTTTTTCTGTGGAACTGTACTTATAATTTATTTAGATTATTTTAAGCTTTACACTGGCCTCTCATTAATAAGTGGTCCTGAACACACACTGAAGCTCCTATAAAAATAACTTATCAGGAGATGAAGCTGGTGATGGGAAAGCAGCAGAGAAGCCATGTTAGGAATCTTTCCATTAATAAGACCTGGAAAGGGTTATGCACTTTATAAAACAGAAGGGAACATATTCCCAGTTTTTTTTTAAAAGCTAAACTACAATGGACAAGTAAAACCAACTATTCCATAGTAACATGCCATAAAGCATCAAATAAAATTTTTAGGAATCTGCAGATGCATATAACCTGTAAGTTAACTCTTACATGCTCTAAGCTCATCATAAGAAAGACTGAAAGTCTTGGAAATTCCCAAACAAAAAATTCACAAGGTTTTACAAGTGTTCTATTCTCTTCAAACTCACTTGGCCAAACCAACCCTATGATCAAGTATCTCAAAAAGCATTTAATTGGGGCTTATCTCTAATGTGATCTTTTCATCGCTGTAAATCAGGAGGTATAAAAAACCCTTCCAATATACACAATCCAACACAACCCAGTGAAACCTTGGGGATGGGAGGAGATATGAAAGACAAGTACCTCGTAGTTTGAGAGAAAATCTAGTAACTCTGATTGAGATGGGATGTAGAGAAGTGGTTTCATCACCCGGCGGACAAACTTCTCAATGTAAACAGCACTCATGGGGCCTTTGTATTCGATTGGTCCAAAACTAGTACCAAAAAAATAAAAATAAAAAAATAAAAATAATACACCATGCATTAAACCTGTAACGTATAACTGAAATCATCAACCACAAGACGATCCTGACTGCTTCACAGGTGAGTAGCCTTCTGTGTCCCGGGAGGTGAACGGAGGGCCTGAGAATAGGCATCTCGTGTGCCAGGTGGCACAAGCAGCCTCGACTCTCCTGTGAGCTTAATTCAACTGCAAACTGAACTTCAAAGAACATTCATCCTAGCCTCTGGGGGGAAAAGAAAAATTCTCATAATAATATTTCTTTAAAAAACAAAACCAAACAGGGGCGCCTGGGTGGCTCAGTGGGTTGGGCCTCTGCCTTCAGCTCAGGTCATGATCCCAGGGTCCTGGGATCGAGCCCCGCATCGGGCTCTCTGCTCCGCGGGGAGCCTGCCTCCACCTCTCTCTCTGCCTGCCTCTCTGCCTACTCGTGATCTCTGTCTGTCAAATAAATAAATAAAATTTTTAAAAAAAAAAAAAAAAACAAAAAAACCAAACAGAAAGGCGATCCTGGCAACTGACCAAACGCTAACGGATTCCAGGATCTTAACTACATAATGGATGGTGGGGGGGAGGGGGTGGCAGACTTTCTTTTGCACATCATTCTGAAAGAAAAAACAAGCTGAGCAATTGGCCCCTGGTCAACTAACATGTACCTATTAATATTCCCACAGGCACTTACACAAAGGATCACTAAATAACCTGAAACCTATTCAAAACTTGACTTTAACAAAAAAAGATTATGGGAAGGGACAAAGTTAGGGACCTGAAAAAATGATCTTATTTCCCTTCCAGGTGTGCTTAAGGATACACAGGAATATGATTTACATTGCTAAGAAATAAGACCGACTTTCAGTGACCCTCCTAGTAAGCTAAATCAGAATCCTCACATGGCTTTCTTCAGTCCTGCACAATGTAGACACTACTCAAATACAACTGAATGGAATGTGGCAGGGTGGGGGAGTAAGGTAAAATTTAGTAACTCCATAACCATCCTTTTGTCTAAACAGAAACTGACATTAAGCTTCCTGTTAATAGCAACAATAAACAGAGCACAGTAAAAAATTACATAAATGCTGTTATCCCAATACTATATGCTAACATAAATGCACACACACACACACACACACACACACATATAATGGGATGAGATATACACAATTCTTCTGGGTGCACTGAAAATATGATGCCAAACAAAAGAATGTTAGCATGAAAAAAGTAAAAATAGCGCTCTACATGCACAGCTGGAAGACAGAGTTAACAACTCTATCAATTCAAGACTTACGTAAGTTTAAAAATTACCACCACCACCAACCCCATCAGCCACCAACAATTTTTAATTTAAAGGAAGAAATCAAGGAGCACCTGGGTGGCTCAATGGGTTAAGCCTTTGGTCTTAAGCCAAAGGTCTACCTTTGGTCAGGTCATGATCCCTGGGTTCTGGGATCGAGCCCCACATCGGGCTCCCTGCTCGGTGGGGAGCCTGCGTCTCTGCCTACTTGTGATCTCTCTCTGTGTGTCAAATAAATAAATAAAATCTTAAAAAAAATTAAAGGAAGAAATCAAAAAATCATCTGATAACATATTTTGTTCAGCAAAAAGGAGGCAACAAATCTGGAAATGTCATCTACTCAGGCAAGCAGACTCCTGGAGTGTCATTAGAAGGATCCCAGCGACTGGTAGAAGTTGAGAAGATATGTAGAATGTAGGTCTAGAACACATTTCACCAACACACCACAGTCACGACCACAGGACAAGCTGATCCAGGGCTGCTGAGCCTTGTAACAGAGTGTTAGAAGAAACCACTCCCTGCCTCAGAACCTTTTATAAACTTTCTGAGTGAGTGGTTATCAATACGAGCAAAAAAAAAAAAAAATGGTATCTACTTAAAAGCAATACAGAAAGTCTATTAATTTCTCTAAGCAGCGAGTAGTAAGTACGCCATTACAAACACAGCAACAACAACAAAAACACACAGATGGGGGTTCTGGGTGGCTCAGTGGGTTAAGCATCTGCCTTCAGCTCAGGTCATGATCCCAGGGTCCCGGGATCAAGCCCCGCATCAGGCTCTCTGCTCAACAGGGAGCCTGCTTCCCCCTCTCTCTCTGCCTGCCTCTCTGCCTACTTGTTGCTGTCTGTCGAATAAATAAATAAAATCTTTAAAAAAAAAAGCTTTAAAAAAAAAAAAAACAAAACCACAAAGACAGGATTGGTCTGTCTGCCCCGTGATGAGGCTGAGGGGCCACATCGGTAAGCACGATCAATCAAGAGAACCTCAACACCACTGAATGGTCACAAAAGAGTTTAGTTAAAGAAACGCATTCATTCATATGTGTTATGGATAAAACAGAGATTCTTAAATAGGATATGAAAAAGCTACCTCTCAGGTATCTCTGTGCCTTAACACTTGCTTGTTTTTGGTACACTGAGAATGGGGGATACTGAGTCTGAACGAACTGAAAAAGTAAAACCTAATGGGCAAAGATGAGGGGCGAGCACTTCGAGGAGACTATCAACCTCAAACTTCTCATCTGTGAAATGAGAAGGATGGACTAGATGTTTCTAAGGTTCCTTGCACATCCTTTCAATCTTTCCATAAATCTAAAAAAACAAACAGTATAAGACAATATACTGCAGAGCCATATAACCCAAAAAGGTATTTTGTACTTGATTCAAGGGAACTTTCCTGATTTTAATATCACATCGAATCAGGCCCACCTCTGGGCAGTGGCTCGGTTATCTACAGTGGCAAGGCCTATACTAGGCACTCATGCCCTATTTCCTATCTCCAAATACTGTCTATTTCCAAGAAGAAAACTGCAGGGACCTTCGTAGGGCAAGCTTATTTATGCCATTACAGAGCACAGAGATTCAGCATCTGCAAATGCAACAGTTCACACTCTGAGAAGTACTCTTGTATCCCGAAAGGACGTTGAAAGTGGAGATGGAGTGACAAAGTGCATTTCTGCTCAAATATTATTTAACAGCTCTTGAGAAACAATACTACATATGCCACACAACATTTTATGTTAGAAACATGAGGCGTGATGGAACGTGACAGATAACCCACAAATGAGAGGTTGATGTTTCTTATAAACCCTCATTGATTAAGGCCTAGGAAGTTCAGAGGGAGGGAAAAAATTAAGCATAAAGAGTAAAGCTCTTACTAATGAAACATTCTTTACCCATTTACCTTCATTAACAAACTGCAAGCCAATTACATTGAACAAAGTCCAAAGTCTCATCTGTCTTCAAAATTCTCCAAGTCCGATTTCAGACATTACTTAACACTCACAGCAAGGTCTGGGCCGGATTCCAAAATCAAACACCAGTATTTCTGCAGCGTAATAAACTGGCTCCTTAAGTGGGATAAAGACTAAAGGCAGCCTCTTGTCACTTCAGACTAGGTGAGTGCACATGGGAACAACATTTATGAAAACCTTTTAGGTTTTCAAACCTCTTTGGATTTCAGGATTATGGGCATAGGACCGTGGACTCGTAGTTAAATTTTCTTCCCAGCTGAAAAGGTGCTAAAATTCCCTCCTGACTTAGGTATGTTGCCAGGTAACAGGATAAGGACCTTTGTGCATTTTCATACAGTAAAATACTTCAGAACGTCTGAAATGTGTAGCCACACAAAGGGGCAGGGGGCACTATCAAAAACAATGCCATACATTGTAATGGTATGAAGAGATGTTCACACAAGCAAGAAAAAGCAGTTTAGGAAATACCATTACTACACAATCCCATTTTTTTTATTTAAAAAAGAGGGTGGATCTGTATAGTCAGAAGAGGATATATCGCAAAACACATAATGATTGTGTACTGCTGATAAAATACCCAGATCCTTTTATTTTTGCTTATCTGTATTTTCTCCATTTCCTACAGTGAATATTTAATACTTTAAAACAGAAAAAAAATTCACTTTGGAAATTTACTGGAATTAGAAAACTAATTCAAAGTTCTTACCTCCGATGATACAGATATATCACAGGGAAATAAAAGAAGTGCTTCTGTTTTCTGCATTTCCCCTGGTTCCACCAACAGTTAATTGCCACAAACAACACCTGCAAAGCCAAAAAAGGTTTCAAGTGACTATGAATAACAACTGAAAAACCACCAAGATTTTAAAGATAAAATCACAGGAATGGAACTGTTCTTCTCCGAAACAGAAAGCGAGAAAAAAAAATTATCGCCAGTATTCAAAGAAGGTCATCATCTACCACCACAATAAACAAGACAGACTCTCATCTATGGTGTCTAGCTAGGATTCCAGTATTTTACAGTCTAGTCCAAGAGGGAAATGATTTGCTTTGAACTCTAAAGTGAATGAGCACGAGTGAGCTTTTTCTAAGCATGATTACACTAAGACTCAACGGAAAGCTATCTTTTGATAGTCACCAACTGAGCACAGGAGAAGGGAAAAAATGTCAGCTGCAAATAAAACATCACAATTATCAAAGGACCATTTTTAATGACCACACTAAAAACCAGTAAGAATAAGATAATTAAAGCTATGCTCTAAAATGTAGTATTAAGCAGCAAAAATACAAACTAAACACCTATTTACAGGTAGATGCTAAAGTATTTAAGGAGAAGTGTCCCTAGGTCTCCAATCGACTCTGAAATGTACCCGAAACCAGATGGGTCATAGCTTAGAGGAGCGCTCTTCCACTTCGGCACTACTGCCACCTCAGCCTTCCACTGTTACAGGGCTTTCCGTAGGTTTGTTTTGGTTGTGAGGGGCCGTCCTACACACTGGATGGAGGCTTTAGCAGTATTCCCGGACTGTACCCCCTGCAGGCTAGCAGCTCCCCCGCCTCAAGTAGTGATCCCTGAGAACAGCTCCAAACACTGCCAAAGGTCCCCTGGGGGGAGAAAACTTCCTCTAGGTGAGAACCACTGACTAGAGGAATAGTAAAAGGAATAAATGACAATAAAATGTCAGTAACAGGGGCACCTGGGTGGCTCAGTGGGTTAAGCCTCTGCCTTCGGCTCAGGTCATGTTCCCAGGGTCCCGGGATCGAGCCCCTGCATCGATCCCCTGCATCTCCCCTGCATCGGGCTCTCTGCTCAGCAGGGAGCCTGCTTCCCCCTCTCTCTCTGCCTGCCTCTCTGCCTACTTGTGATCTCTAATAAATAAATAAAATCTTTAAAAAAAAAGTCAGTAACATTTGATTTGCAGGTATATACAAAATTCCTTTACCTTTGCTATGTGAAAACATTTTCAGAATACTACTGAAAAAATATGAAGACTACAAATGAAAAGTCACCTTCAGAGGCCTTCCTTCCACGCTGGAAACAGCAATATTGCTTAAAACTTAGTGGAAGCTCTTCAGAGCTCCTTTTAGAGTCCATTTATGAGAAAAGAAAACAACAATATCTTTACTTAAGGTGACATCTCATTTTTTTACTCAAAAATAGGGCACAATCAACCATGTTTGCTAATTTTACGAAAGCCATGTGGCTCAAAAGATTTTTGCCTGTTTCCAAAAATAAACCCTCTCCTTTTCCCTAGTGAGAACACAGAATAATAAGCACTCAATTTGGAAGGAGCTGGAAAAAAAAAATTTGAAAAAAGCAGTGCCCGTTAGCTGTGGATGGCACTATAACCTTCACCACTTATCCTGTCATCCTTGGCCAACCGCTCCACCATCTAGGTCTGAGGTCCTGCTTCCAAGAACAGGGATGCCAGAACCAGCGTGCAGAGCTGCCATGAGAAACAGCACACGCCCCGGCACACCAGAGCGCCACTCTTGTAATCACTTGGGAGGATACAGCCGCTTCAGCTGACAACAAGGCAACAAGTGACTGACTCCCGCCCTAAACACAGTAGATTCCCTCCTTGCTCCCCCATGTTCTCTTAATTCAGAAGACCTAGGGAATGCCTGAGGAATGAAGTGGTGACATCTTTTATGCTAACCTATTGCTTGCCTCCCAGTGCTCCACTGGAGTTCCTGCTTCCTCCCTCGAAGTGTCTGCCAGTTTGGTTATTATTAGCCCTTTTTTTTCTTTTCAAGTTAGCTCTACTGCCCAATGTGAGGCTTGAACCCACAACCCCAAGGTCGAGGGTCACAGGCTTTCCCAAACTGAACCAGCCTGGCGCCCCTATTGCGAGCCATTTTTAAAGGGGGAGTAAAGGGAGCACAGGGAACTGATCGATCCCATGGGTCCAAAGTTAGAACACAAAATATCAACCCCCTCAGAACCAATGTCCTAGGCAATGAAGAGTTCTAATGAAGAGCCAGATTTAAACAGTACTTTGCACCGCATTCAGGGATCTATAATGGTTCAAAAGGCTTTGCTAGGTTGGGCAGAAAGCCTCACCAGCATTTATAACATTGTTTCTAAGAAAAACCTACCCAGAGTTCCAAAGAAACTTCTGGAACTCAGCTGCCTGCATCAGTTACCTCAGATGAGGGGTTTGCAGCAGCAGCATTTCAGAAATCTGGGGGATGCTCTTCTGGTTGCTGCAGTGACTGGGAAGCTACGGGCACGGGGTGGGCAGGCACTGTGGGAGACAGCCCGCAATGCTCGAAACTGCTCTGCACAGGGAAGAGTTATGCACAGCACCGGCAGAGGGGTCTGAAATGTCCTGCCCAACAATGAGGCTGGGGAAAACTTGTCTGTTATTAAGCTAACCCAGGACCTAATTCCATTTTAAATGTGAATCAAAAGCTTGTTTTTGGTATTCACCAAATTTCGTGGGAAGGCAACTCTTATGTAAACCTAAGTCAGAAAATACTTTATTTGGTTCCAGTCTTCACCAAGAGCTGTCCACCATTCAGGAAACTCAAATCAGTGAAAGCAGTGTCCCCACAGTACCTGAGTCTCTACCACAACACACCTTTACCAGTCTGCCCCCAGCAGTTCTCCATAAAGTGATCAGGACCTATTCTGCCTAAGCATTTACATCCTGAAACACACATGACCTGATTATATGTTATTTTTGTTTCCCCCCACTTTTATAATTAGTGGACTGACTCTTTAGCAATTATATGTGTACGGAAGTTTTATATCTATGAATTACTTTTCAGGACAGCAAAAGGCACCTCATAATGTAAAAAGGCAACTAGGATCCACTGGGTTGAAAACCACTGCCATACAGATGACCCATCGCCCATCCCTCTGGCCTAGCACAAAGGTATAGCTTCATTAAGTACTCAATGCATATAACTCTGCTCCATGTATTTTTAATAGGGCAACATGTTCCACTGTATTCATGACACATAAATGTGTCTTACAGCAGAGTACCTGGCTGGCTTAGTCTGACTCTTGGTTTCGGCTCAGGCTATGATCTCAGGGTAGTGAGAGCCAGCCTCGCATCAGGCTCCATGCTGGGCATGGAGCCTGCTTAGGATTCTCTCTCTGCCCCTCCCTACCCCTACCCCAACCCCATGTTCATGCACGCAGACGCGCACTCTCTCTCAAATAAATGATATGAACATTAGAAAAAAAGAAAAAGAAAAGAAATCATCAACAAATATCAAACAGAAATTCAACTACGCTTTTCAGCACTGAAGCCAAAGAGCATGGCACCCTGAGATGAATTGGTCTGCATCCGAAGGAAACACAGAATCTGCTCCCTCTCCGGTCTTTAACCAGCTATGACCCTCACCATCAGAAATCTTTTTTCTTTACAAAAGGCTTTACCATTTAAAAAGTGAGGCTCCTGGCCTTCAGCCTGGCTCAATCAGCCAGCCGGGTGAGGGGTCTCTGTGGGGGCAACCAGCCCCGCACACAGGGCTGACAGTCACCCGGGGCAGGCGGAGGGTCAGCATTACCTGGTCGGAAAGCTGGCTCGCTGTCTGCTCAATCTCTGGCCTGGCAGCGATGGACTGACCACACCACGGGGCGTAGAAGAACAGCAGCGCCACCTCCGAGTCCCGGCGAACATACTCTGCATAGTCCAGCTGCCCCTGGAAGAGGTCAAGAACCGGCGACCTCGAGGAGAAAAAGCTGACAGGTGGCTTTGCTGGTATTATCACGTCTTTTGCTCGACTAAAAAAGAGCAAACACAAACAAGTCTGCTAAGTTTATCTTCTTCTAACGACAGCTCTACATGGAGGGGGGATGCAGCTTAAAAGAAACAACTCTTGAATAAGAAAATGGAGTTCCCAAAATATCACCCTGGAGTAAAAACTAGGCTGTGTTAAGGCAGTATTTAGCTGAGAAAATGCAATACGTGCATACTGTGCTGAAAACGACTCTCTAATACTGTCTCCCCAGGTTGGGGCGGGAAGGCAGCAGACAGCAGAGGAGAAGGATTCTTTGAAGAATCCATGTTCTTGCCTCCTACACCCAAAACACCCCACCCTCATCTCTCAGCAGCCCGGCTCTCCACAGGAGCTGCTGGTCTCCAGGGCTTTGAAACAACCAGTGAGCTTGCTCAGAACTAAGGGGAGGGAACCCTCACGGCTACCACTAACATTTCTATGGGAAATTCTTACCATCTACTCAACTTTGCAAAAACATTATGCTTATGAGCTGGAGTTGGCCTGTACTTACACAGGGCATTCAGGCAAAAGTAATGAATAATAAGGTAGATTTCTCCAGATATATATTGGGAAGCCACTAAAATGGAGTTGGGAGGCCAGAAGGGGGAGCCAACACTTCTCCATGTCAATTACATGAAAAAATGATCAATTACAGACTCTAAGGGAGAATCTTCAACAGGAGAAGGACTATAAGCCCCAACTGGAAAAAGATGTAACAACTCCTACAAAAATACTGATGACTTCAACAATCAGCCACTGAAAAACTGTCATCCCCCCAAACTCCTGCATCTCTCCAATGGACTTTCACTCACAACCACCCCCTCCCATCTTCCTCCTCTGTAAAAGAATGTTGTTCTCATTTTTCTGTGGGACTTGCCTATGGTTTGCCACAGCCTGCATGTCCTGGATTGCAATTCTCTGCTGTTCCTGAATAAACCCATTTTTCTGGTAAAATAATTAACTGTTTAATTTTTAAGATTAACAATGTCATGATCCAGAGGTTATTAAGATGACTAACAAAGTAACAGCCCATTTTACCTGGAAAACAGTCTTCCTGAGTACCTGAAGTTCCCAAAAGGGAGAGATCAAGAGAAGACAGAAAAGAATGAATAAGTGGTCTGAAGTCACAAAGTGGCCACTATTTCTCCCATCAAGACAAAAACATCTTCGCTGAGGCTGCATCCCACCAGGTGAAATGAGCTTAATGAACATCTTGAGCTGTTCACACATCTGCGCTAACATGGCATAAAACTGCTACAGTAGTTTAGCCAAGAAACCAATAGAATAAAAACAGAGACCCTAGAACATATTCAATTAATCCAAAAGGCAGAAAAGAACCAAGGAAGGAACAAAAACCAGAAGGTAAAAATAAAACAAACAGCCAGAAGGCAGGATTACACCCAACAATATCAATCATTACATTAAATATAAAAGGACTAAACCACCCAGTTAAGAGAAAGAGAATACCAGACTGGATAGTGAAGCAAGACTTACCAAATGCTGTCTAAAAGAGACCCAATTTACACATAAAGACATAGAAGGATGAAAGCATAAGGATGGGAAAAGGTAAATTATCTAAATAGTATGCATAAGGAAGCTGGTGTGACTCATTAAGTGAAAGAATAAACTGCTATATATTCTTATAATTAAATGTTACTCAACAATAAAGAACTGATACATACTATAACTGGATGAGTTTCAAAATAACTACACTGAAGAAGCCAGACAATAAAGAATACATATAACATGAATGTATCTATGTAAAATTCCAAAACAGACAAAACTAATCTATAACAAAATAATCACATCAGTGGCTGTCTAGAGTGCGGACTGGGGCAAGGAGACTGGCTGCAGAGGGGTACTGAGGAAACTTTCTGGGGAGAAGAAAACATTCTCTATCTTCACTGAAAAGATGTGGGTGGTTAAATTTATCAAAAATCATCAACCTGTACACATAAAATGTGTAATTTAACTGAATGTAAAATATACCACCATGAAGCTGATGAGAAAACATCTTGGCTGGTGTGTCTCCTCCTCTGACAACTCTACCCAAAGGATGAGACCTCATTTTTTTCTCTCAGCATCCTGTTGGTTGCTTTTATACCCCCCCCCACAATTAGCAACTTACTTATTTTACCTATGATCTATTTACTTTACCACAGCATTAACTCCGAGGGCAAGAACCCTCTCTTTTTCACTGTTAGATCCTCATTGTTTATGGTTCCTGGTCCTCTGAAGTTCAATAATTTGTGAAACCAACAAACCGACCCTCCTATCTCACCTGAACATATGCAAAGGCAGATTTAATATAAACCCACACAGAGAGACATAATTAAGAACACTCAGAATCAACGTGTCAGAGGCCCATTTGCTTTACTAGGGATGACCCTAAAGGCCACATCATTATGTTCTATGCTCACATATGTGTTCAAACAAACCTGACATTCTGGCTTCTCAGAATACAGCAAGGTAGCAGGAAGGAAGAACAAGAAGGAAAGCGCTGCCAGCTCTGAGACACCCAGTAGACAGACAGGTACTTAGAACCCAAAAGGAAAATGTAAACACCCCAAGACCCAACCTCCTCTAAGAGGCGTGGGTCATTTAACATAAAGGAAAGAATCCCATGCCCTCCTCTGCATCTAGAAGGTGTTAGCGTCCTGAATTAAGACAGACTTAAATACGTTGCTTCCCTATTTTAACCCAAAACTATTAATATCATAAAGTAGCAGTAGCGAAAGAGCCAATCTCCTACTTATCCGCTCAAACTACCATTTTAACACTGCAATCAGAGAGCTCTGTCTATGCAAAAGATCTCCAGAACCTGAAAAACTGAGTCACTTATGCAGTAATTCGAAAAACGTTCACTGAGCAAATGGGAGTATGCTTCAGCAACCGCCCTGCGGGCACCCAGGTGACAGCAGCAGCACCATAATGTTCTCAGGGGGTTACTTTCTCAAGGAAGACAACAGGCAAACAACCGAACACACACACAACAAACCAAAGCCCACAAAAGGATCACCGCTAAGTGGAGAATTTTTTTTTTTTTTAAAGATTTTATTTATTTATTTGACAGAGAGAGATCACAAGTAGGCAGAGAGGCAGGCAGAGAGAGGAGGAAGCAGGCTCCCCGCTGAGCAGAGAGCCCGATGCGGGGCTCGATCCCAGGACCCCGAGATCATAACCCGAACCGAAGGCAGAGGCTTTAACCCACTGAGCCACCCAGGCACCCCTAAGTGGAGAATTTAACAGGGTGATGTGACAGGGGATCTTTTAAAGCAGAAACCTGAATGACAGGCAGCCATGCAGAGAGATGAGGAAGGTCGTGCGTGACACGTTATTAAAAGCTCCAAAACTCCCCCTTTCGAGATGATTCTTCTCCCAGTCAAACTGCGTGTTGAGTGTGAAATAACACAATCTGAGGGAAAATGGAGATCTGTGACAGCCGAAGGGTAACAATCCACTTAGTATTACTGCCCCGCGTGTTCAGAGCTGTTCCTCAAGTACACTGGCCAGATAAAATACGTGGCCCATGGAAAAGCAAATATTAACCAAGGAAAAGAAACACCTGCCTCTGCCCCACCAGAAACATTCACAAGTTCCCGTTTAACTCTTAAACTTGCCACAAGTTTTTGAGAAACTCTACCTAGACCAAAGATTTCATGCAGCTTTGAACGCTCAGTCTGAGGTTTGAGAAACTCAAGAGCTGGTTGCAACTCCCAATTTTTCTGTGAAATGCATACCCTACACCTCCTTCTGAAACGGATCTGAAGCAGCTCTGATTTCACAAAACGCAATAAAGCAAAATGAATATATGCACCATACATATATAGATACACACAACTTTTTCCCTCCAAAATCAGGGTGAAAGCAAAGGGAGTAGGATGCCATCAAGGAGATTCAATGCCTAGAAAGGCAGGTAAAATAAAGATTAAAGGTCCCAAACGGCACAATTACTGCGTCTCTACTCCAAATCAACCTCTTTTATATTATCTGGTTTGAACTCAGCTAAGCAACCAACATAGAAGACAGCTGTCCCTTACTTTAGGCCCGGAGCTATTAATAAAAATAACATTTTGGAAAAAATCCTATTGTCCTCATTAACGCAACAATCTTAAAAAGTAAAACAGAGGGGCGCCTGGTTGGCTCAGTGGGTTAAGCCTCTGCCTTCGGCTCAGGTCATGATCCCAGGGTCCCGGGATCGAGCCCAGCATTGGGCTCTCTGCTCAGCAGGGAGCCTGCTTCCTCCTCTCTCTCTCTGCCTGCCTCTCTGCCTGCTGTGATCTCTGTCATATAAATAAATAAAATCTTTAAAAAAAAAAAAGGTAAAACAGAAAATGGGGGCCAGAAAGGTTCAAGTCTGTAACAGTATCATGACATCATTCAATCAAGTAAGAGTAAAAAATCAATCTCAGTCTATTGAAAGACTGTCCAGATTTGCCCGGGGCACAGAGAGAAGAGGGACAGGCAGGCAGCCGTTCACTGGGTCACTCCTATTCCGAAGCAGGCAGGGATCCTGCTCTGCCTGTTTCAACAATTGGATTTACACTCCTCCTCCTTCCTAAATTTTAAGGGAATTTCTTAGCTTTTTAAAGCCATATTCTTTCAGAACAAACACGAAGCATTATTTCTATAGGTGAACAAAGAGATGTCAGTAAGCCCTGGAGTGGGGTGGGGGGAACCTCTCTTCCTAATTTGAACCCAAAGACAGCTGGCAATTGTATGCTGTAAAATCCTCTCTATATATTTCCTTTGCACAGCAAACGATAAACAGAAAGGTTAAGAGCCTTGTTGTACCTGACAATAAAGGATTCAAACTCCAGCTCAGCCACTTAACAGGTGGGTGTGATTTGGGCCAAGTTTTGTAACATGACCAAAGCTCAACTCCTTCATCTATAACCTGGAAGGACTAGAGTACACCCAGACACTACTGGGGATTGAGATTTAAAAAGTCCATGCCAGGCTCTCAGTTTATGTATTAAAGGAATAAATGCACTGATGGAAGCTACAGTGCTCAAGGAAGCAGCTTCGTTCCCCAGGCAGCACCTGGCAATGTCCGCAGACATTTTTGGTTGTCGTATCTAGGGCTGTGTGCTATGGGATTTAGTAGGTACGTGGTATAGCTCAACACTCCACCACGGGCAGGACGGCCCCTCTGCCGGAGTGCCAAGGATGAGCAACTTCCTGGTTCCTGGCAAGTGATCAATGCCAGTTATCATAATTCTTTTCTCTTTCCACTAAAATTCCCAAACCTCTGACACCTCTCTGACAACAGAAGCCACACACTACGCCCGGTTAAGACATTCCAAGTTGCAATCTTCCTCTTGGCTAATACGCCAGTCCGCTGCAACAGAGACTTATAAATTGGGGAGTCCCAGAAGATACACGGAGGACTTGAGGGACCAAAAGTACTCCTGAAGTTTAAAGAACATGTTGTATATGGGTACCTTACCCCAAAGAGGTACAGTAACTTTAATTTTTTTCCTGTTCACTAAGGTCCAGCCTACCCAGGTCTTCTTTGCAGCTGCAGGAAAACACCCACCTCGTCCAGCCTTTGCACTTCTGGCTCCCTCTACCTTGGACACTCTACCCCCAATCTTCCCGGCGCTGGGCCCTTCCTCCTTCTGGCATAAGCTTCCTCTGTCTCTTGGTCACCAAGGCCTTTCTGCCCCACCCTCATCCCTTCTATCCCGGCAACATTTACAGAAGTCCTTTAAAATTATAGTAAATTGTTTACTTAAGCCTGTCTCACCCACTGGAAAGGGGGGTGGGATTTTTATCTTCAACGCTCACCCGGAGGAGTGTTACCCACCATAGCACGTGTGGATAAATAATCGTTAGATCGATTCTCGGATTCTCGAAGGGGTCTGGGACTTTAACAGTCGTGAATCATCACACTCGAGGCGTAAGGGAAACAAGATGGGTGTTAAAATGAGGGTCCCGCAGCCTGGGCACAATTGACAGGTGCGCCCCCCATTAAGCCCCAACAGGTGCTCAGAACCTGGCCCACTAACTTCGATGCTAAAATGGGACGAAGGAAGGGTCCCGAGCGGCACCCGAAAACCTCGCCTGGCCGCTGGCTGGCTGGCTGCCCGGGAGAAAGTGGCGGGCACGGCCGCAGGCAGAGCAGGGTCCGGTCGGTGGCTCCAGGAGAAGCCAGGCCCCACTTCCCCCGCGAAGGCCTCTCCAGCCCCGGACCCTGTGGGCCCCGAGCCGGTCCTGTGCCGCCGGTCGGGGCCCCGGGGCTGCGGGCCGCCTCACCTGCAGGTAAACTTGAGGGCGACGAGCAGCGCGCAGCCGAGGGCCACGGCCCCGCAGAGCAGCTCGGGCCGCCGGCGCGCCATGAGGGAAGCGCCGCGCAGCCCGCGGCGGAGCCGGCCCGCCGAGGACCCTCCGGCCGGGGCCGGGCTGAGGGAGCCGGAGCCCGCGGGGCCGCCGCCGCCGCCACCCTCGTCCTCGGCGTCGTCGCTGCTGCTGCTGCTGTTGCCGCCGCCGCGGCCTCCGCATTCCGACATTACATGCTCCCTGTCGCCGGCTTTATACCGCCGCCGCCGCCGCTTCGGGCCCGAGGGCCCGGCCCGGCCCGCCGCTCCCCAATCCCGCAGCCCCGCGCGCCCGCTAACCCGGACCCTCCACGTCAGCCCCACGGCCGCCGCGGTGCCCGCCCCCACGCAGGCGACTCCGCCCCCATCCACGGATTCTGCGCGGACGCTGGCCCCTCCCGGCGGCCCCACCTCCCCGGCGATCCCGCCTCTCGTTCACGGAGTCTGCGTGGAAGCCGAACCGCCTGACAGCCCCGCCCCCAGAGGGCCACGACCCTCGCTCACGGATCCGGCGCGCACTGCCTCCCCGCATGCGCCACCTGCGGCCGCCAGCCGCTGTCCCACAGGCCCCGCCCTCCGTCCGCGGAATCTGCGCAGGCGCAGGTTGAGCATCCGGCCGGGCCACAGCGGCATCCTCCCAGCGCGGCTGTAGGGAAGCTCGGGCACCTGGCAGACGTCTCTTTCCCTGCTGAGTTTTAAATGCTGTGATGATGATGATGGCAATAGTGCCCTCGAGTCCGCACAGGCCCGGGGGGACATAGGTGCCGTGTATTATCCCCGCTTAACCTAAGGAGAATACGTGCAGGGACGAGAGGTGATCGGGGTCCCAGGAGTGAGGCGGGCGGGAGCGGTCCCTCGGCCTCGGTTTGCACGTCCGTGAAATGGGAGGTTATACCAGTACCTCTCACACACAGTTGTTTTGAGGATGAACGAGGTGATTTATGCAAAGTACGGGGCCCACAGTGAGGTCTCGCTAAGTCTGTTACTGTAGTCTCCCAGCGTCCACGATCTGCTTCATTTAAGCGGCGTGTGCCCCAGAGCCTCATCTCCCACCACCACGGCCCTTGGGGGACTGTCTGTGCTGCCTGTACTCACCCCACAGATGGCAAGAAAACCGACGCTTGGAAAAGTCACCTGACTGAGGCTGCAAAGCCAGCAGGTGGGGAATTCAGGCTCAAAGGCAGGCTGCCCCGGGCGCCGGTGACTCACTGCTGACTCTCCGACGTCTCTGGTTCTAAATGTGAGGTCCTTCCTGAAGTTTTGTGATTATAAAGGACAAGCCAGTAAGGGATGAAATGCGGTTTGAGAGTGACAGAAAGGAATTGCTTCCATAAGAGAGAGGGCCATGTGTATCTGGGGCGAAGTGAGGTCCATGATTACACAGCTGCTGGGGCCACAGATGACTGTGAAAGGAGGCAAATGAAACTCGGAGAGGACCAGGGCAGGGTGAGTGCCGGCAAAAAACAAAAAGCACGGGGGGGGGGGGGCACCTGGGTGGCTCAGTGGGTTAAGCCTCTGCCTTCGGCTCAGGTCATGATCTCAGGGTCCTGGGATCAAGCCCCGCATCGGGCTCTCTGTTCAGCAGGGAGCCTGCTCTCCCCTCCTCTGCCTGCCTCTCTGCCTACTTGTGATCTCTCTCTCTTGTCAAATAAATAAATAAAATTAAAAAAAAAAAAAAAAAAACAGAAGCTCAGATAAGACCTCACCTGTGCCCCAGGGCAGCTGCCTGAGCCTGGTGCCTGGCTTCCAGGAATGGAAGGTGTGGCTATCCTTGCCTACCTTGTTAGGGAGCTAGGACATTCCATGTGTCAACGGCTGAGGCCCAGTACGCTGGCAGTTTATTGACACCTACCAGTTTTGCTCATTGTTTTATAGCTGTCATGTCCTTTTTGTTCCTTCTTTACTTTGTTCATTTGTATTAAGTTGGTATTTGCTAGTATCCCATTAATTAATGGTTTTAAACCTTTCTTTGGTTATATCCTTAGCAGTTGCTCTGGGGATCACTATATAAATTTCTTCCCAGACTTTCTACTTCAAATTATACTACTTTTTTTTAAGATTTTATTTTATTTATTTGACAGAGAGAGAGAGACAGATCACAAGCAAGCAGAGAGGCAGGCACAGAGAGAGGGGGAAGCAGGCTCCCCGCCGAGGAGAGAGCCTGACGCGGGGCTCGATCCGAGGACCCCGAGATCACGACCCAAGCCGAAGGCAGAGGCCCAACCCACTGAGCCACCCAGGCGCCCCAGACTGTACTACCTTAAGTGCAGTAAGAGACAGAAGCTTCTCCAATGTAGCTCTGTTTCCTCTTCCCGTCCCTGTGCTCTTTCACTTTTTCATCTATTATATTACAAACTCGGTGATACAGTGTTTTCGTACTGTTTTACATAATCTTGTTTTTATAGACACTGAGAAAAATTGTATTTCTAGGTTTTTTAATATTCACCCTATTTACCATTTCTAGTCCTTCTGGATTCGTCCTTGTACATCTGAGTTCACCGGTGTATTACTAAGGAAAACAAATACAGCCAAAAGTCACCAGTGTCCGTTCACTGTGGGTTGCTAGGACAGAATTCACCCTACACTTCTATAAGACGCCTGTTACTGGCACAGGCCTTGATAAGGTCCAAAGAACTTGTGCTGCCTGGGGGTTCTCTCTTCAGACCCAGAATACCTTGTGGCAATGCAAGGTGACACCTCATAGGCCAGGAAATCGCCCTGGATTTTAAAAAGGCAATTCATTTCCTCTTCTCTATCTAGACATCTGGCTGTTGCTCTGACACCAGAACGTGCTTCTGAAACTGATAAGTTCATTTCTGAATACACCAGGCAGTCAGGGTCAGGCTGTACTGCCCTTCAAGGCCAAGTCAGCCATAACTTGTCCACATTGACCCATATCTGAGCTTTCATGGTCACTTTTTATGCCATGATCAAGTTGCTGGAGTTTGAGAAGGGGGCGGGGAGAGCATATGTTACTCCTGTAAATCCTTTCTTAGAACCACAGAGAAATAATGCTCATTAACTTTTAAAGCTTCTAAGCATTTACTTAGCAAACAGGATGTGCCCGAGAAGGTACAGGTTGGCAGGTTCTGCAGGAGGGAAGCCTACGCCCTGAGCCTGGGCTGTCTGGACAATGGTGGCTCTGCTTCTTGGAAACCTTGTATCAGGAACCCAGAATTGGCCTTCTAGAAATTGGTATTCTTCCCCTGCAACAAATAATGAGAAATCTATATTCTGATCTCTCCAGGCCAACTAAAGTGATCCTCGACCACTCACAGAATCTCAAACTAAGTTTCTAGCAGGTATTCCAAAAGTTAAGACAAGCGACTTTTTTTTCTTTTTTTTTTTAAGATTTATTTATTTATTTGACAGACAGATCACAAGTAGGCAGAGAGAGAGGGGGAGGCAGGTTCCCTGCCGAGCAGAGAGCCCGACGCGGGACTCGATCCCAGGACCCTGAGATCATGACCTGAGCTGAAGGCAGAGGCTCAACCCACTGAGCCACCCAGGCGCCCGACTTTTTCATCTGTTAACTGAGACAGAGCACCAGAGACCGCTTTTTTTTTTTTTTTTAAGATATCATTTATTTATTTGATAGAGACACAGCGAGAAAGGGAACACAAGCAGGGGGAGAGGGAGAGAGAAAAGCAGGCTTCCCACGGAGCAGAGAGCCCGATGCAGGGCTCAATCCCAGGACCCTGGGATCAGGACCTGAGCCAAAGGCAGACGCTTAGCGACTGAGCCACCCAGGCGCCCCAAGACCACTTTTTAACATCTGCTTTTCTCCCTGGAGAAAGGAGTTTGGAAGAAAGTCCAAAGAAGAAAAAATGTAATGAAGGCCATCTTTCTAGACTAGACAGACCTAGTAGAAAAATAACATTACCAGTCTATTCTACAGAAAATGTCACCCATAACAGATTATCTATTTGGCAAACAAGACGCACTCCTAATGCATCCACCAAGTATGACTGGTCCCGACTGCCTTCCCACACGTGGAGAGAAACCAGTCTCTCATCTTCAAGGAGTCACAGGCAGCCTCTGGTTCTTCTAAATGTTCTCCTTGTCTCATCTCACTACCGACAGCTACGGCCTCCTCTCCACGGTTGTTGGACTCATATACGGGAACAAAGACCCTTTTTTGTTACCCCCCAAACCCACCCATTCAAGGTTGTCACGAGGAAGTGACTTTGCGTGAGGGTGTGGAGGCTTGGCACATCACAGCCCAGCAGATCCCTGCCTTCCAAATCCATCCAGCACTCCCCCCGACCCCCATCCCCAACAAGGGCACGGCCCTGGTAACATCCTCTGGATGTAACAGACCCCCACCCCCACCCCGCACCCTGCTGACAACTCTTCCCCCTAGCTCACTGCATCCCAGCCTCTGAAGCAGGTCAGGGTCCCAGGGGACATCTTAGCTCTGTCTCTGTTTCTGCCAGCCATCCTGACCATGCCATCTGTGGTCTCTGAACAACCAAAACGGCCCTACTGAAGAGTGTCGTGCCAGTCCTCTGTAGAAACCCACGTCCCATGGCCCACGTCCTAGTTGGCTGTCTATCTCCCTGCTAGTCATACATCTGAATGAAACACAGAAGAGCCCCAGGAGAGTTACCATGTCACTGAACAAGAGAAGCTGCTGATCAACCCAAATCTGGGAGAGAGCGGGACAGAGTGAAAAGTCACTTTCGTGTCTAATTTGCATACTGTCGCTAATTGCTTAAGTAAAGGTGTTTAAAAACAAACAAAAAAAAACCTTGTGATGTTTAGGGCCCAGTTTCAACAATTCTCTGGGGGGAAAGGACCACACCAAAAAATGAAAGACATCTATATAGAAAGTGTTTATTACAGGCGATATTGGTCCATACCATACACTACACAACACCAACAGTACAAGTGTGATCTCTCAAAATCATCATTTAAACAGCAAAAGACCAAGAAATAAAATTTGAGTCAACTGATTATTTTTCAAAATAGTCTCAATGCACATTATCCTTAGTTCCCTTATTATAGTGAAACATACAAATACAGAAAAATACCCCATTTAACATGTACTAGTGTTAAATGGTTATTTGGCTTAAAATCTGAGTTAAGAAAATCCTTTTTAGCAACCTACATACAGATAAGTAGCAAACTTTATTATATTAAACAATTTTGTTCCATTTAAAACGTGAAGAATTTCATCCATCATGTCTTCTGACCCCTAGCGCAAGTGTCTATACTCTCTCCCCATGATGGTTCTTATCTGAAGGACCAACTCAAGGAGTCGTCTTAGACATAACCTTAGCCTCTTCCCCAACACACTTCATCCAAAAGTCTGTTCAACAGATGGCAATTGGGTAGCGGTCACTTCGCCATCTGATGCCATTGGTGCCACGAGAGCATATGGCCAGACCTGTTCAACAGCCCGTTTTCCTACCTACTGCGGGCTGCTGCTCAGGAGGTACGATAGACGCCGATACAAGCAGAAAGTCTGCGGCTCCTCTGCTATGTGCCTTGGAACACTTTCAATTTTTCTGGTCAATGCTTTGATTAGGTAACATACATAAAAGCCAGCATATTAGTTTAAATCTTTAAACAAAAAACTATATTTTCCAAAGTCATTATCATTTGGGGCGATTAAGTGATCTTTTCTTGCTTTGTTGAGTTTCATCTTTAGGGCATCCCTTCTCTCTTCCCACTCATGCAGTTCGGCGTTCCCGTGTGCGAACTTACAGCCGTTCCCTTCCGTGCAGGTGCCGTTCATATACCTGTGGGGCAAGTCAGCTTGGTGAGCGTCCGCGAGTTATTTATACAAATCCAAAAAGTGCACGCTTCACTGGCTTGGTGATTGGCATAAAACTTTTAGTTCAAAATCTTAAGCCTAGGAAAATGAATACTGCATAGCCTTGACATCTGCAATGGGAAATCAATCAGCACTTTTAAATATATGTCATGAAAAATACTGGTTGACTGGGGGAGGTGGCGGGAGGGGAAGACCACAGTCCTTCCTGATGGAGGGGAAAAAAATCAGAAGTTGCGCTCTGTAAAAGATGTCTTGGGTAGTATTGGGTATCACCTGGATCTAAATCGGGAAATTACATATAGACCGTGATCTTGACAAAATGAGGAGCAATTCAAAACTCTGGTTTTTTGCTAAAACACTTTCTAAGGCAACTTAAAAAAAGGAGCGATAGTAACATTCTCCTTCGGCCTGAGCCGGTTCCATATATGCACTGGAACAGCCCATATTCAGAAGGCAATTTCAGAACGGCAGGGTGCGCTGTGGTTAGCCACTCACCCTTGACAGCTCAAAGACAGTCTGGGCCAATTGGAACAAACATTCCTATCTCCTCGGTGATCTTGAGACGTCTCACACCCATACGGACGGACTAGTCAATCTTTTCATGTAACCACATGTTTTCATGAAGAAACATCCAAGGAACAACTAACGCTTGGAGCGCAAATCCCGGCATCCACTCCCAGACCTCATCACCCCCATAACCGCTGCCCACGACAGAATGACTGTGAGTCACGTGACCGTGGCCGTTCTCGAGCGGGAGGTCTCGACAGCTACGTACCTATCACAAATACTAAAATGCCCTGTTGGAAAGCGGTGCTGCCAGCAGTACTGGTCGTCCTCGGTGTGAAAAACCTTCTCCTTGTGCTTCTCTGAAGAGATGTGGCCTTGCCACTGCTTCTCACTGTTACAGTTCTTGCCACACATCCAGCAGTGGAAGTCCGCCTAAAACGCACCAAAGACGCGCGTCCCATCAGTGGGGGTCATCTGCGTCCCTTGACGGGCCAAACCCAGTTCAGGGAGGGCAGCAGAGCTAGAAACCACTTGACCTCAGACCCAGACTCTATTCTCGGGGAGCCCGTCTGGTGGGGGGAGGTAAAGGTAAAGCTCAAAGTCAAAGTCAGAAACAGGACCAAGAAAAGGATCCCAGCCCCGGGAGGGGAGCCAGAGCACAAGCAGCAGAGGGCAGTGGTGATGGATTTGGCCAGGGTCCAGCAAGTCTCTGGCAGGGAGGTGACGGGGGCTGGTGCACAAATAAGCATGTCTGTGGGGAGGAGAAGGGGCCTGGTTCACACGAGGACCCTGGGAAGGATGAACGCTGTGAGGACGCGCAGAACGGACAGGAAAGCCCAGAGCTCTCCAGCTGCAGAGGACAAGCAGCCGTGCCTTTCAGGGCACATGAGATGAGCTCCTGCTATGGGTCCAGGACTCACACCAGGGACCAGAGAAGTCCAGATGTTGCAAAGACACTGTCCCCAGGGCACAGACCTACACAGAAGGAACTGCGTTCTGGTCAGTGGAAGGACCACCACAGACGCAAGCTACAGGTGTCTGGGCAGGGTTCCCCAAATGCCCTGGGTAACAATCATTTGCAAGTGAGTAAGAACAGATTCCTGGAGACTTGCCATGAGACTGTGACTCGCTACATCTAGGGGACAGAAGAAAATCTACCTGATTAAACAGCCCAGGTAAATCTCACAATCCAGCGGGACCCTGCTTTGGGAACACAGGAACACTTGAGAGGTGGCAAGGGAACCAGCGCTGTGCCTTGGCAGAGGAGATGGAGTTCAAAGGGCACATTCCTGGGACACACATGGGGGCAAGGCCAGGCCAGAGACGTGACCCAGATCCAGCGGAATCAATTACGGGGAAGTACCAAAAAACAAAAGAAACAAGGAGCAGGGTAACGCACGCGCCTAGGTCCTCTTTAAACACACAAGCCAGCCAGAACCATAGCTCAGGAAGAAATGTGTCAAAGATAGGTAAACGTAGCCTGGAAAACTCCCGACAGATCTTGTCCCTCAGGGATGGGGGACAAACGGGGTTTCAGCCCTATCTGTAAACATTCTATTTATTTCAAAAGAACACAATGAACTGTTAACATGGTGGGCTCAAGATACTCATTATATTATCCTCTTTACTCTTGTAAAAATTTTTAAAAGAAAACCCAAACAGTAAAAAACCACAGGTGACTTAGTATCTTCACCGGACCCTGAGGCAGAGGTCAGACACCGGCATGTAAGGAGGGAATGCGGGGTGGTTAGCACCCACATTTCCGGAGCTTCTGAGACCCAGCATTGGCCTAAGTGTCCGGGACCCACCCTCCTTCACTTACCCATCACAACCCCTCTCGGGGACGCTCAATGACCTGCCCAGGGCCACGGGCTGGTAAGGAGAGGCCCCATCATTTAGGTTCCAAATTCTCTGGCTTCAAAGTCAGCAAAAGGATCGAGGGAAGGATTTGCTAGCATCGGGGGACTTAAGCTAACAGCCCAGGGCCACCAGACAGAGGTGGAGAGACAGGAGGAGGGGAGGCAGGCAGCCAGGGAGCCACGCTGGGAGGAAAGAGACAGAAAGGAAAGAAGGGCTCCATCAGTGGAGGAAGAAAGGGGAGGAAGGGGGGGTGGGGTGACCACCAGGACTCACGGTAACTTCAGCGTAATCTGTCGGCATGTGAATTTGTTTTCCATTTTCCTTGTTTGATTGACTGGTTACGTCATCACTTTTTTCATTTTTTTGACTCTTTAGCCAGAGTTCATAAAACTGCTCCATATCTTGTACTAAAGAAAAACGAATCACTTTCAGCGGCGGAGATTTAACTACACTACTGACACACACAAGATCATGCACAACTTTTCTATCAGCCGGCATATATTTTTTGAGAGGAAAGCGAGAGGGCAGAACGGAGACGGACTGCATTAGGTGAGGAGAGGGGCCGTGTCCCAGCAGGAGGTGAACTCTCATGGCCCTGAACCTATTAACTCCCCGCATTGGCAAGACCCTTTAGGGGTATTAAAAAGTCAGAAACCATTAAAAGGGTATTGCTCTAAAAAGAAAAAAAAAGCACCTCCCACTGCTTCATGCTGCCCCCAGGAAGACCCTCACTATCACCCCCACAACCACATTGGCTACTTAACACAGCTCAGGGTCCTGCGGCAGATACGCTCCTGTCTACGGAAAAAGTCGAGAAACTCACTACCCCTGCGACCGAGATTCTGACCCTGACGGGAACCCATCAGTCGAGCCCCTGTCCCCGAGGACCCACATGCTGGGGTGCAATTTGTAACAGCACAGCTGGGAACAGGTCCGGGGCAGTGGCTACAAGCTGCTTCCTACAGTAAGACCATGTTCAGCATGACCATCAAGTGCGAAGAAACCAGGTTTCTGAACCCCACCCCTGCTGACAATCTGGGCCAGCTAATTCTCTGCTCTGGGGGGCTACCCCATGCATTGGGGATGTTTAACAGCATTCCTGGACTCTCCACACTGGATGCCAGTAGGACACCCTGCCCAAGTCACGACAACAAAAACGTCTCCGAACACTGCCCAGTGTCCCCAAGGGAGGCAGGTGTGTGTTGGCAAAATTCATCCCCGTTTGAGAACCACTGTGCTAAAAAAATCTGGTAGTGAGGTTAAGGTCAAAAACCAGCTTTGTTGCCTACCCAAGTGTTTCTAACAACATGTCATCAGACTAAGAAGAGAGATCACCTAGAAATCCTTCTCCATTCAGACCAGTGGGAGCAGGAACCATTGCTACAGCCCTGCTCTGCAAGGACATCTTCGGGAAGGCCCACCAGTATGCCCCTCCTCCAAGCAAGACAGCAAAGAGTCCCGTCTACACACGTCACCGACCGTGGACACTGGTCAGACCCGGCAGGTGACATGCTTCAGTCGGACTGGTTCTTGTAATTCAGAGACCGCAGATCTTCAACAGCTGGTAAATTCCCATCACTGTACTAGAGATTCAACAACAACAATCCCCGTCCTTGCAGGAAAACCTCTCTGGTCAAAAGTGAAAGACTGTCTCAGGCTCCTCTCCAAGACTCCCACGGTAAACTTGCCGTTTGAGCAAGACAGACGTTCTCTCCTCGGGCCTCTACATCTGCGGCTGTCCTACCAGTAAAACCTCCTTGAGGAACTTCAAGTCCGACCTGATTTTTCGGAGGTGTCTACTCACAACAGGAGAAAGATTTCACTTCCCGGGCCACCTTTCGGGAACGTGTCTGTGTCATACACATACACCCATGGATTTGTATCCAGCTCTGACCTACGCAAATACGGATCAGATGTCGGGCCCCCCTACAGACAATGGCACACCTGTTTCCAAGCAAACTGCTTTCTGGGTTCGAGGTGAGCTGGCACATTTACATACAGAGAGAAAGGCAACTTCGCAGCAAGCTCGACGGCACAGACCTCAAGCCACAGTTAAGACGGCAACTTACTCCCATTCTCCTTCATGTAAGTCCACACTTCCCGCTCCTCAGGACTATGAGCAAAGGAACAGTTCCCGACATACTGACATTTCTTCCCGGAAGCAATATGATTGCACAGCTGTGTAAAAAAAAATACATGAATAGGCTTTAAGACAAGGGTACAGTTAGTAAAACTGCCTACTTTTTACACTTAAGCAAAATGAGCGTCATTATCTGTGCTAACACTGAGTGACACAATTATTACACAGGATGACTTTGAATGAATTCAAACTGGCTCTAAGCCCCATAGACATGAGATGATATTAAGCTTTCTCTCTCAAAATCCTTCAAAGTAAAATCTCCAAAAGGGGGAAAAAAAAAAAAAAAAAGGAAAGAAAAAAAGGATGGAACTAGGATGTGGAATATTTTCTGACAAGAAAATGTCTACAAATGCCCTTATTTGGAGTATCTGCTTTTACCCAGCAGGGCAGTGGATCTCCACAGGGCAGATCTCTGGCCCCCTCTCAGTCTGACAGCTCCTGCTCTCCCTGACTAATGCCCACGAGACCTCCCTGTCAGCTCCTGGGAGGTAGTGAGGAAACTGCAGACTGCTCCAAGGGTCCTAAACGGTGTCAGGAAAAATCTCAGAATTCAGCTTCCTCACATAACCCATACCGGCCGCTAATCGCAGCCGTCGTGCACTTGATATGCATTGTCTGGAGACAAGGATGACACGAGCCAGGCCATCTCGTTACACAGCGTTCAAATAACATCTCTTCTGCTTATTTGCCTTGTGTTTTTACTAAGCAAATGCGGTGAAACGGGGAGGAAAATAAGGTGATCGCCATCAGCCGAATGTACACGGCCCTGAGAACCACAACGAGCAGGAATGAAGGAAACCTCCATTACCAAGCTCATTCTCAAATAGCAATATGCTTGTCTTTATAGAGCATTCTAGTACTATTCACTGTTAGCTCACCTTGTGTTTCAACAGAGGCTGGCCCTGTATATCAGTTTATGGAATGTCAGAGGCTTAGCGTCAGTTTCTGCTATAAATCTAAAAGCGGTGCGGCCACCCTGAATACTACAGGTTTCCTCCCTTGGCCCAATGTCAATGCCACCCTCCCCACCACTTCCAATCCTCTGAAAAAAGTGAAACCCCATTAAGTTCTTAGGCAGGTATTACTAGGGAAACATTTACCACAGTCTCTCAAAGTTCAATGATAAGGAGCAGGGAGAAGAGAAGATAAAGGAAAAGGCCGGCCACTGTGCTGGGTTTTTACGTAACACCATCTCACGTAATCTTCCCTAGGACATAATTATTCCCATTTACAGGTGAGCAAACTGAGGCTGAGTAATGTGACCAGGGCCCTTCTGGCAGATTCTGAAGCCCGGTCTCCTTCCATCCACCTCACCATACTGTCTACACACACACACACACACACACACACACACACACACACACACAGTATTATTTCTTCTTTTAGAAAAAGTATCCCTTAGCAATACCTAGTATGGTAGAAAAAAAGAGGATATAAGCTAGAGCACAGTGCATGGCAATGCAGCACGCCTGAGATTAAAGAATAATCAGTCGTCCCAGCAGCTGAACTAGAATCGCTCTCAGCTGCCTTTGTTTGAACAAAGAATGAGGATGGGGCGCCTGGGTGGCTCAGTGGGTTAAAGCCTCTTCCTTCAGCTCAGATCATGGTCTCAGGGTCCTGGGATCGAGCCCCACATCAGGTTCTCTGCTCAGCAGGGAGCCTGCTTCCTCCTCTCTCTCTCTCTCTCTGCCTGCCTCTCTGCCTGCTTGTGATCTCTTTGAAATAAATAAATAAAATCTTTAAAAAAAGAATGAGGAGTATACCCATCCTCTCCTCTTTTAAAGCCTAAGATGTCCGTGGCTCCAACAAACCTTCTTCCCCGCCTACGAGGCCCACCAATTAAACCACTCCGATCCCCAGTGTAAAACCACCGTGGATGAAACACGCACACTGCCTCCTTCAGAGACTGACCTTGTAACCTGGGTACGTTCACAAAATGCAAGGTACCCTGGCTGACGGGGTATTAACCTGCTTCTTCCTCAGCTCTCTCGGGCAAGTCAGAGGGGGCATCGTTTCCAAGGGGACTCTGCAAGCCACCTGCACAGCTTCTCTAGGCAAACGGTTCTCTCCTCCTGTCCGCCATCGGGGCAAAAAAGTTTACTGCCTGTCCATGCTCCAAGTGTCTCTGTTAGCTCACACAATGACTTCCCTCCAGACCCTCTCTCGTGGAGAGTCAAGTCCAAGGCCGGCTCAGAGGGTCTGCTCAGACCTTCAAGACCATGGAAGGCAGCAGAGGGTATGGAGCAGAAACATGCCACCTCGTGAACGAAAAAGTACCCTAACTTTCAGCAGGTCTGGTACTTCCTTTCCAAAGGTTTCTGAAGAACAATGTGCCTCGAACAGTGCCCATTTTTCCTTTGTGTGACTTTTAGAAAATCTTAACAAGTGGAGTATCTTTCAGCTAGTATCCACTGCTTGAGTCAAAGAAACTTC
This sequence comes from Enhydra lutris kenyoni, assembly GCF_002288905.1. Taxonomy (NCBI): domain Eukaryota; kingdom Metazoa; phylum Chordata; class Mammalia; order Carnivora; family Mustelidae; genus Enhydra; species Enhydra lutris. Next base: position 6,399,229 of record NW_019154129.1, on the reverse strand, counting down.
TCAATAGCATTTGTAGTAACAGAAGGCCTTGAGTTGGATGGCAAAGTCTAGGAATGAAGTTTAAATGAAATCCTTTCCCACTCACTCCCAAAGTAATTCATCTGAAAAATAAGGTTGGTAATGGCCGTGACTACTTCTGGAGCTCGCTGACTAGTTCCTTTTTTCCGAGTAACTCATACAATCCCAGTCAATCTGAAAACTGTCACAGAACCACACATACAAAAGGGGAAGGAAAACAAGAGGACCATTTAAAAATTTTGGTATTACGACGAGCATTGAAAGGGCTCCAAGTTTCAATCTGAATCATTACTACTTTCTAATGATTTGAAATGCCTAATAAAAAAAAAGTGGCTTAAAAATTACGTATGTACATCAAACTGTAAAGGCATTTGTTTCTTTGTGGGGAGAGGACGGATGTTCATCCACTTCTTACGTTCGATGGACATCACTCTCATCGCACGCCGATCTCTGGTCCACCTAAGAAACATGGAGTTCAGAAAAAACAAAGACACACTGGCACAAGGCATAATATAAAGGGACAGGTACAACGTTCGTACCTGAAGGACCAGAGATTTTTTTTTTTCTCGACCCTTCTAAAAGAAATGCCTTCCGATTCTGTCATTTCATTTCCTGTTCATATTTGTTACCAGACATTCCCTAGGAATCCTGAACAAAGAACTGATCCAATTCAGAAAAGACACTACCAAATTTTGTTGAATTCTTCTCTACGAAATGGTAAAAATCCCTTTCACTTTGCAATTATTCCTACGTTATCCACTTTTGCTCTGTTCTCTTCAAAGTCAATCGTTTTTTCTTCTACGTTTGGTTTTATACCCATGTAACAGAGAATTATGAAACTGGCATTGTTTACACACACTCTCACACACACACAGATACACTCACACACTACTTACGAGTGCCTTGCTTTTGCACTACAATATTTCCTGTTTTTGTCTGGTTCGATGACTTGGCCATTTCTCAGACACTGAGCACACACAAATTTTATCTTCATGTTAAGAGATCCTGGCATTATCTGATTGCCAAGCACCTGGAACAATTAAAACCCAAATTTTACTTTTAAGAGAGTGCCAGTTTTCGGAGAACAAAATACTGAATTGCCCTGCATCTCTTTTCTCGTGACAGCACGCGATTTCTGATACTCTCTGGTGTGATGAGTTGGCCGTTACGTACACAACCAGAGACACTGAGTACATAACTAAATCTCCAACTCTCCCCCCAATGCAAGAGAATGGTAAGAGATTACAGATGCCAAAGCTCACTGTAGGAAAGCCAGCTCTGGAGGGTGATAATTCGGATTTTGTTGGGGGGGGGTGGACCTGGGGAGGCAGTGGACAGAGCAGTGTTGCCAGATGGGAAACAGCCACAGACACGGTCCATGTCCCTCACTCCCAGGTTCCCCACAGCCCAAGAACCAACTGTTATGCCAATTAAACTGAATAAGAGAATTGACTCCTATAGGCTTGGCAGGTATTACAGGATACCTGCTTTTTTTAATGATGATCAACTAAAATTTGGGATTTTTTTCACGTTAAGAATAAGTCAGTGAGGGCGCCTGGGTGGCTCAGTGGGTTAAAGCCTCTGCCTTCGGCTCAGGTCATGATCTCAGGGTCCTGGGATCGAGCCCCCATCGGGCTCTCTGCTTGTTGGGGAGCCTGCTTCCCTCCTCTCTTTGCCTGCCTCTCTGCCTGCTTGTGATCTCTCTCTGTCAAATAAATACATAAAATCTTTAAGAAAAAAAAAAAGAAAAAGAAAATACCTGAGCTCCAGGTACATTCACTTCCAAATTCTGCCAATACCGTTTAGATTCTTGGGCGATAGCATCATGTGAGATACCTGGAAATGTACAAGCCTTCCTTTAGGCTCCCCCTCTGTGCATGGACAGTCCACCAGTCCGACCACAGACTCGATTCCCTCCTTGTCCCCCACGTAGAACAAGCCCCCACCAGCGACGGATGCATGTCACGTCGCTCTTTTCCACCACGGAGTAATTTCAAACGCAGTTCCTGATGCCGTCAGAGGAATCGCTGTTCCTCACAAAAGCAGGCTACGTGAGTGAACTGGTCCCAGCAAGTCACCACACAGGGCTGTACTCAAAATAAGCCACTCCAGAAATGAACGGTGGCAGTTTACAGCGAAGGATAAAATCGGCAGTGATGTCGCCACATCACGAAGACAGAGGAAAATCTGCGACAGGGCTCTGCCAAAGCCTGCCTGCTTTTGAAGAGACCTTTGGGTTTAAGTTTTTTTTTGTTTTTTGTTTTTTTTTCCCAATTCCAGATTTGTTTACAGGGTTCTGTTATTTCCTGGCACAGCATCCAGTGATTCAGCACCTCATTCCATCCCCCTGCGCTCACCAAAAGCACGCTCCTTCATCCCCCTCCCCTTTTCCATCCGTCCCCCCACCCGCCCCCTGGGGACCACCAGTGTGGTCTCTGGAGTGAGCAGTCTGTTTCTTGGCTTGCGAGGCGACGTCTCTCCACGCACAAACCTACCTGTTTCATTCTGTAATATCCAGACTTTCAGTTCTACAAGACTATGTGCATAAAAGCACTCATCTTCCCTTAAACAGCCATATCGAACCTCATGTCGACATAAATCAAGCTGACACTGGCCGTGAAAAGCGCGTATTTTGGAGTATTTTACCGTTGTCTCTCGTAAAATGTGGACAAGGCACCTGAGGTACAAATGGAGTGATATTTTATTGTTCTGCCACGGTTTCTCCAAAAGAAAACAAACAAAAATATATATATGTACATCAGGTCAAGTTCTAGACTGAAAATACATCTTAAATCTTTCTCGAAAAAAATAAATCACTTTACACAACTGTTGGATTAATGGAGAGGGGACGATAACTACACATTAAGCCATAAGATACTTAAATCCTTGTCATAAGGGGCTACAAATCAATAATGCTTTTCTGTATTAAACATCAATTTAATAATCCCTTTAAAAATTCCCAGCAAATATACTAAGAGACATCTTTAAACAGTCATCGTCTTTCAAAACAGCAACAACAAAAGCACAGGCCTAAAATGCCTATGGAGATACTACTCTGGTTTTATTTGGATCTAAAAACAGAATCTATTGCGTCACTATAAAAAATTAGAAACTACCAACATACTTATTGTCTTCAAACTCATGCTTTGTAACCGGGTGAGAACAAGAAGTAGAATTATCTTTATTTCTTTTACTTATCATTCTAGGCTTATGATCAAAACATTTCTGGAACAGACAGAGAAGAAGAGTTACCACAACAGCGTAATGCAAAACAGAACTTTTGTACCATACTTTTGCACATAGTTATATATTACACACTTCTACTGATAGATATTAAAAATGAGGTTTTTTTGGTATCCTTTTGGATCCTAGTCGTAACGGCCGGTGGCTGAGTGAATGGTCCCCATATGGCCAGACCAGCGCTCAGCATTTTCTACTTCTGGGCTTGTGAGTCAGAAACTCTCACCGATTCTACAGTAGAAAATAAGGTTTGGAGACAGTACCTCACAAAGGAATATAAATTCCCCAAGATGCTCTTGGAGAAGTTTGAATACGGTGAGGTTGATCGTCCCATTGCCACCAAAGAAAGCCTCCCTGCTGAACGCCCCTTTCCGCTCCAGCGTCCAGATGTCGATCTCTTCTTGGCAGTAGGCAAACGTGCAGTGGCCAGAGTACCTACATTCCTCCTCAGCGGCCACATCTAGAAAGACAGACAAATGAAAGACGGAGAAAACGTGGCCACTGGTTTTTCAAAACCAGTGACCATCAGACACGTTTAGGGTACCCTGTGAGTTTCTTGGAACAACTCACGGACAGCTTTAAGCAAGGACATGCATCTCACTGTTGGGTGGGGGGCAGGTTTTAACCCTACAACAACAGCCCATGAGCCTGAATTACTGTTTAATCTCTGATGGGGGAAAAGGCTCTGATTCCCGCATGTGCTCCACCAAAGTTTAAAAAATCACTTAAGGACATCCGAAGCCCATTCAGAGGAAGTGATCTAACAAAAATGAATCCACAAACTTCTCTCAAAAGCAACCTAGAAGAGTAACCTTCTCAAAGCCTTAGTTCAGCGTTCTGATTCTGTTTACATTAAGTCAGGGAACTTCAAGTGTGAGATGGCTTTCTGTGGGGAATATGGTCAAAGCCTGTGTCCATCAACATCGAGAAAACTCGGCGCCTGATGGCTTAGCAGGTTAAGCAGCTGACTACTGATTTTGGCTTGGGTCATGATCTCAGGGTCATGGGATCGAGCCCTGTACTGGGTTTTATACTCAGCGAGAGTCTACTTAAGATTCCCTCTCTGTCTCTCTCTCTCCCCCCCCACCTGCCCCACTCCCCACTCACACCTGCTTACTCTCTCTCTACAATAAATAAATATTTAAAAAAGAAGTTAAAAACAAAGGTAAAAAGAATAGAAAAGAATACAAATGTCTCAACCCAAGGAACTTGCTGTTCACTCGACCTACACACTTCTGGTAACAGGAATATGGGAACCATTAGAATAAATGTAGCAAATAATTTATCACTTATGTCATGCATGCCAATTAAGTAATTATAGTACATTACCTTTACATATATAATATGGGCCTTCATAATTTGTTTTTGTTGGTCTTGGACGTATTTTTTTCCATGATTTATCTTCAACATTCTTTATTCTACCAATTAAAATATCCTTCTTACATTTATGATCCACATTAGCATGGTAAGTGAAATCCATTAACTTCGGGCCTGGAAAAGACGTGAAGAAGGATTGCGCAAAGGCACAAAAAGTAACGTTTCATTTCACAGGCACATTTACAAGCAGATGTGAACAGATGGATATTGATTATTACATTCCCACAAAAATCCCATTTTTATAACTCCCAAATGTAAATAAGCTACTGAAGTAATTTGTGCCTCTTAACTGCTATCAGAGAATACAAAGTTTTATTCGACACCAGTGGCCCCAAAGCAGACCGTTATTTAACTATGAGGGCAGGAATTCTGATGGCTTCTTATGCTAAAGAACACCGTTAAATACACAACTAAGAAAGGAAATGAATTTGGGTCCAGTTTAGGATACTCTGTGTTTCTAGCACCTGACTTACGGGTAAAGATATGAAACAAATCAACGAAGACTTTAATTTTATAAACATTACATCAAATACTGGTGTTCAAATGCTTTTCCTCTAGTTCTTGCTTTATTTGAAAAGGATCACATTCTTGGGGCGCCTGGGTGGCTCAGTTAGGTTAACCATCTGCCTTCAGCTCAGGTTGTGATCTCAGGGTCCTAGGATGGAGCCCCACATCATTGTGCTCCCTGCTCAGCAGGGAACATGTTTCTCCCTCTGCCTCTCCCCACCCCCATTCCTGCTGTCTCTCAAATCAATCTTTAAAAAAAGAAAAAAGAAAATGATCACACTCTTTTTTTTTTTTAAAGATTTTATTTATTTATTTAACAGAGAGAGAGAGAGATCACAAGTAGGCAGAGAGGCAGGCAGAGAGAGAGGGAGGCAGGCTCCCTGCTGAGCAGAGAGCCCGATGCGGGGCTCAATCCCAGGACCCTGAGACCACGACCCGAGCTGAAGGCAGAGGCTTTAACCCACTGAGCCACCCAGGCACCCCAATGATCACACTCTTAAACATATACGGGGAACATAAAGAATCTCATAAAAATTTCGAGATTTTCAAAATCAGATAGACATTGCATTCCATATAATTCTATAAAAGAAATCATATCAAGACAAACCATAAGTGACTCTTAATCTCACAAAACAAACTGAGGGTTAATGGGGGGAGGGGGGTTGGGGGGGGTGGGATTATGGACATTGGGGAGGGTATGTGCTATGATGAGTGCTGTGAAGTGTGTAAACCTGGCGATTCACAGACCTGTACCCCTGGGGATAAAAAGATATTATATGTTTATGAAAAATAAAATTAAAAAAAAAAAAAAAAAAAAAAAAAAAGAAATCATATCAAATAACAGCAGACTTATCCTATTCAACTCCAATGGGCCCAAATCAGTAATTGCTGTTTGCTAAGAAAAAACTCAAACAGGGACAGGGGCGCCTGGGTGGCTCAGTCTTTAAGTGTCTGCCTTTGGCTCAGGTCATGACCCTGGGGTCCCTGGATGGAGCCCCGCATCAGGCTCCCTGCTCTGCGGGAAGCCTGCCTCTCCCTCTCCCTCTCCCACTCCCACTGCTTGTGTTCCCTCTCTCCCTGTCTCTTTCTGTCAAATAAATAAAATCTTTAAAAAAAACAAACAAACACAAAAACCTCAAATAGAGATGAAAGAATCACAGTAGCTGGTGTTTTCCACGCATATTTACTAATTCCTAAGAACTCACAGACTATGGACTAGCTTATTAATACCATCATCGCCTTTGTTTGGTCCTGACCTGATTTAACAAAACAGATCTGACACGCTTGTCTCAGTTCATGGGTTCCTTCAAGGGGATGTCGGGGGGTCACTGATGAAGGTGGTTTAGTAACTGCACTTCCAAAAAAGTTTCCAAAGTCATTTCTGGGGTGACTTGAAATTCCCAGGAAACTCTCAGAAGCAAACAAGTTGCCTGGTCCATTCATCTGCAAGAAGAACAAGAAAAAAAAACAAAAAACAGGGGAAAAAAAAAAAACAGCCAACAAATATTGCACTATCACTAAAGAAGGAAACAAATTTGTGAAAAAATTAAAAAAAAATTCTTCCTCCGCTGAAATCAGTGCTAGTCTGTCCTTGCTGCGCTTCTACATAAGAAAACGGTTTCTTTCGGTTTCCTCTCCTTGGGTCTCTAGGCCCCTCCCCCATTGCCTTTGATCCTCCTTGCGAGTTTTTAAAAGTAACAGGTAACAGTTCTGCTTCGACAGCACCACAGCGTGCAATTTTTATCCGCCCTGATCTCAGCTCCCCTGTTTTTGATTCTGCTGCGCTACAGCCTCTTACAGGGTCTGCAACAGACCCAGCTTAAACACAGAGCATTTACGACCGGGTGTCCCAGGAGAGTCTTATTTTAGCATTATTTCCCCCAGCACGTCCATTCAAATAAGTCAGTTACTTAAGCAAAAGGCCTACGTTCAAGTTTAAGCAACGACGTATTTACAAAAGAGGAAGTGACACTTACAAGTAAAAGGGAGGAATTACTGCCGCTAAGCGCTGTTCCCTCTCTAGAAGTTGAGGTGGACAGATCTAAAATAATAAAAACACTTCAACAGACCTTCTCATTCTAATCATGTGATAAGAACATCAGGGCTCAGGGGCTGACTACGACTTCCCCGACTTCCCCGCGTTACTTCCCCATCCCCGTTCCAAACTTTCCTGCTCACTCTCGACACCCAGACTGGGCAGGGGACCTCCCTCTGGAAACCAAGGGCACACACAACCCTTAGACAAACTTAAATAAAGAGCTGTTTTCAGAGCCATGAGCTAAAGCAGGGCCTACAGAGCAGGACCAGTTAAAAAGACTATTCATACTCCAAAAGGGAAAAGAGCCTCTCCTTTTCAAAGTACAAAGCCAGAACTCTTCACATTAAGGAAATTAGTAAGGACGCGATGACTTTCTTTGTCTCAGTCTACCACTCAATTATTCGCTCTCTGCCCTTCTGTTTCACACAAATTTAAGTTTTTCAGATATCAATCTCTTGAAATTAATCATTATGATTTTTCTCCCTTTAACCACGTAACAGCGCCTTGGAAAAAATATGAAGATTGTTATCATCACTGTTTAAAGTATATATCAAACCCGGAATTACAGAAACAGGAGTCAGACCAAACACTCAGCAACCCCTTGTAAAAACTAAGATACCAGGCCGTCCACTGACCTCTAAGAATGGAGTCTGAAACAGGAAACTCGAATTCTAGAAGTCTAATTCTGAAAAGTCTTCACTGGAAATTACTGTTAACTATGTGCCTCGTTCAGAATTTAAAAGGGATAGCCTGTCTTTAAGGCTCTCTCAGATGGGGTCCTCCTTCCTTGCGGGAAACAGTAAAAGTCATTCTGCGTCCTGTTCCCCCAAACAATAGTCACCCCACTTAACACGCTGTCTTGTTTAAGAAAGCAAACAAAAACGAGTGCCACGTACAACCCTATGTATTCCTATGCTTCTCGAGCTCCTGAATGGCACACGGTTCAGGCCAGGCCAGGCCAGTTAAAACTGAAGACTGAGTTTTCAGCCACCCTGAAAATAATCCAAGTACCAACTACCTAGAGTCAAATCACGGCCAAACACACGTTGTCTTTTTTTAAAAAATTAACTGTGATTATTTACATGAATGGCTCGATTCTTACCTCGCTTGGCATCACTCATTGAAAATGAATTTAAAGAAGAGCAGAAATCTTCCAAGGATGAAGTCAAAGGCGGGTACAGCTCTGAGAAGGAGGGCGGAGGAGCATACCTCGCACCGATGGGCAAGGTGCCCAAGAGAGATGCCGAGAAGGGTATGCTGGGGGGGACGCTGGCTGCTGGGAGGGCTCCTCTGACTAATGCTGATGGCTAGAGAAGAAAAAAAGAGTCTGTTAAAATCCAGGAAACTCAGTTACAAGTAGGCTGAACTGCTCTGAACGTCAGCACACAGACACAAAGTCTTACACTGGGCAATTACGTAACAAAGTTGAAATCAAAATCAAGATTCCGTAGAAGAATCTAGGATATAGAGCTTAGTTCTTTGCAAGACCACTTTTCTTTTCTTTATATATATATATATAATTTTTTTAAGATTTTATTTATTTATTTATTTATTTGGCAGAAAGAATCACAAGTAGGCAGAGAGTCAGGCAGAGAGAGAGGGGGAAGCAGACTCCCTGCTGAGCAGAGAGCCGGATGCGGGGCTCAATCCCAGGACCCTGAGATCATGACCTGAGCTGAAGGCAGAGGCTTAACCCACTGAGCCACCCCAAGACCACTTTTCAAAAAAGATCAAGATGTGATGTCCGGTGCGGTTTCAAGCCAGATGTTTCATTCCCATTTCCTTTCACTCTGATTTCCTTCCTTCACCCCACTGTGAGACTCCTAAGAAGAGGCCTTATTCCGGAGGAGTAGTGTGGGGGCTGGGGAGAAGGAAGGCTCTCAAGCGAAGGGAGCTGCAGAAGCCAGAAACCCTGGACGGTCCTTCCTGGGGATGTGAAGGTACCATCTCACCAGGACAAATGGAAGGCTGCCTCTCCTCCCCGCTCACTGCGACAGGTTACTGAGAGGAAAGTTACATACTATCTATGTTAACCGTTAGAGTTTCCTAGATACACCCTACCTGATGGCCATGGTAGAGACCAGGAAACCAGAGGTGAAGAAAGTTGCTGAAGACCAGAGTGGGAAGATGCAAAGCCCGGGGTGCCTGCCCTCTACCCTGTTTTTCCTCTACTTCGGCCACCCGGAAACCGGCCCTGAATTTCTCCGCCTCTTCCCCCTCCTCTGACTGTTGCTGCCGCTGCCGCTATTTCAATAAACTTTATGGCAGAGATCAGTCAACTTTTTCTGCCAAGGGCTCAATGTTAAGTATCTGAGCCTGTGCCCACCACGGTGTCTGTTTCAACTATTCCACTGTGTGGCTGCAATGCAAAGGCAGCCACAGACACTACTTCAGTGGACGGTCGTGGCTGGGTTCCAATAAAACTTTACTGATGTCCCTGAAATACGAAGTTCATATCATTTTCATGTGTCACCAGATACTGTTCTCCTTTTTTTTCCTTCCAAACATTTAAAATTGGAAGCACACACCCAGCCCCCCATTCTTAGGTTGTAGGCCAGACAAGCAGCAGCCTGGGTCCAGATCTGGCCTTGGCTCTACAATTGTCCTGAGGCATTATCCCTTAAGCCCTTAATCCAAAAGACATATTTTTCTTTAAATATCAAATGCCTATTCTTTTTCAGGATTTTACTTCTTTTTTAAAGGATTTATTTATTTATTTAAAAGAGAGAGAGGGGCTCCTGGGTAGCAGCTCAGTGGGTTAAAGCCTCTGTCTTCAGCTTGGGTCGTGATCCCAGGGTCCTGGGATCGAGCCCCGCATCGGGCTCTCTGCTCTGTGGGAAGCCTGCCTCCCCCCACCTCTCTGCCTGCCTCTCTGCCTACTTGTGATCTCTGTCAAATAAATAAATAAATCTTTTTTTTTTTTAAGATTTTATTTATTTATTTGACAGAGAGAGATCACAAGTAGATGGAGAGGCAGGCAGAGAGAGAGAGAGAGGGAAGCAGGCTCCCTGCTGAGCAGAGAGCCAGATGCGGGACTCGATCCCAGGACCCTGAGACCATGACCTGAGCCGAAGGCAGCGGCTTAACCCACTGAGCCTCCCAGGCGCCCCAATAAATAAATCTTTAAAAAAAAAGAGAGAGAGAGAGAGAGAGTGCATGTGCACAAGCGACTAGGGCTCCATCCCAGGACCCTGGGATCATGACCCAAGCTGAAGAGAGAGGCTTAACCAACTAAGCCACCCAGTCACCACTCTTTTTCAGAATTTTAAACACACCCTTTCCATGCTATGTGATTCCAACAGGTGTTGAGGAAAACTGGGTCATCACTAGATTAGCGTTCCTATTTTACTGAAAAAATAACCACATGAGCCTGGTACCACCAGAGAAGGACAAAAGTCATTTTTAAGGTAAGAGACCCAAAGTTTAGCCTACAGATAATACTGAAAATACAGTTATACGGCAATTTTTTTTTTTTTTTTTAATTAAGCCTGGGGCGACTGGGTGGCTCAGTTGGTTAAGCATCCAATTCCTGATTTCGGCTCAGCTCATGATGATCTCAGGGTCGCGGGATCGAGCCCTGCAGAGGAGCTGAACATGGAGCCGCCTAAGACTGTCTCTCCTGTTCCCTCTCCCTTCCCCCACCCAACCCGCTCACGCTCTCTCTAAAAAATAATAGTAACATGGGGCGCCTGGGTGGCTCAATGGGTTAAGCCTCTGCCTTCGGCTCAGGTCATAATCTCAGGGTCCCGGGATCGAGCCCCTCATCGGGCTCTCTGCTCAGCGGGGAGCCTGCTTCCTGCCCCCTCCCCCACCCCACCTGCCTCTCTGCCTACTTGTGATCTCTCTCTCTCTCTGTCAAATAAATAAAATAAAAAATATTAAAAAAAGAAAAGAATAAAAGTAACAAATAAAAATGAGGCCTGGCTTCAAAAGAGAAGAGTAACGTTGACATTTACCAGAACAGTTTCATTGGCTTCAGGGGCTGAATCAAGAAGGTCATCTATTTCATCTCCAAGGACCATATCTCCATCATCCAAGAATGCTTCCGGCATAGCGAAGGGGGTCTTCCCTCCGTTTGCCAACACTGTCGATGGCAGAGAGCTCTCTTCCACTTGCAGTGGCAAAACAGAAGTTAAGGGCATAATGGGAACGGAGGCCAGCTCACTTCCAACTTGGTGAGAGAAGCTGGATGCAGGCACAGAGACAACGGGAACGGCTTCCTGCCTCGGAGTTAATAAATCTGTAACACGGACAGAAACGCACGCGCTCGCCCTCAGTGGACCCACAGAAGACGAGCGTCAAGAGGCAGTAAGAGACAAAGTGCAGAGGTAGGTGACACTAGGAAAGCGATTATAAAAATAAATGGAGAGACAGAGGAAAAGCAATTCAAATCAAAGGGTAAAAAGAATTCTAAAAGTTATTTGCTTTACCCAGGAATAGACATATCCCGTTGTGAAAACGTATGCATGTTTCTCACGGTGCCCGGGCCCCTTCTGGCCAGGGCTGTGAGATGCTGGGGGGGCCGCAAGAGGTGCTCAGGGGCCGCCTACCGACTTCCAATAAAATCCATCCCTTACCCGCACAGCCAGCAGCCAAAGTTCGTTTTGGAAATGATTCTTGCTTTAATACTAACAACTACATGGGAATCTTATCTGACGACACTACGAGGTACACAGTGTCTAAAGCTGGCACTTTCTAGATAAAGAGGATAGGTGAAAACGTACCTGGCTCGATATCTTCCACAGAACAGTTCAAAGCCTAGAAATTAAACCAAAGAGCGGATCATAGTATCGGCAGGGTTCTAGGCTACAAGCCGTCTTGTCCACGTCCCTCTAAGAAAGTAGCGCAAGTTCCCGCAGAAAGTGCACTTCCTTCCAGTTGAGATCCAAGAAACAAATGGGACGTTCGGGGCCACGGGGCTAAGCAGGGCTGGTCTAGGGGCACCACTGCCTGCTGCTTGTGGACACTATTTCTCAACGGATCCTCAGGACCACGCCCGTTCCAGAGGGACTAGTCCCGCCACCGCTCACTCCCCAACTCACGATGGCATCCTAACTGCTCCAAGACGACTTACCTTTAAAAAAACAACTTGTTCATTGTGTTAAACCCAGTGACTCCCCAAATTAGTTAAGTGGCCCTGAGCCACTTTTTCTAAGAAAACCTAACATCTATGAACATCCTGGAAAACACTCCACTGGCCTTCAGGAAATGCTGGTTAAAAGATACTACTTGAGCTGTTTGTTTCTTTTTATAGGACAGGAAGCTCTGGCCAATTATGTGTCTGAGAAACAAAAAGCCCTCAAAAATAGACGCAAACCAAAAATATTAAAAGCAAAACTGCCAATGCTTCTGTTTGTTTTGTTTTGTTTTGTTTTTAATAAAAAGCTATGAGTCTTACAGAAGGAATCACTTTACCTTGGCAGCCCCATTCCCAGGAACTGATTTTAATGAAAGCTGAAAGAAAATAAAGACATGAATTAAAAAAAAAAAAAAAGAAAGAAAGAAAGAAAGAAAAGAAAATCAAGTTAAAAATAGAACTGGCTCTAAGTTACAAAACGAAATGAAAATCCCTCCTGGAGAGAACTCTGGCTTACCTCAGCCCTGACGTACGCTTTTCTTATCTTAAATCCCAATTTCTGAGCTAGTTCTTGAGTTAGTTTTATTACATGTTCATCCTGGGGGGGTGGGGAGAACAACGAAAATAAGATTAACGGAGGCTTCTATGTACTGACTATGAAGACGGACAGGCAGGAAAGCAATAAACCTATTTTGTCCAGACACTTGCTTTCTGAGCACTTTCTGAGTGCTCCAACTGAGCATGCGGACAGCGGGCTGGAAACGTTAACTCTTTCAATGCCACTTGTCCGCACAGAAGCAAGGAGACGGTTACGATGTAACAACGAACTGAAGCACAAGATCCGTACCTGAGGTACCGCCAAGGAGCACTTCGCTACAGAGTCGTAAGCCTCTCTGTACCTTCCCAAGTCGCTGAGAGCCTTTGATTTCCGATAGAGAGCTTTGCAGTTACCGGCATTTAAACTGAGGACGGCGTCACACTCCTCTAAAACTCTATCGTGGAAACCCTGGGGTGTGAGACCAGAGAAAAGTTAGCCACAGCTCATTTCTTACACTGGTGGCTTCCTGCAAATGCAAACCCATGGAGACCCAGATTACTACCCCCAACCCTTTTAAACTCTGGAGTCTGCTGTATCACTTTTCTTTCTGAAAATTATCTTCATTACGAAATTTCAAATATGCAAAAGTACAAAGAAGATCACTCCCCATGTACCCAACCTCCGGATCAGATAAACATGAACATCTGGCCAGAAAAGCCCCAGATCTTCAGGAAATAAAACTTCTCAGACACGGCTGATGCCCCAGGTGTCAGTCTCCTGTCCTACTCTCTCCACTAGTTACCCTTTGGCGGAGCTCTTGAAAATGTCAGCTGGAGGGGGCACCTGGGTGGCTCAGTGGGTTAAAGCCTCTGCCTTCGGCTCAGGTCATGATCTCAGGGTCCTGGGATCGAGCCCCACATCGGGCTCTCTGCTCAGCAGGGAGCCTCCTTCTCCCCCCACCCCTGCCTGCCTCTCTGCCTACTTATGACCTTTGTCAAATAAATAAAAATCTTAAAAAAAAAATAATGTCAGCTGGAGGGGGCACCTGGGTGGCTACCCTGGTTAGGCATCTGGCTCTTGGTCTGGGCTCGGGTCCTGATCTCAGAGTCATGAGATCGAGCCCCACATCAGGCTCCAAGCTCAGCGGGGAGTCTGCTGGAGGTTCTCCCTCTGCCATGGGCACGCACATGCCCCCCCCCAACAAATAAATCTTAAAAAAAAAACCCAAACATGTCACCTGGAAATGTAACTCCCAAACAGCTAGCCGATGAAGAATCCACTACAGAAAACAAATCTGTGAACACCTGTGTCTTCCATCGTCAATTTCTATTACAGCAGACACAGCCCAGAAGCCAGACTCACATGGTAACTCCAACGACCAGTCCAAGAAACAGAGTATTTCTAAAATCCCTAAACATTTAGCCAAAGCTGATTTTTCAAAGCCTCAAGCCACTCTAAAAGCGTCAGTATGTCTTTCTTCAAAACAGAAATTAGAAAATTGACTTTTAATGTACTATGTCACTGAGAACTTTTTTTCTCTCTAGAAACGCTGTTTTAAAAGAAATCACAACTCACCATGTTAGAATAGCAAGCAATACGATTTATATGCAGCTTTTCAATTATTTCTTTAGGGATGACAATTTCTTCAGACTTTGCATAACCAGCGATATTCAAAGCTTCTGTGTACTGGCTTATTGAGTTGTTCCAATCACGTTCCCGATAAATGTCATTGCCTTCATTAAAAAGATTTCTCACAAGAGCACGTAAATATACCTTAAAAAAAGAAAGGGACCACTTGAAGCCCTTTACGGAACAAGTCCAGGTTTAAGGAAATTTTCGTTTTTGTACCAAAAACTTCCTGAGCCTTTGATGAAACAGAACAAGAAACACAGCTGTAAGAAACTAGGAACCCAGAACCTGCCGCCATCTCAGCGAGGGCTTCATCTTGCTCACTTTTTAAAGAGGAAATTCCATTTCTCATGGAGAGAAATGCAGCAAACTATTTGTTCACATCCCCAACTCTGTGCCTATGAGAAAGTCCTACAAGGGGAAACTCTAGGTCACAAAGAATGAGCATCGTAAGCTTCTGACCAGTATTTCTGAACTGCCTTCCAAAGGGGCAGGAACACTGAACACATCTAGCAGTTTCCTTCATGGCACCCCCCCTCCCAAAACGGGGTAGGATGTGTGCATCTGTGTATGTGTACACATAAAACCCCTACCGATTTCTAGGTGGAAAAACTGTCCCCTTTCTTATTTGCATGTCTGATTACCAACGATTTTCCACATTTTTTTGTTGTTGTTGTTGTTTCTGTATCTTTTTTTGTTTCAGAGGTAGAATTTTATGATTCATCAGTTGCAAATAATGTCCCACATTTTTACGGACCATTGTATTTCCCCTTCTGTCAATGTTCACTCAAGTCAATTACAGATTGGGGAGTGGGGTGGTAAACCTTTTCCTCACCAAGGAAATGTAGTATGCACATCCTTTCAGCATGTATAAAAGTTCTGAAGTTTCAGTACATATAGAAGTTCCTTCGTGATTTCTATCAGTGCTTTAATGTTTTTAAAAGTCAAGACCAGGGGCGCCTGGGTGGCTCAGTGGGTTAAGCCGCTGCCTTCGGCTCAGGTCATGATCCCAGGTCCTGGATTCAAGCCCCACATCGGGCTTTCTGCTCGGCAAGGAGCCTGTTTCCTCCTCTCTCTCTGCCTGCCTCTCTGCCTACTTGTGATTTCTCTCTGTCAAATAAATAAATAAAATCTTTAAAAAAAAAAAAGTCAAGACCAGATAAATAATACAAGAACAGACAAATATTCAAGTCTTCAGTCTCGTTTTGCAAAATTCCTGTCTAAGCTGACAAAGGTAGTAAAGAACACTGGACAGATCAACCTTTAACAAGGGAGGTGACTTGTGACCTGCCACTTCATCTCTCGGGAACCCAGTCCCAAATGTCAGGACTAGAAAACGAACTGTAAAATGAACGGATTGTTCTGGGTATTTCCGAGCCAAAATACTGATTCTACATCTGTTTGGAGAGAGGGAGGGAAGGGAGAAGGAAAAAGGCAGAGAAGGGAACAGAGAAGAGGGGGAGAGAGGCAGAGAGAAAGAAGGAGCATTTAGAAGGATCAAAACCCACAGAGACAAGAAGCCACACGTGAACAAACAGTCCATACCAGGGTCTTTAGTCCAAGACCCAGGGAACCGGGCTTCCACTGTGTTTCTAACTAGGTTCATCTCTAGCTCTCCCCTCTGAGGATCCAGGCACCCTTTACTCCTGTTAGATCCTCTCTTCTCCTAAATTAAGAGCGTGTGTGTACTTTCCTTTGCAACATAATCTGTCCCCCTTATTTTCAATGAGCTAAGAGGTAGGCTCATGGTATTTTTCAAAGGTCTCAGAAGAAAAATTAGTGTAAACTACTCTCATGGAGGAAAGACAATACAGGACAAATGTCCACCCGTACCAACAAATACCGTTGGCTCGTATGTGTATAAGACTGGCAAACTCTCTAAGCGCCTGGAGAGTAAATGTTTCAGGCTTTGTGGGCCAGATGGTCTCTGTCTCGGCTACCATATGTCATGCAAACAGCCACAGATAACATATTAACAAATAGGTGTGGCTGGGCTCCAATAAAACTTTATTCATAGCAACAGACAACGGGCCACATTCGGCCCACAAAGCCGTCGTCGGCCAACCCCCACTAAACGTGATAGTTCCCAGGCTACTTGCAGAGCTTTTAGGCAGACGTTCCCCATCATTACCGCATACTGTTCCTGTGTTCCTGGGTATGACAGTGGCGACCTAGGAAGAAGAAACCAAGTAACTGTAATTATCGGGCTCTTATCAGGATTTCTTGATCCAGAAGTCATTGTAAAACAGGTTCTATTAGCTTGCCGCAGGTTCAAAGCACATCTGAAAGACCTACCTCTCTTTTAACACCACGACTCACATATAAGGTAGGTATGGGGAAAGAAGAATCTGTAACTCTTCCTTTATGTTCTCTTTAGCAAGTGTAACACTTTTCTTCTCCAACCTACCTCTACTAAAAGAAGGCTTAATTCCTCAAATACCAAAAAAATGTGTGAAATAGCATCGAACCACTAAGAGTTGTGACTGAGTCGCTGTATACAGAGAAGGTGGTCTCCTTCCTGGGAAGAACATGGAGGCCCCTCCGCCGGGACAAGTCCGCCCAGGCGCCGGGCTGTACCATCCCGGCCACGCTCTGCCACCCTCGAGAAGGCTAGTTAAAGCCCAAGCTTCTTAACAGAAATGTTTGATTATAAAAGCCCTGCATACAAGTTCATTCTCAGTCACTTTCCAGTCTTCGGAAGT
This sequence comes from Enhydra lutris kenyoni, assembly GCF_002288905.1. NCBI lineage: Eukaryota > Metazoa > Chordata > Mammalia > Carnivora > Mustelidae > Enhydra > Enhydra lutris. The sequence goes on along the minus strand of NW_019154129.1, from coordinate 6,382,103 downwards.
GTTCTGATGGGATTAGGTTCCAATTCCTCGCGGTTTAACATTTTCAGAGACACTGAAGGAGTTTAGTTCTAAAAATCAGGGACAGTAAGATACACTTCAGGGGCACCTGGGTGGCTCAGTGGGTTAAGCCTCTGCCTTCAGCTCAGGTCATAAAAAAAAAAAAAAAAAAGATACACTTCAGAACAAGAAATCAAAAGTACAAGAGCAAAAACTATTGCTGCATAAAAATACCTCATTTCAGACCTGAATTAAGGGCACTTATAAACCAGATTTAAGATTTCTTAATCTAGGGCGCCTGGGTGGCTCAGTGGGTTAAAGCCTCTGCCTTCAGCTCAGGTCATGATCCCAGTGTCCTGGGATCGAGTGCCACATCGGGCTCCCTGCTCAGCGGGGAGCCTGCTTCCCCCCTCTTCTGCCTGCCTCTCTGCCTACTTGTGATCTCTGTCAAATAAATAAATAAAATCTTTAAAAAAAAAAGACTTCTTAATCCAATATAAAAAGTACAGTTGACCTCTTGAACAACACAGGCTTCAACTGCGTGGGTCCACTTATAACTTTCTCTTTTTCAACAAATACAATACAGTACTGTAAATGTTATTTTCTCTTCCTTATGACTTTCTTACCACTTTCTTTCTCCAGTTTGCTTTACCTTAAAACAGAAATAATACATATAACGTACGAATGTACATTAACAGTCAATGTGTTCATTGACTGTTTTATGTTACCGGTCAGGCTTCCTGTCACCAGTAGGCTATCAGTAGTTACATTTTTGGGAGTCAAAGGTTATACGTGGACTTTAAATTGGCAGGGGGGGCGGTCTGCACCCCCTTGCCCCACGTTGTTCGAGGGTCAGCTGCACCATGTGCCACACACGCAGGCACGAGTCAAGCCCTTACTGTATAAACTGCAGTCCTTCCTTAATGTTCTGCTGCCTTTTTCTTCTCTCCTCGGACACACTGGACATGTTACCCCACACATCCACGTTCTAAATGATCGATCTGAAAAGAAACAAGACACAGGGTTACATCAGGCTCCTGGACCCCAATGATGACACCCATAAGTGGCGGTCCCGCCATGCAATTACTTGTGGCCACGTCCCTCTCTGATGCCTTGACTCTGGGGTCCCCGACGCTGAGAACCCTGGCTTATCCGGATGGTCTGGGCCGCCCAGCGCACAGAAGCATCGGGTCCTCACTCTCTTTCAAGGTTCAACAGCCACACTGATTCGACATGCTCCTCCTGGACAATCACCATGAAAAAGTGATTTTCCTCCACCCCCTTCACCTCCCCCCCTTCAGCTCCAAGTTTTGTTCCTTCCCTTTCTATACGCACGCACGCAGAAGCTGCCGCTAAAACAGTCCTGGCCTTGTTTGGCTTCTGGAAGCTCTCCAGAAGTGGAAAGGTTTCACATCCGCTTGCCTGGGAGGGAGTCTGACTTCCTAGTAAGCAGAGCGGAAACCTATATATATTTTGTTGTACAAACTTCTGAAATAATCCTTGTGGATACAACTGATAGAATAAAAAATCTGAATGAAGTCATTCATTTGGAATTTTCTAGAAAGTAAGGGTTTACTGGCAAACGTCAACACCAGTCAAAGCTATTTGTGTCTGCCCCCCCACCCCCCCGACCATCACTGTTCATTAAGCAATTCCCGGCAAGTTAAGGGAGAACCACAGGGAAGAGATCGGTGATAAAACACCATCTCCCAGCATCCTAAACCAGGGTTTCTCCAGCTCAGCGGTTCGGGCCAAACAGTCCTTTATTTTGGGGACTGCCCTGTGCACAGTAGGATGTTAGCAGCACCCCTAGCCAGCCCCCACTGATGCCAGGAGCACCACTCCCCCAGCATGACCACCAGAAGTACCTCCAGGGTTTGTTAAATGCCCCCTGGCAGGGGTGAGGAGGGCGCACAGGTTTCCTGCATGAGTGCTGGGACGTAAGCCTCAGAGGACATCTGCTCACACAAACTGTGCACGAGAACGCATGTGGCGGATGAGGAACTTGTACCCAGGCTTCGTAGCAGAAATGTTTTAGTTTCGCTATTGCTTGACATTCATAGTTTTATTTTTAAATCTACCTATTTCAAAATGTAGGGGATAGGGATGAGCTCTGGAATGCCCCAAAGGTAGGTAACTGGTGATCACTTTTTTCATCTTTTAAATACTGTCAGTTCTAAATATTTTGGTCTTCTGCCCAAGCTGTTACTTTACTGAAGTCTTTATATGTGAAATGATCTATCTGGGGTTGGCTTTAAAATATTTCAGCAAGGGGGCGCCTGGGTGGCTCAGTCAGTTAAGCATCTGCCTTCCACCCGGGTCATGATCCCAGGGTTCTGGGATGGAGTCGGGCTCCCTACTCAGTGGGCTCCCTACTCAGCAGGCTCCCCACTAAGCCTGCTTCCCCGTCTGCCTCAGCCTGCCGCTCTGCCTGCTTGTGCTTTCTCTCTGTGAAATAAATAAATAAAACCTAACTTCCTAAAAAAAAAAAAGTCCAGCAGGGCACCTGGACAGCCTAATCAGGTGAGCATCTGGCTCTCCAGCTCAGCTCAGGTCCATTTTTTTTTAAAGATTTTATTTATTTATTTGACAGCGAGAGACACAGCGAGAGAGGGAACACAAGCAGGGGGAGTGGGAGAGGAAGAAGCAGTTTTCCCGCTGAGCAGGAAGCCCGATGTGGGGCTCGATCCCAGGACCCTAGGATCATGACCTGAGGTGAAGGCAGACGCTGCATGACTGAGCCACCCAGGCGCCCCTCAGCTCAGGTCCTGATCAAGTTAAAGCCCCATGCTGGGTGTGCAGCCTACCTTAAAAACAAATCAAATCAGTGGGTTAAAGCCTCTGCCTTCGGCTCAGGTCATGATTCCAGAGTCCTGGAATGGAGCCCCCCGGGTCAGGCTCTCTGCTCAGTGGGGAGCCCGCCCCCTCCTCTCTCTCTGCCTGCCTCTCTGCCTACTTGTGATCTCTGTCAAATAAATAAATAAAATCTTTAAAAAAAATCAAATCAGACCAAATATTCCAGCAACCAGGAAAAAAAAAAAAGGAGAGGGGTGGGGACGAAATAGCAGAATGCGGCCTATGGGTGACAAACAGGGATTCTTTCTACTTCGTCAATATTTGAAGTATTTCCAAAATAAAACGTTTCCAAAACCCATGACATGGAAAGCAAATGGCATTACTTCTGGAGTTGTTCTTCAGGTAATCTAGCTTAAAGGGGCATGAGTGGGTGGAAATGAAACAAGACTGCCAAAAATAGGGACACCTGTCCCAACTGGCGATGGGAGTATACGGTGGGGGGACTTCTCCACTTCCACCTGTACGTATCTGACCATTTCCTGAACAAAAAAAGTTTAAATTTCTACTTGCATGTACCAAGTTATTTAAGGAGGCACGACATGTAAAAGAAAAAGTTAAAAAATGTACTTGATAAGTGGATTGTGCCAGAAAAAAAAAAGACAGGTAAGATCAAAGTGTCCACAATACAAACCAGTTGTGATTTTTTAAAAAAGGGTAGGGGGAGACTATATAGTCACATTTGCTCGTATATCCACGAAACAGCTCCAGACGGAACGGTAGAAAACTGGGGACAGGCCCTTGTCATTGCGTACCTTTAAAACTTTCTTCCTGAACCCTGTAAGTGAATTACGGCTGAGAAAAAAAATTTGGTATTTTTTAAAAGCCTTTGTAGCCTCTGAACCGTTCTTTGAAAAGATGACGTAAGGGACCACCAAGCCTTTTTTCTCTTTTATTTAAAGTGAGGCCAATTTTGGGAAGACTTGGTGGCTCATTCAGTTAAGTGTCTGCCTTCTGCTCAGGTGACGACCTCAGGGTCCTAGAATGGACCCCCATAAAGAGCTCCATGCTCAGCGAGGAGTCTGCTTGTCCCTCTCCCTCTGCCTCTGTGCTCTCTTTCTCTATCAAATAAATAAATTAAATCTTCAAAAAATAAAAATAAAATAATAAAGTGGGACCAATTTAGGGTAAGAGCTTACCGCTCAAAGGCACCCAGAATAACACTTGGCGGGAGGGGGGGGGCGGATCACAGCAGTCGGGCCTGAAAGTCATTAACAAAAGAAAAGTCTACCCAAAGCAAGAACTGTTCCCTATCTTCAATGAACAGGACCCCTTCCTCCCAACCTACAGGGAAGGTGGGGAATTAGCCTGAGGTCCCTGTTGGCCTAGACGGGACTCTGGGATCAGGATAATCCTCGGAGTTAATAGTCTTAGAGCTATTTCCCCAGAAAAGTGCCAGAAAAGCTTGAACCTCGACCTCTTAAGGACAAAGGGCCGGTGGCAAAGAGCTGACAACTCAAGCAGACGATTAAGAAAAAGTAAGACGGCAGGCTCTTTTAATAGCGGGAAACACATGCTTCCTTTACATGGTTAAACATTTGGGAACATAGCTATCAGGTGACAGTCAAAGACAGGAGGATAGGGGATCTCATGTTCTTCTAGTTCTCTCCCCCGAAACTGCACTACGACAAGCTGTACACAGAGCTGGGTTACAAATCTTTCTCAATGAACACCACATACCTATGTTCCACAGTGAATATTTTGCCATTTATCCCATCTGCCCATCTTTGTCCACCCGCCCGTCCCTCTGTCCATCCATCCATCCACCTTACTACTTTGATAAACTGCAAAGCGGCAGACGTCAATTGTCATTCATCGGTGCGCATGTCAGCGCGCACATTATTACCCTAGATTTCAATGCTTGTTTACAGTGCTTTTAAGGTAAAATGCAGAAACTTTTTTTCCTTGTAAAACATAAATTTCAAGGCAAGTTCTGAACAAAGGGAACACTCCTGTCATCCAGCCCCAGCCCCCCCCCCCACCTTGATATAACACCCTTATAGTCACTCTAGGAAGTTCCCTCAGGCCCCTTCCCCAGCCAATCCCTGCCACACCCCTACCCCTGGCAATCTCTGTCCTGATTTTCTTCCATTCCAGCTGAGTTTCACCTGAGAAATACACCCACTCCTTTCCCGTTTTTGAAAGAAAGAAAAGAGGGTGCCTGGGTGGCTCAGTGGGTTACATGGCTGCCTTTGGCTCAGATCATGATCTCAGGGTCCTGGGACTGAATCCCACATCTCCCCCAGCCTACTGCTCCCCCTGCTTGTGCACGCACTCTCTCTAACAAATAAATTTGAAAAAAAATTTTAATAAAAAAAAAAAAATGTTTTATACATCATCTTATTTTGGGATCCAGTTAAAATCTGGCCTCGATTTTATTTTATTTTAAAGATGTTATTTATTTATTTGACAGAGATCACAAGTAGGCAGAGAGGCAGGCAGAGAGAGAGAGGAGGAAGCAGGCTCCCTGCCGAGCAGAGAGCCCGATGAGGGGCTCGATCCCAGGACCCTGGGATCATGACCTGAGCCGAAGGCAGAGGCTTTAACCCACTGAGCCACCCAGGCGCCCCTGGCCTCGATTTTAAAGTGAGGAAGGATCTGATAAAGTTAATCCAATAGCTACTTTTCTTACTCAAACTCCGCAGAGCAGGACAGGCATCCACTCCCTCCTTGAGACTGGGGCTTCATCTCCCGCGGGCCTCCAAACAGGAGAGCCCTGGGGCTTTCCTGGAGCCCCTCCTCTTCCCCAGCAGCACCCCCCCACCCCTGGACCTCCTCCAGCCCCACCCTGCCCCTAATACTAGGACGGTGAAAAGGAATGTCTCCTCACCTGTCACTAGGCCACCCATGCGCCCTTCCTCAGAGCAACCACCCACTGATACGGTCTCTTCCACGTCCTGACAAAGAAATTTTGTGAAGCAAGAGAGCATCTTGACTGCAGTGGTGGCTCCGTGAATCCACACAGGGGATAAAGTTGCATAGACAGACACACCCCGAAGTGCACGGACAACCTGGCCAGAGCAAGAGCCTGTCCTCTGGTTAACAGTATTCTCTAATCTCAGTTTCCTGGCTTTGATCCTCCACTACAGTGACATGAGATGGCACCGCTGGGGGAAATGGATGAAGGGTTCGTGGGCCTCTAGACACCACTTTCGCAATTTCCTGTGAGCTTGTAATTATTTCAAACTAAAGAGTTCAACCCACCCTGTGCGTCTGTCATTTTCTATACCATCTGGGGCTCCCAATGTGTTCTGCACTTGCTTCTGTCTCTCCGCACCTAACCTCAAAGGTCACTCCCTACCAGGGCACACGAGAAGCTGCTTTAACCGCCGGGATCCGGTTGTACCATCACTTCTGATGATGCGCATTTGGGTCGTTTCCAGTCTCTACATTTCACCAGGCACCCGGGACTTTTCATGTATGTGTCCGTGTGTGTGTGTGTGTGTGTGTGTGTGTGTGTGTGTGTGTGTGTGTGTGTGTGTGTGTCCGTGTGTGTGTAGATACACATACACGCGTATCTTCAAAGAAATGCCATGGGCTAAAGGCGGCATGCGTTTGTTTGTTTCACCAGCCACTGCCAAGGTAGAACACGACCCTGCCCCACATCGCACAGGGGCCCCGATTTTACCACTTCACGGACCACTCCTCTAGTGTTTCACTCCTGCCAAACCCCCGGTAAGAAACGTGTGACAGTGGGGTGACGATGTGACGAGCTTTTTGTCTCAGCCCTTCTGTCACTAGGGAGGCTGCTCTAAGAGTCATGTCACTTGTACTTCCTTCTCCGTGAACTGTCTGCTTGGATCTTTTGCCCATTTTCCTTCCAGACTGCGCTTTGCTCATTCAGGAAAGCTCTTTACAGAGGGAGGAAAGCAGACTTTTGTGGTGTTGTTATTGTTCTTCCCCATTCGATGTCATTCCTTCCTGGTTTCCTATGCTTTCTGACAGAAGCTTTTATCTCTAAGTGGCTGAATGTTATCAATATTTTCTTTCATGGCACCTGCATTCAGACACACTCACATACACCTTTGCCAGTTTGAGATTATAACTCTGCATGTTTTCTCTGAATACTCTTATTGTTTCACAAAAAAAAAAAAAATTTTTTTTAATGCAACCCACCAGTGGACTGTAAGAAGTGATGCAGGGATATGTCTAATTCCCTTCCAAAGAGCTACCTGGTCTCCAAGCAGCACTTATAAGACCACCATCTACGTCTATGCTGATACGCGTAAGGCTGTGACATATATGAATTTCTGAGCCGTCTATGATTTTTACTCAGCACTTCTGACTTGAACGGTCCCAATTCTAGGCTCTCCTGCCAATCCAAACCCTTTGCTCAATCTTAACTTTTCAGTAATGAAACCCACCTTCTCGCCCCTTGCTCAAATCAGACCCCTGGCACCACCCTCCTCTTTCTTTCCCAGCACACTTCCATCAGCCCCTTGACAAAGCCCACAGGTGACACTGCGGAGTATGTGCAGGGCCCCCCAAATCTGGCCACGGCGCAGGCTTCCTCCGCCACCCCGAGCTGGATCACAGATTTCACAGGTCGTACCACTCACTCACGTGGATGTCGCAATATCTTCCTTTCCTTGCCTCGGCTAGGAGCTCCCAGTCTTCTCAACTGTCCCCTCCCCCCTCCACTTCCCACACTAAACTAAAAGGAATGTTCTTTTAAACACACAAATCAGTTGTTACCGCTCTGCTTTAACTCCCTTCAGGGGCTTCCCTGGGCACTTAGATAAAAAAATCCAGAGTCCTTACTGGGACCTGTCATAGTCCGGAGGATCCTCATGACCTCTTTTCACCCACCTTCATGCACTCACACATTCAGCTCCCATCACACTGGGCTTCTGCGGGTTCACAGATGAGTCAAGGGCTCCATGTCTCTGGGGCATTGTGCTTGCTCATCCCTCCACCCAAAACACACTTCCCAAAACCTCACAGAGCTGGTTCCTTTTCCCCTGGAGTCCTGGCTTAAATATCACCTTTAAAGGCCTTCCCTTATCCCCTCAATTGTTGCCTTATCCCATGTTCACTGTGCTGTTTGCTTCTAGAGGTCCCTTGTCTTTCTTAGTACTGATTATCTACCAACATCTGGATTCAGGTCAATATATATTTGAATGGAAGAACGAAGGACGGGGCCAAGCATAAAGGGAATGCTTCTTGGGTGGCTCAGTGGGTTAAGCCTCTGCCTTCGGCTCAGGTCATGATCCCAGGGGGTCCTGGGATTGAGCCCCACATCAGGCTCTCTCCTCAGCAGGGAGCCTGCTTCCCCCTCTCTCTCTCTGCCTGCCTCTCTGCCTACTTGTGATTTCTCTCTGTCAAATAATAAAATCTTAAAAAAAAAAAAAAGGAAAATGCTTCTTACAAGAGGCCCGAGAGTTAACACCCAACATGAAAGGGCAGGCGTGACAATGGAGGGTCCCAGGGAGGAAATGACCAGGCAGACAGAGCTGGCTGTGATGGACTCTGCCTCCTACCTGTTAGGGGAACAAGGTGGGGAGGAAATCAACACAACGGGGATCAACCAGAGACACCGATAGAGAGAAAGACCACAAGCGACCCATGAAGGAGCACAGTGATGTGTTTCCTTCACTGCCAACAGCGGAGAAGCACGGCAGACACACTTCTCCCTAAATATAAGGGAACCAGAATGGGATAGTGCACTTTAAAGCAAGAAACTCAACTAGATATAAATCTCATTGGATTATCTGAAATTTTACAAGCTGGAATATCCTCATCATCTCATCTTTCTTCCATCAGCTGATTTTAAACCTGTCACTCATTCCGAAGTTTTAGGTAAGGCAGAAAGGTGCCCTCGGTCTTCATTACAATTCCTTATTTACTCAGTGCCTATACAGTGAAACTGATCATACTAAAGTCTGGTACAAAACACAACGCTAGAAGCTGGACACTGTACTCATACGTGGCATTTTGGTTTCACTAGACAACTTTAGAAACTAGCTCCCATTAAGAAAAGACATGGCGGGGACGCCTGGGTGGCTCAGTTGGTTAAGCAGCTGCCTTCGGCTCAGGTCATGATCCCAGCGTCCTGGGATCGAGTCCCACATCGAGCTCCTTGCTCGTCAGGGAACCTGCTTCTCCCTCTGCCTCTGCCTGCCATTCTGTCTGCCTGTGCTCGCTCTCTCTCCCTCTCTCTCTCTCTGACAAATAAATAAATAAAATCTTTAAAAAAAAAAAAAGAAAAGACACCACGGTAACTGAATACGTGATTGCAACATAGTGTAGAGACAGAACAATAGCTAACACTTAGCGCCCTTACTGGATGCCAAGCATTGTTCTATGTGCTGTGCATGTATTAAATCATTTAATCCTCATAATAGTCTCAAGAGATAGGTACCATGAGGAAATTTTGCATAGTGAAGTGACACAAGCAGTCCAGGATCACAGCTAGGGAAGTGGCAGAGCTGGGTTTCAGAGCCAGACAGGCTGGCTCCAAGCCCAAATTCTTATCCACCAGGCTATTCTGCACTGTAAGTGGCAGTGATGCCAGGAGGAGGGCGAGTGTCTAAGTCAGCGCCGGGCTGGGCTCTGAAAGACAAATACAGCTCTGGCAGACAGGTGGGCATTTTTTTTTTAATTTATTTATTTGAGAGAGAGAGAGAGAGATCACAAGTAGGCAGGGAGGCAGGCAGAGAGAGAGGGGGAAGCAGGCTCCCCGCTGAGCAGAGAGCCCGATGCGGGGCTCGATCCCAGGACCCTGAGATCATGACCTGGGCCGAAGGCAGAGGCTTAAGCCACTGAGCCACCCAGGCGCCCCACAGGTGGGCATTTTAAGGACACTCCAGGGGGACAGAATAAACACACCTCTGCGTACTCACACACACACAGTGACACGCTCAAGGAACACCATTTAAGAAACTTAGAGCAGAGGGTTTCCATGGGGATGCAGCAGACTCAAGGAGGTAGGATAACAGTCCAGGGAAAATATGCATCTGGAAATATGCTTCACCCATAACATAATGCGTTTAAACACAAGAACTGAATACCAAACAGTCGTACAAGACATACACAGCAAAAGAGAAAGTGAGCAGGGTATACGCACAGTGTTTGTACTTTCTCCTAAAAAGGTATTCCTAGGGGCGCCTGGGTGGCTCAGTGGGTTAAGCCTCTGCCTTTGGCTCAGGTCATGATCTCAGGGTCCTGGGATCGAGCCCCGCATCGGGCTCTCTGCTCGGTGGGGAGCCTGCTTCCCCCTCTCTCTCTGCCTGCCTCTCTGCCTACTTGTGATCTCTCTCTGTCAAATAAGTAAATAAATAAAATCTTTAAAAAAAAAAAAAAACATATTCCTAAATTTCAAGTGAAAAATTATAGTTACCAGTCCGGATTAAATTGTATCCTCAGACTCAAGCCTTTCCACAGAAAAGCATAAACAAACAAAACGAAAAGTAGTTAAAGTAACCCTCAACCCTGTCTTGCAACAGTTAGCTCACTCTGTAACACTTACAGAAGTGTTGGGCTCCATTGTAACTCTGAGACTACAAACCCAGGCAGTGAAACATCCCAGATGTTCCAACACTTTCTTGAAACAATGACTCTTCTACTGGACACTTTGTTATGAGACAGACGTGAGCCCCCAAGCAAAAGTCACAATAACTCAGAGGAAGGCCTGGACTCTCCAGTTCATTCTGGTGGCAGAGGACCTGGAAATTAACATGCTCTTTACAGAACCCACCCATGAATACTGGAAATACTCATCCTCCATAACGCACGATCTCATTCTGATTCTAACCCAACCTGTTTCCAGACTCCAATACATAGCAGAGAGAGAAACTCTCTCAACAAAGAAAATTTTGAAACTTGTATTATTCTGCAAATTAGGACAAGAGCCTCATTTGCAATCAGCTCAACACTTCAGTTCAGCTCAGAGTGAGAAGGACCAGGCGGGGGCTCCTCGAGAGCCTAGGGGACAGGAGGCCAAATGCCATCAGGGAAGCAGGAAAAGATAAGCAGATGGTACAGGCTCCCAGCCGCCCTGCCCCCACTCAGATGCTCGTTTAGAGCACTGGCCAATAGCAGTATAAGGCGAACCACATATGTAATTTCAAACTTCCAAGTTGCCACGTTCAACAAAAGTAAAAAGATACCCGTGTAAATAATGTCAACGATTCATTCTGGTTGACCCGATTAGGTTCAAAGTATTATCATCCTAACATCTTAACTTAAAATTATGAGATCTTTTACTGTTTGGTTGGTTGGTTGGTTTTTCCCTTTCCATACCTTGTGTTTAAAATCAAATATGTCTTTTTCAGCCGGGGCACATCTCAGCTGGGTCCAGCCATGTAACTAAGCGCTCAGCACGCCCGTGTGGCCGGCGGGCGGCCACCTTCCCGGGCAGCTCGGGTCTCATGTAAGCAGATGCCCGCTCTCTCCGTACCTAGCACAGGTGCCTTCTTTAATCTCTAAGCACTTGGGGCGGGGGGGCGGGGGGGACGACGGGAGAAATACCCGAGCGCTGATGAATTCCCCAGCCCGGGCGCAGGCGCAAACTCTCGGGCCCCGCCGGCGCTTCCCGGCTTGACCACACCCCTGCGATGACCGTCCCCAGGCGTGCCTTCGCGCTAATGAGAACTGACAGGTCTCCATTCCTCACCGGTGGGGAAAGAAAACCTTTAAAACCCGGCAGTCCCCATATCCCCATGAAAGACAGGAAACCCTCCGCCGCGCGTCCTAGCTGGGCGCCCGGCGCAAAAGCAACGGTGGGGGGGGGGGGCGGAGGGCTGGTTCCCCCGAAATAAACGAGCCACGCACTCGGCGCGCGTCCCTCCCGCCCCCAGACCCAAGACACTGGATTAGGGGACCCGCGGTGACCGAACAGACACAAACGACGGAAAAAATAAACTGGTGGAGGGTTGGGGGGAAGGGGGTTAAGTAAGCAGAGAGGAGGTGCGGGGCCAGCGAGAGCGCGTGCAGGCGTGGATGGCGGAGAGCGGCGGCCCTGGGCGCCCGGCTTCCCGCAGACTCGCCCCGGGGGGCGCCCCGCCGCCGGAGGGCAGGGGAGGGGAAAGGAGGGGAAGGGAAGAAGGGGCGAGGAGGGGAATCCCAGGGACCCCGCCCGCCGGCGTCCGCCGGGAGCTGCCGGCCCGGGCGGCGGCGCGCGCTCCGACCTCCCCTCCTCCGGGGGCCGCGACCCGCCCCCACCTCCGCCGCCCCGGCCCCTGGGCGCCGCCGCCCCTCCCCCGCCCGGCGTCCGTTAACGGCCGCGCGCGAGCACGAGGCGGCGGCGGGCGCGAGCCGGGCGGGGGAGGGGCGGGGGCGCGGGCCGGGCCGGGGGCGGCGGAGGTGGGGGCGGGTCGCGGCCCCCGGAGGAGGGGAGG
>NW_019154129.1:6203166-6369515 GCF_002288905.1 Enhydra lutris kenyoni | reverse complement strand
GGCGGGGTCCCGGGCGCTCGCTCGTTCGCAGCTTCCCTCCGCGACCCGCGGCGGCGGCTCGGCTGCGCCCGCGCGGCGCCCTCTGGCGGCTGGAGGCCGCGCCGGGCGCCCGGGAGACGCCGCCATTGGCTGTGCCCGTCAGTGTCGTTGCTGGGGGCGGTGGCGCCACGTCGGGCCGGGCCGGGCAGGGCCGGGCGGCAGGGGGGCCCCGGGCTGCGCGACCACCGACTGCTGGACGCGCGGTTCAAATTCACGGGCGCGCGTGCGCTTCCCGCGGGCGGCGACCCCGGAGCGGAGGCGCGGGGCTTAGACCGGCGTCCGACCGGGAGCTGACCCACTTTCGGGGTTCCGGCAGCCTCCCCCGAGAGGCTGTTTACTCGTCCAGGCCTCAGACCTCCTCCGGTGCTTCGTACTCTGAGAGTGGAAACGGAGCCCCGGAGCCACCGTATTGTCCCCGGTCCTCCGGACGGAAGGGGCATGGGCGGCCCGGGGGAGCTCCGGGAGGCAGGGCCCTCCTCGGCCTGGCTCCGGGTTGCCTGGGCTCCCCGGGGCCTGGCTCCCGGGCCTGCAGGTACCACCCCAGTGCCACGTCACCCACAGTACTGGACGCGGCCAGGTGCCCCTGTGGGCCAGGCCCGGCCCTGTGCTCCGGGGCTCCGCAGTGTACAAGGCAGAGTCCCCAGCCAGGCACGGGAAGGGGAGCAAGGTGTAGAACAACAGGGACACAGACCATTTAGAGCAGTGCAAACCAAAGACCCGGAAGCCAGGTGACATGACCGAAATGGAGGGCTACACTGAAGGTGTGGGTGAGTCACTAGCAAAGGCCTCAGAAGGTGACCGGCCCGCAGAGATGGGGAGTGTGCCCCGGGAGGAGGGAAGAACCAGTGCAAAGGCCCTGAGGCTGCAGCTTGGTGTCTGGGGAGCAGGAAGGGTCAGAAAGAAGAGCAGGGCCATGACCTGGAATTTGGAGTTTGTTCTGTGTGGCATGGCAGTTCCTTGACAGATCTGAATTGGGAGTGCCGTAATCTTGATTTGCATTCTAGACCATTCTCTCCGGCTACTGTGCAGAGCCTAGGTCATAGGAGGGACAGGACGAGGAACAGGGAGACTAGCTACGTGGCTCTCTCACAGTGTTCAAGGGGACGTCGATTTACAAATCAGATGTATTAGTCTGTGTAGGCTATCCTAACAAAATGCTACACACCTGGCGACCTAAAGCAAGAATTTTCTGCCAGTTCTGGAGGCTGGACATCCAAGATAAAGGTGACTGTACGGCTGGTTTCTGGTGAGAACTCTCTCCTTGGCTTGCAGGTGTCCACCTCCTCACGGTGTCCTCATGTGGCCTCTTCTCCGTGCACACACATCCCTGGTGTCTTTTTCTCATAAGGATGCCCCTCCTGCTGGTTTAGGGCTCTCTCTTGTGAACTCTTACCGCCTGAATCACCTCTGTAAAGGCTTTATGTCCAGATAGTCACATGCGGGTCAGGCCTTCAACATTTGGCTTTGGAGTGGACACAATTTGGTTTACAATACCAGATAAGCAGTGTGACGGAAACATTCAGGGAGAGCTGCCAGGGCCTGTGTGGCATCCGGGAAGTCCTTTCTAAGGAAGAGGCTCTTAGGGCCAGAGGCGGCTTACCATTTGGGTCTCAGCTCCAATGGCTGGCTGCTCTTGGAGAGGCCTAACCCGCAGCCCATCTAACGCTGCTCTGGAGTGTTGGGTGCAGGGTGCAGCTTGGTCCTTACAGCAGCCCTCGCTATCTGGAATGACTTGTTGAATCATCTGGGTACTTACGGCCTATCTCCACCCCACTAGGAGAGCAGAGACCCTGTTTTGTTGTGGATTCCCAGTCCCTCGCGGAGTGACTACCACTTCGTAAACACTTCTTGAATGGATGTCTACAGGAACCTTGGAGCCAAGGTCTGTAAGTGCACAAGAGGCAACCGGCTGCAGGAGCATGTGGAGAGAATAGGAAAATTTAAGTCAGAAGATCCCGAAAGGCCACGGTGGCCAAACCCCAGAGTGCTGGATGGGGTACCAGGGAGCTGAGACGAGCAAGGGCCGGGCACTGAAGGCCATCCTAAAGCCACAGGAAGCTGCATGCTTTTCAAGGAACAACTCGACGGGATTGTATTCGTTTCCTGTTGCTGCTGCAACAGATCGCCACAAACTCAATGGCTTAAAACAACGCGTATTTATTATCTGACAGTTGTGCAAATCTGGAGTCCGAAGTGGGTTTCACTGAGCTACGGTCAAGGTGTCGGCAAGGCTGGTTCCTTCAGGAGGCTTCAGGAGAGGATCTCTCTTCTCACTGTCCCCAGCTTCTAGAAGCCATCCGAATTCTGTGGCTCCATGGCACCTTCCCCCAACTCAATGCACGGCTCTGACTCGGCTTCTGTTGCAATTTCTCTGGCTCTCCTTCTTTCTCTCTTAAGTACCCTTACCTTTAGAGGAGTGACTAATGAACAGAGTAAGCTTTCCAGCATCATCATTGGAGTCAGAAGGGGCCCTTGCAAGCCACTGCACCCCCAGACACTGAAGCATATTCCCTGGTCCACCGTTACAGAAACTGTTCCCAAGGGCGTAATGAAGGGGTGACCCATCTCTTAGGGGCACTGAAGCAGAAAAATGCTTGAGAATCACTGGCTTAAATATGGAGCCTCAGGGGCACCTGGGTGGCTCAGTGGGTTAAGCCTCTGCCTTCATGATCTCAGGGTCCTGGGATCAAGCCCCGCATCGGGCTCTCTGCTCAGCAGGGAGCCTGCTTCCCACCCCCCCTTTCTGCCTACTTGTGGTCTCTGTCTGTCAAATAAGATCTTTTTTTTTTTATTATTTTTTTTTTATTTGACAGATCACAAGTAGGCAGAGAGGCAGGAGAGAGAGAGAGAGGAGGAGGAGGCACGCTCCCTGCTGAGCAGAGATCCCGATGCGGGACTCGATCCCAGGACCCTGAGACCATGACCTGAGCCGAAGGCAGAGGCTTTAACCACTGAGCCACCCAGGCGCCCAAATAAATAAGATCTTAAAAAAAAAAAAAGTAGAGCCTCAATCTTGGGACCGTTATCACTATATACAGAAACGGACTGACCAGAGGGACAACATCAAATAAACAATAATGAAAATGAAAATGATCTGTTTGCTACCATTCCATACCTGTATCAGAAGAGGAAAATTTTATAGCTCTCAGACATGAAAGACACGTGCTAAATGTTTGCTAAGGGACCACGTGATGATTGTACAAGCCACATGCGCTGACTTATGTCAACGCATCACATGAAATTCTGTGCTAGACCCTAAATGCACAGCATAAAGCAGCTAATAGCACATTCCTTCTTATGAATAATGAAGCAAATTGAACAATCCCCGTGAATCCCCCAGGCTATGCTGCTTCCAAATGAAGCTTTGATGAAATGCTGAAGTGTAAGAAAGTTACAAAATATCAACTAGATTCCTTTATTTCCGGTAGGCTAGTTGCCTGCACATCAAGTTTAATGTGTAACTAACTGCAAGCTAGCTACCAAACATGAGGTAAAGCAAGGGAACAGCAATTATTCAAGGGGGGGAATAAAAAAAGCAGATACATAAATATTTGGGGGGATAATAAGACAGAGTTTGTGTTGTTTCTTTTTTTTTTTCCAGTAATTTTTAGGAGCCCTCCTGGAGGATACTCTGTACACTGCTAGGAAAACAGATCTTTGCTTCTGAAGGACTTTCCTTTCCTTTTGGAATTGATACCAAGTTCAATGTCACAGTGTATCACAGTTTCCTGCTTGTATTTGGGTAGACAATACATTTACCAGAAAAAAAGAACTCAATTCTTAGTAGCTTCTGAGAACGGAGGACCACAAGAAATCAGGAGAACTCCCTTCCTGGACTCAGGAAGGGTCCCTACTTTCCCCTGCTTTTTTCTTTTTTCCTTTCTTTTCTTTCTCTCTTCCTTTCCTTCCTTCATTCCTTCCTTTCTTTGGCCCCAGAGTTGGAAATATAGGATCCCTTTTCCATGTGTCTGTCTTTCCTTGATAGATATTCCCAGCTGATTTTTCCTCCCTCAACTCTGATTATGGAGTTAATCCTGCCCATAGTCTCTACTGCCTCCAGCCTCTGGAACCGAGGCCACTTGGAACTGGTCCTTCTGGGACCATGGATAGAATCCAGGGAGCTTCCTGTGTCTTTTCAACAAATACAAGTGCCAACTATGTTCAGGGCAGTTTGCTGGATTACCAAATCGGCCAGTCACGGTGCCTCCACTCAAGATTCTTAGAATTAAAAAAAGCTGTTTGAAGATCCTCCAAGATGTGGGTCTGGGAAATGGACTAGAGAACAGGAAGGAGCAGCGGGACCCCTGTGATGAAGCAAAACACAGATTAAGGGAACTTGATCTATTGGAATACTGCGGCCAAGATCTTGGTCTTTTGAAATGTGAGATTGTGGGATGTGTATCAATGAGGAGAATTAACGTGACATCTGAAGGTAACTCACCACCAACACTGCAGTTGAAAAGAAACTTCCTGTCTCAATCCAAGGACACTGCTCTCAGTCTCCTTTAATCCAACTAATCTTTTTTTTTTTTAATCATACTCAAGGATCATAAATTTTGCTCATTTATATCCCTTGGCAGGGTGCCAAGGCTTATTAAGAAATTCGCAGAAGCCATAAATATAAAGAATGCACAAGTCCTCCCTTGAGTAAACAACACGAGTGTTTCCAAAAATATGTCCAAAGCCATTTTTTCCCTTCTGTGAGGTTGTTATAAAATGCACTTAGCACGAACTTACGTCTGCTGCTCTAGTCTGATTTATAGCAAAATTTAAATCACCGTATTTAAAAGACATTTGCCAAGAGGAATAAGTGTGAACACATTCTAAATCTAAATCATGGTAATCGGATGGTGCTATAAATTTTAAATATTAATTAAAAAAAAAAAAAACACCGGAGCCCACTCTGTTCCCTAACATTTACCACCCACTGACATGATATTCTCCTGTCTTCATCAGGAGAGATGTTTCGGGGAACGGTCGCTGCCATAGGTGTACAGGGAAACCTACGTGTGCATGTGTGGTCTTTTAGGAAGAAAAAAGAATTCAAAAATTTTATACATCACACACAAATGTGTTACAAAATATATATTTAAATCTGCTGCTGCTTTTCTAGAATAAACCTATCTCCCTGGGTTTTAGACATTCTTGAGTTCCTTGTGGCTATGTAAGAGCCTTTCAATTCAAATGCTCATTTTCCCCACCTGGTCTACATTATCAGCAAAGTCTCTGTTGCTTTTCTTGGATCAGGGGAAGTGGTTTCCAGTCCACTAGTTTACCCACATTGCAGAGGCTTGGCACATTTTTAATTTTTTTTTAATAGAAGGGCATCAAAATCTAGCAGTGAAGTCCCAGCAGCCAGGAGGAACGAACCTCTTAGTGATTCAGATGCCCTTCTGGGCACCAGTTCCTTCTCAAGCACTTTACTGGTATTCTTTCTAAAGGTGTTGGTGGGTTGGGTCGAGAATTTTTTAGTTGCAAGTGATCTGTGAGTAGCGAACCCTACTTAAACTAGGGGGACGCAGAAAGCAAATGCATGAGCTCGTGGGATTTAATCAACCACGTGACGTTGCCCCGATGTCATCAGAACTCAGTCTTTATCCGTCTGCTGGTTGCATTTTTTTTTTTAAGATTTTTAATTTATTTGACAGAGAGAGAGAGCACAAGCAGGCAGACCGGCAGGCAGAGGGAGAGGGAGAAGCAGGCTTCCCGCAGAGCAGGGAGCCCAATGTGGGGCTGACCGAGGACCCCGGGATCATGACCTGAGCTGAAGGCAGCCGCCTAACTGACTGAGCCACCCAGGTGCCCCTGATTCTGCATTCTTTTTTTTTTTAATTTGACACAGAGAGAGAGAGATCACAAGTAGGCGGAGAGGCAGGCAGAGAGAGAGAGAGAGGAGGAAGCAGGCTCCCCACTGAGCAGAGAGCCCGATGCGGGGCTCGATCCCAGGACCCTGGGATCACGACCTGAGCCGAAGGCAGAGGCTTTAACCCACTGAGCCACCCAGGTGCCCCCTGATTCTGCATTCTTAAGCAGGCCGTCCCTCTAGGAGGCCAGAGAGCTCCCAGCAGGTTCAGGCTTATAGGATGTCTTCTCAGCGACCCTGTGAAGACTGGTGCTTAGAGAAACTGACATGAATACCCCAGTCTGACTCTCATTGGCCAGAACTGGGCTGTACGTCCATCCGGAATCCACCACCGAGGCCAGGACGTGGTCTAAGATGGGTTGTATACAATCATGTTATATGACTGGGGCTTCAGTTTGGTCCTTGCAGGCCGTGGAGCTGGGGAGGGATGTCACCAAGGGACAGAAGGATGGTTCTTCCAAGCACAAGTGCTGGCACCTGTAGAAGGTTAAGGACCGAACACACGGACGTCCAAAACGGTGACTCTCTTTGTCAGAAAAGAAAATCACTGCAGTATGTCCTCTCCTGTGCCAATTCTCTGCCCTCCCTGGCAATCTTATACGTCCCACTTCCTCCGTCATCTACACTCCGGCGCTCTAACATGAGCATCCCTGGCCCAGATCAGCCCACTGAACCCCCTACGTTCGCCTACCTACAGAAGCATCTCTCCTTGGCCACCTCAGGGGCATTTCCGACATAACCAGTCACAGCCTGAACTCATGGCTTCTCCATGGGACACTCTCCTAGGGAAGTCTCCCTGACTTTACGGAGTAGGTCAACAGCCGCGGTGTTCAGCGTATCACCTCCTTCCCTCTTGGCCCTGGACACAAGTGCAACATTACATTTGTTCGCCTATTATTTGATTCCTGTTTCTCTCCCTCACTAGTCCATAAGTCAACAAAGATAAGGGTTCTGTCTGTTTTTCTTCAACACTGTACCCCACAGCGACAGGAACGCAGGTGTTCAATAAATTATTTTGTTGACTACTTTAGTATTTATTGATGTGTATCTATTTACGGAAAAACATTTTCCACTACCATATAAATACTCTCTAGAGGCACTGGCGAGGGGAGGCTCAGTCGGTTAAGCCACCAATTCTTGATTTCAACTCAGGTCATGATCTCACGGTCATGAGGTTGAGCCCCAGACTGGGCGTGGCAACTGCTTAATGCCCTCTCTCTCTCTCCCTCTCCTTCTGCCCTCCCCCCCAAAAATAAAAATAAATCCTTTTTTTTTTTAAGATTTTATTTACTTGACACAGAGAGATCACAAGTAGGCAGAGAGGCAGGTAGAGAGAGAGGAAGGGAAGCAGGTTCCCTGCTGAGCAGAGAGCCTGATGGGGGGCTCGATGCCAGGACCCTGGGATCATGACCTGAGCTGAAGGCAGAGGCTTAACCCACGGAGCCACCCAGGCGCCCAAAATAAATGCTTTCTTAAAAAGACCATTTGCTAATAAGAAACATCCAAAGTACAGCAGACCAGATGGGTGCTAGAGGATGAAAAGAAGTTGGTGGTGAATGTGTGCTCCTTGCCACCACTGGTCCGTAAGAGATTCTACAGGGAATTTAAAAGGCCATCCCTGGGGAGCCTGGGTGGCTCAGCCCTTAAGCATCTGCCTTCAGCTCAGGCCCTGATTCCAGGGTCCTGGCATCGAGCCCCCCATCAGGCTCTCTGTTCAGCGCAGAGTCTGCTTCTCCCTCTTCCTCTGCCTGCTGTTCCCCCTGCTTGTGGTTTCTCTCTCTCTGTCTCCCTCCATTAAATAAATAAATACAATCTTAAAAAAAACAATAAAATAAAAGGCCATCCTGATGTCAACTCTACTTCAGTAATAAAAAATGTTTTAAAAATTAAATAAGTAAAAGGCCATCTCAAAAGGATTCCTAAATAGCCTGAAGGCTCTTGGAAGAAACAAAAGTCAAAGAGAATTATACTTAATTATGAAAATCCACCAACTGTCCGATAACAATGTATCTGAACTGACTGAGATGTCAACGCAAGAGAAGGAAATAAAGCAGAGACTGATAAGATCAGAAAAGGCCAGGGAACAAAATGGAAGAACAGGGAAGGAAAAGTAAACAATGGGATATGGACTGAGCCAGGGAGCAAACTGTCCTTTGCGAAACCCAGTCCTGAACAAAGTTCAGCGTGTTTACAAATGAGAGCAGCAGTGCTGGGGGCCAGTTTTGAACTATGAGCTTTTAGCACAATAAAAATATAGAAGTAGCAGTTCTGGGATGCCTGGGTGGCTCAGGATGCCTTGGCTCAGGGCACAATCCCGTGATCCTGGAATCAAGTCCCGCATCAGTCTCCCTGCTCAGAGGGAAGTCTGCTTCTCCCTCTCCCTCTGCTGCTCTCAGCCCCTCCCACATGTTCTGTCTCAAATAAAATCTTTAAAAAAAAAATGATTAATGCTTTGGTCTGAGATTCTAAAATGAGTTATCCTGTCGTCATTGCAAGATCAGAACCAAAGTTTGATGTGTAATATTTAATACAATTTCTATGTTTTCTGTGTCTGCACCTATCTGCACAGGCATTATCTTGTGGGTATAATTAGGTAGGTTGCACAAACTATCAGCTTGTGATACGTAACCCAATCCAGGTAAAAATGGATGATTCTGATTTTGTGAGCTCCGGATCAGGAAGATTTTATGGTAATGGCAGCAGCTGACATCTCCCATGGCTCCGTCCATTTTCTGGAGTCTCTTCTAGATTCTTGTCCTGCTCCAAGTGTGATCCACGTACCAGCAGCCTCAGCCCTTTGAACCTGTCGGGAAACTGATTCTGCAGATCAGGGGTAGAGGCTGGGGTTTGGCCCTTCTTTTTTTTTTTCTTTTCTTTCTTTTTTTTTTTTTTTAAGATTTTATTTATTTGACAGAGAGATCACAAGTAGGCAGAGAGGCAGGCAGAGAGAGAGAGGGGGAAGCAGGCTCCCCTCTAAGCAGAGAGCCCGATACGGGGCTCGATCCTAGGACCCTGGAATCATGACCTGAGCCGAAGGCAGAGGCTTAACCCACTGAGCTACCCAGACGTCCCAGGTTTGGCCCCTCTTACAAATGCTCAAGCCATATCATCACTATCAGCCTGTGGACCACAGTTTGAGAAAGGATGTTCCTCTAGACAATGCCCCATTTGCCTCTTTAACTCCATTCCCTTTCTGAGGGGTTTTCTTTGTTTTCACCTAAAAAAGAATAGGGTACTAGGATTTCACAATGCTCCCAATCAGAAAACAAAAACAAAAACAAAACTGTGTTTGAATACAGCAGCTTTGGCAGAGTCAGCAGAGCATGGAATTCTCTCTCTTTTTTTTTTTTTTAATTTGAGAGAGCACATGGGAGGGGGTCGTGGGGGGTACAGAGGGGGAGGGAGACGGTAAGGGAGTGATTCTCAAGCAGACTCTGCCCTGAGGCAAGCCCCTCACAGGGCTCCAGATCTCACTACCCTGAGATCAAGACCTGAGCGGAAACCAAGAGTCCCATGCTTAACTGCCTAAGCCACCCAAGCACCCCAAGCATGAAACTCTTAATCTTGGAGTCATGAGCTCGAGCCCCACCTTAGAGATAGCGATTACTTAATAAAGTTAAAATACATATATATTGTTTAACTTACTATATATGTACCTATATATATATAGTAGTTTTATATTCTTAAGTACTTTCTTCATGAATGACAACTCTCATTTAGGGAAAAGAGGGGTAAAAAAAACGTTTCCATGGGCTGTGGCAGGCCACCAGTGACACCTTGTGGTCAGTTCTTATAATTACAGTAGCATTTCTGAGTCCCTTTCTCATGTAGTTAGAAAAAAAAGACAAATTTTTTTTCATTTCAACAGTCTGTTTTAATCCTATTTAAATGTTTAACTTTTCATTTTGAAATAATTACGGATTCACAGGAGATTTCTTTTTCTTTTCTTTTTTTTTTTTTAAAGATTTTATTTATTTATTTGACAGGCAGAGATCACAGGTAGGCAGAGAGGCAGGCAGAGAGAGAAAGGGAAGCAGGCTCCCTGCTGAGCAGAGAGCCCGATGCGGGGCTCGATCCCAGGACCCTGGGATCATGACCTGAGCAGAAGGCAGAGGCTTTAACCCACTGAGCCACCCGGGCGCCCCTCTTTTTCTTTTTTTTTAAAAGATTTTATTTATTTACTTGTCAGAGCGAGAGAGAGCACAAACGCGTAGAGTGACAGGCAGAGGGAGAAGCAGGGTCCCTGCCAAGCAAGGAGCCCTATGCGGGACTCGATCCCAGGATCCTGGGATCATGACCTGAGCCAGAGGCAGACACTTAACCAACTGAGCCACCCAGGTGCCCTCTTTTTCATTTTTTTTTCTAAGATTGTATTTATGTATTTGACAGAGAAAGAGAGGGGGGCGGAACAGAAGCAGGGGGAGTGGGAGAGGAAAAAGCAGGCTTCCCGCTGAGTAGGGAGCCCAATGCAGGGCCCCATCCCAGGACCCCTGGATCATGACCTGAGCTGAAGGGAGACGCTTAAGGACTGAGCCACCCAGGTGCCCCTTACAGGAGATTTCTGAGAATGTATGGGGAAGTCCTGTGTACCCATGTCCCAACTTCTCCCAATGTTAAAATATTATATTCTCAAAAGCAAGAAACTGAAATTTTTCAGATTTCACCAGTTATATGTGACAACAGCCTTCTGACATGTCAAGGGAGCCCCAGCAGACTTGTAAGTTTCTTTTATTTTGGTGGTTCAGTAATATTAAATTCAATACATACTGGAAATTCTTGAGAGTTATAACAAATGCCACAACCCACAATTTTATTGAGTCAAATGTTGTAAGAAGTATGATATAGTAAAATAAGTACTGGACTGAGAACCAGAAAGTTTGAGTTCCTCCCTTGGATTCCACATGGCTCAATAGCTTTGGGCAGATTACATCATTTTACTGGCCTATATTTTCCTCATCTGTAAAATGGGAGCACTAGTTGATTCTGATTTCTTCCAAGCCAATGATTCAAAATATATTCCTCAGTCTTTCAATTAACAATTATTTGAGTATCTATTATAGGCTTGGTGCTGAGATACATTGATGAATGGTATTTTCCTTCGAGGAGCATAGAGCCTAGGATGGTGAGACAGATCTGTAGGTGAAGATGTCCGGTGTGTTGATGGGTCTGGACCCATGCTCTCCAGGCAGAGGCTTCTTGCTGCATGTGACTATTTAAATTTAAATTTGTTAAAATTGCCTAAAATCAAGACTTCTGCTTTGGTTACAATGTAGCAACAGGGGTCAAATAAACCCCATTTCATGAGATGCCTAAAAGAACGGATAGAATACAGGGGCACCTGGGTGGCTCAGTTGGTTAAGCGTCTGCCCTCCGCTCGGGTCATGATCTCAGGGTCCTGGGATCGAGCCCCGCTTCAGGCTTCCTGCTCAGTGGGGAGTCTGCTTCTCCCTCTGCCCCTGACCCCAACTCCTGCTCTCTCTGGCAATCTGTCTCTTGCACACACTCTCTCAAACAAATAAATAAAATATTTTTAAAGAAATTAATTAATTAATACAACAGCAACATTGCATCAAAGTTGTAACTGCCACTTTTCCTGCATCAGAAGCTGAAGCGGAGATCTATCCGCTATGGTCCCTACCTCGTAGTCGCTTGTAGACTAAAGCGGAAAACACAGGTGAAAGAATACAGAGCTGCATTTGCTAAAATAAAGGCTTACCTACTGGGAACCGGGGTGCATGGGGTGGGGGGGCTGGGGGGACGGTAGGCGTGCAAGGTCTAAGACACGGGTGACAGAGATAACGCTGAATCATAAGAAGAGATGTTTGCAGGGCCATAGGAAGGAACCCAAACTCTAGCCGGGCTGAGGGAACATGCAGCTCTGAGACAAGGTCAAGGGAAAGGTAAGTCAGAAGGTCACTAAGAACCTATCTCCCCATGGAGCCTGACATTGCTTTCTGGTGACGTTTTGAATTCCATTCACTGTAAGCGAATCAAGTGACCTAATGGTATAAAACAGGGGCCCTGGGTGGTTCAGTCGGTTAAGCATTGGACTCTCGATCTCAGCTCAGGTCTCAGTCTCGGGGTCATGAGTTCAATCCCCATGTTGGGTTCTACGCTGCACACAGAGACCACTTAAAACAAAAAACAAACAAAAAGCCTGAAAATGCTAATGGTGTCAAAGGGCAAGAGGTTAGGATGAGCCCAGAAGGTTCCCAGGAAGTTAGGGATGGTTCATTTATATTCTTAATTTCCTTTTCATGCTCCTTCCAAGAGCCACCATGAAGCAACCACGAACTTCTGGGAGCTTTCCAGAGAGGCCCATTTTGAACTGGAGCATTGCCCCCAGTGCTGAGCTTGGTATAGGCACGTGTAAAGATTGTGGATACACACTGCATTTTATGGGACTGTCAGCATTACTCGATGGTTCGTTGGCGGTTGTTAGACTAGCTCTAGTTCCGATGGTACTGGATATAATGGAATGGAGGCTGAGAGCCATACAGACAAGGATTTAAGATCCTTTCTATACAGAAAACATTAACAAAGAAATAGAAACAATAGAAAAACAGACAGTATAACAGGAAACATCTAAGGAATTGCAGTGGTAATGAACCTCAAAAGATATCCGTGTCCTCACCTAGTAAGAAAATGAGTATCCTTAATGACTTAAAACAGGCCACTACTTTTATATATAAAAGTACATATATGGATACATCAACATATAAATTGTAGTTAGCTCTCCCAGGCGCTGAAAGCAGCTTTCTCACAATGCCCAAGTCACGAAAACCTTCCAGGAGAGGCTGGTGGGACTCTGTTTTATGGTAGTTATGGATCTGGGTGAAAACAAAACAAAACAAAACAAAAAACCAGGAACTCCTCATGGTTTCCCCCGGGCTCTTGGCAATGGTTTCATTTTTGCTTCAGCTTCCTTTGGTCAAGAGGAGAGAGGTCGGGCCCCCGAGTGGCTCAGTGGGTTAAGCCTCTGCCTTCGGCTCAGGTCATGATCTCAGGGTCCTGGGATCGAGCCCCGCATCGGGCTCTCTGCTCAGCAAGGAGCCTGCTTCCTCCTCTCTCTCTGCCTGCCTGCTTGTGATATCTCTCTCTCTCTCTGTGAAGTAAATAAATAAAATCTTAAAAAAAAAAAAAAAAGAGGAGGGAGGTCTCCTTCTCGCCACCCCCACCCCCCGCTTTATACCCGTGTTTCCCGCATCCCCTGTAGAAAGCACAGTTCACCCGGTATTTCATGGGGCTCCAGCAGCAGGACCAGGAGAGCAGACCTCCCCTACACCCAGAGCTTCCTTAATCTATCCGCAAAGATGGGAAACGCTGCTCAACCTCATTTACTCTACGCTTCTTTCTTCAGAGCTTTGTGGAAGTAGACGTGAGGGCCAAGACTGTACCAACCCCAAGTATACAATTGATGCCCCTGGGCCGCGTATATACGTATCAGTGAAAGCATCAGCACAGATAACATAAAAGCCCCCAGAAGTGTCTTCGTGCCCCTTGGGAATCTACACTCCTCTCTCTTCTACACCCTGGCAACCGCGGATCTGCTTTCTGTTACCGTAGATTAGTCTGTTATATATATGGCGTCATACACTTCTGTATTCTCTTGCTTCTTTCACTGAGGATAATATTTTTTTTTAAAGATTTTATTTATTTATTTGACAGAGAGAGATCACAAGTAGGCAGAGAGGCAGGCAGAGGCAGAGGGAGCAGGCTCCCCGCTAAGCAGAGAGCCCGATGCGGGGCTCGATCCCAGGACCCTGAGATCATGACCTGAGCCAAAGGCAGAGGCTTTAACCCACTGAGCCACCCAGGCGCCCTGAAGATAATCATTTTTTTTTTAAGATTTTTATTTATTTATTTGACAGAGAGAGATCACAAGTAGGCAGAGAGACAGGCAGAGAGAGAGGAGGAAGCAGGATCCCTGCTGAGCAGAGAGCCCGATGCGGGGCTCGATCCCAGGACCCTGGGATCATGACCTGAGCCGAAAGCAGAGGCTCTAACCCACTGAGCCACCCAGGCGCCCCGATAATCATTTTTATATACTTCCCTTTGTTTTAAGTATCGGTAATCTGTTCCTTTTTATATGGTATCCCCATATTAGGGATTCCCATTTATTCCCTCGCTGATGGATAGGTAGATTTTCAGTTGGGGACCGTTACAAGTAAGGAAGATACTGTTATAAGGAGCGATGGCTTTTCTTTTTTCATTAGAAGTGAAATTTCATTAACAAAGACTTGAAGCATATAGAGTAAAAAAGAAGGGACCTGAAAAACTCTATATGGGAAAAAGTCAGAGAATACATGTTATCATGTATCATTTATCATGTATCAGAGAATACATATAATCAAAGTGGGACTTTGATTCTGTTCTCTTACAGAGTTCAGTCACTTCAAAAACATGAATTTCTGTTACAGGGATGGAGAAGCCAAGGCAAAGCACTTAACAGTTGTTCCTAAAATAATCCCAATGAACTTCCTGTGGGACAGACTGGCAGAACCTGCAAACTAGCTTCCAGTTTGTTGTCACTGGTAGACACAGGAAGTCTCAGTTGGGGAAGGTATTTACACTCTCTATACCCTTTAACCAAGTCCCTGGGATATTGACATATCGCCATTTTGTTTTTTAAAAAAATAAAGGACCAGTGCTAGGTGGCTCAGTCGGTTAAGCATCTGCCTTTGGCTCAGGTCCTGGTCCTGAGGTCCTGAGATCGAGCCCCGCATCGGGCTCCCTGCTCAGTAGGGAGTCTGCTTCTCCCTCTGTCCTTCCTCCTGGGTGTGCTCTCTCTCTCAAATAAATAAATAAAATATTTTTTAAAAAATAAAAAATAAAGAATGCCCATCTATGTATGTTGGTGAAATTTTGTAAAATATAAGAACGGTTCAAGTAGAAATAAAGGTATTAATTACCCACCATTCAGTAATGACCATTGTTAATGACTTTCTATTGTATTTGCTTTTTTTTTTTTTAACATCAAATTTGGGTACAGAAAAGTATTTTCTTGGGGTACCTGCCTGGCTCAGTCGGTAAAGCATGACATGACTTGATCTCAGGGTTGTGAGTTCAAGCTCCACATCAGGTGTGAAGCCTACTTAAAAAAGAAGAGAAAAAAATATATATTTTGTGCGTATATATGCGTATTTGTTTAAATTCTCTATTATCAAACATTGTTTTCACTTTTCCCTATCAAAAAGTTTTTTAATATATCCCTTCACCTTAATGAGAAAAATTTTTTTAGAATTTTAATTTCTGCTTCATTTTTAGTTTCTAAGATTCCTTGCTCTTTTTACTGATCTTTTCCCTGATAACACCCTATTCTTATTACATTTATACGATCTATGTGTTGACAAAATCAGTTACCGGTTGAAAGATGTTTTTGTCCGGCGCCTGGGGGGCTCAGTTGGTTAAGCATCTGTCTTCGGCTCAGATCATGATCCCAGGGTCCTAGGATTGAGCTCTGCTCACGGGGTGCCTGCTTCTTCCTCTCCCTCTGCCCCCAACTTGTGCTTGCTCTCTAGTGTTCTCTCCCTCTCAAATAAATACAATCTTTAAAAAATATATATATTTTTTTCTGTTTACTGCTCCCTGCACTGCCTTCAGGCCCCATAAAATCCTTTGAGGTCCTAGTTTTGGGGGGCCCTCCAATCATTTGAAGAGCAAAGGGAGATGTTGGGGGCTTCTGGGTGGGACTTATGGACTGCTGTGTGTTTGAGGCTGAGCAGCTGGCATGGTAAATTGTCATTTTCTTGGTGGGCCACAAATGTTCATTGAGGGAGAACGAAGGACTCCTCTTGCGCTAGTTATCTCAACAAAGATTCTGGCAGTCTCTGGCAGGAGCTGAAGGAGCGAGGGACACATTAAAAGTTGGGACACCTACAGCTCTCAGAGGATGTGGCCTCTGAGGTTGGTGATCGTGATTGTGAAGGAAGCCAGGCCACATCTCTGTGTGGTTTGCTCCATGATCTGTGCCTCTGACAATTCACGTGCACAGGTGGAAAGTTCGATGGCACCAGGCTCTCCTGTTAACAGGCATGCAGAGTTGGAAGGAAGCAAAGGTTGGGATTATCTCCCACGTTGCTCTGAGAGGCCCAAGAAGGAAGTCAAGGCACCGTGGGAAAGTAGGGACAGCATGGCATCTAAGAGTTGGGAGAACTGTCAGGTGAGGGTACAAGAGAAAGTTAAGGAGGGCAGTAGGAGACTGTGTGGTAAGAGAATGGGGCTTGGAAGTGAGGTTTCAGGGCATCACAGTGGCCATGATGAAGGTACAGGACACGCCCATGGAAGGGGGAACGGATTATTGGGGATAAGATCAGGCAGGGCACTGCAGGTGCAGAGGGCCGTGAGCTGGGCATCTGTGAACATGCCTGGGTCGTCTACCTGAGGCACTACCGTTACTTGAGGATACATTTAGATTTTCACATTGTGGATACAAGTGATCAAATTCAAGGTGAAAGGGTTAGTGGTGGCTCTGGTCGGTTGGGCATCTGACTTGGGTTCGGCTTGGGTCATGATTTCATGGTGATGAGATCAAGCCCCCCCACCCGGTTCCATGCTCGGTGCCGAGTCGGCCAGAGATTCTCTCTCCCACTCCCTCTGTCCCTCCCCCAGCTCATGCACGTGCTCTATCAATCAATCAACTGATCAATCAAATCTTTAAAAAAAAAAGATGAAAGTTAATTTAAGAGGAAGGACTGGAGGGAAATTTTGGACAGTTGCCTGAGGAAACTGTGTGTTTTCTGTGAGTGGGGAACCCAGTGCCAAGTGTAACTAGCAAGAAACTGAGGTCTAACCATACTTATTTGCTCCCTCAGTTCTCATTCTGGTCCACAACCTGTAACAGTGGTCTTCAAACTGGGGCACAGAGTCCCCAGGGACTTTCAGGGAATCACAGAGGCATGAGAGCTTAAAGGGAAGTTTCCAGGTCCTCGACTTTTATAGGTGCTTTATTTTTTTGTTTTTTATTTTTATTTTTTTTAAGATTTTATTTATTTATTGGATAGACAGAGATCACAAGTAGGCAGAGAGGCAGGTGGAGGCAGGCTCCCTGCCGAGCAGAGAGCCTGATGCAGGGCTCGATCCCAGGACCCCGAAATCACGACTCAAGCCGAATGCAGAGGCCCAACCCACTGAGCCACCCAGGCGCCCCGGTTTTTTGTTGTTGTTGTTTGTTTTTAAGTTTATTCCTAGTAATCGCTACACCCAACATGGGGCTCGAACTCATAGCCCTGGGATCAAGAGTCACACACTCTCCCTCACTGAGCCAGCCAGCAGCAGCAATGCCCAACAACCTGCAAAGTGTCCCCTTTCAAAACTGCCCTTCTGGGGCACTGGATGGCTCAGTGGGTTAAGCCTCTGCCTTCGGCTCAGGTCATGATCTCAGGGTCCTGGGATTGAGCCCCTCATCAGGCTCTCTGCTCGGCAGGGAGCCTGCTTCCCCCCTCTCTCTGCCTGCCTCTCTGCGTACTTGTGATCTCTGTCAAACAAATAAATAAAATCTTTAAAAAAAAAAAAAAAACCTGCCTTTCTCCCATTTAAGGGAAGAATAACAGTGTACAGAGGTTTTTTTTTTTTTTTTTTTTTTTTTTCTGTTAAAACTTCAGGACAGAGAACCTAGGAAAAGTTCAAAATATATATATGATACCTGTGCTAAGAAAATGAATGACTAGTGACTGGTAATCTTGTTAAACTGGTCCCACGTTTGACAATTTTTGCTTTCAAGACTTCCTCGTCCTCAGAAGAATGAATAGACTTTTCAGCTCGGTAAAAATAATTCAGTGGTGCGTCACTCTAAGAATTGTGCATATCTGAGCAGCTCTGAACAAAGCCAAAGAATGAGCCACGTTGCTAGAAGCCTCATTCCATTTCCACCCAGCAATGTAAGGTTTCTCTGCACTTAAATCTGTGAAAAAAAAAACATAGCAAGCCAAAGCAGGCTGAACCGTGTCTCCTTGTAACCGTGAGGAACAGTCGTTCGTAGAAACATGTGCAAGAGAAAAGACCCAGCTCACCGAGAGAGGTGCTGCTAATGCGTACAAGTAGCAAAAAATGAAAATCTTATCAAAATATGTAATATACACCATTTGACCAATTGTATACTAGTAACTAGAACTGTGTCTTAGACCAGAGTTAATACTTAGAGCTTTAGAGTCACAGAAAATTAAAATTTGAGATGCCTGGGTGACTCAGTAGGTTAAGCTTCTGCTTTCGGCTCAGGTCATGATCTCAGGGTCCTGGGATCGAGCCCCACATTGGGCTCTCTGCTCAGCAGGGAGCCTGCTTCCTCCTGTCTCTCTCTCTGCCTGCCTCTCTGCCTACTTGTGATCTCGATCTGTCAAATAAATAAAATCTTAAAAAAAAAATGGTACATTGGGGGGACCTACTGGCTAGGTCAGTGGACCATGTGACTCTTGATCTCAGGGTTGTTAAGTTAGAGCCCCACGTTGGATGTAGAAAGGAGGAAACAGAAGCAGGCTCTCTGCTGAGCAGAGAGCCCGATGTGGGGCTCAATCCCAGGACCCCGGGACCATGACCTGAGCCGAAGGCAAAGGCCTTAACCCACTGAGCCACCCAGGCGCCCTAAAATTGCTTCTTAAAAATGAAGTCTTGGGTGCCTGGGTGGCTCAGCTGGTGAAGTGTCTGCCTTTGGCTCAGGTCATGATCCCAGAGTCCTGGGATGGAGCCCCACATCGGGCTCCCTGCTCCTTCCTTTCCCACTCCCCCTGCTTGTGTTCCCTCTCTTGCTGTCTCTGTCAAATAAATACAATCTTTAAAAAATAAAATAAAGTAAAATAAAAATAAAACCCAAGGATTGATGAGGACCTCTTATTTTTTCCTAAAGTCCTACAAGGAATCTTGATGCTGTGTGTGTTAACACAGCCAAAACAGTAGCGATTTTAAGCAGGCTCCACACCAATGTAGAGCCCTATGTGGTACCTGAACTCACGATCCTGAGCTCAAGACCTGAGCTAAGGTCAAGAGTCGGATGCTTGAATAAGCCACTAAGGTGACCCGAAAACAGTAGCGATTTAAAGAGAAAGAAATGTAGACAACACAGACCCTTCACATATTTAACAAAATGGCCAAAGACTTGTTTGCTATTTAAAACCCTTCCATACTTGATTAAGGCACTGGGCGGCACAGTCACTGAAGTGTATGATTTATGGTTTTGGCTCAGGTTATGATCTCAGGGTTGTGGGATTGAGCCCCAGGTCAGGCTCCACACTCAGTGTGGAGTCTGCTTGAGATTCTCTCTCTCTCTCTCTCCCCCTCTGCCCCTCCCCCAGCTTGCACTCTCTCCAAACTCTAAAAAATAAATCATTAAAACAACAACAACAAAAACAAAAGATAGCCACATACCTCTTGAACCCAAGAGCGTGACTCACTGTAGTGGAGATTTCCCTCACTCCTCTCGGCCCCTAGGGAGACCACTGACCACTCCCAACCCTGTCCGTCAGCTGAGATCATGCCTGAGCCTTAGACACCTAGCAGCAATGACTTGTGCCTTTTCATCGCGATTCCGAATTTTCACCAATGCCCCAAGTGTGACTTTCCCTTGTCAAAAAAAAAAAAAGCGCATCCTGCTTAGGAAGTTTAAGCAAGTCTGCCATTTCCACTGCAGAGAACTTATGAGTGAAACCCGAGGCACAGGGGACAGGAAGGTAAAATGCTGCCTTACATTCAATCAGGGCCAAGCTGCAGAATCACTTGGTGTTGCAAAATCTTTATTTGGCTAGAGGTTGGGATGAAAACACCATACAGCTTCTCCCCTGCAAAATTACGTCCTGTAGAGAACGGACTAGCCTGACAACGTTGAGTTTCCCTCTTCAAAACGGCACTTGAATCTCCATCTCTGAAGCCCGTCTGGCCGCGTCCCCATAGCACCTCGTTTCTATGGAAAACCCATTGATGACACTTGCCCTTGACAGTAAACGCACACTCGAGAGCCTATGAGGCCAGCGGAAATACAAATTCCGCATTTTAGAGACTTTTGTGATTTAAAAAGTAAATGTCACCGTCTACTTTGTAGTACCAAAAAAGCAGGTGGTCTGGCTCCTGACTTGGGAGGAAGAGCCCCGGAAGCTTGCCTTGTTTCCGAACCATGTGATCTTTCTGGAAAGCACACGTCACTGGCCATTAGGACAGTGCATCCATGGCTTACAGCCAGGGATGTGGACCCCCAATCAAATCCAGGGCGAGGCTGAGCACCCCAAGAGTCACTTACTGCTTCAGAACACATCTACCGGACAGTCATGCAGAAGGTACACAGTGTACACGTGAGTAAATGCACGCAGGTGGACGACGGGTCTGGGGTAAGACGGGCATGTATTTCTTGCCTCCACCCACCGAACGCACACTGCCTCGGTGACCCACAGCCGTGGCGGACTGCCACCGAAATCAGTGATTTGGATCTCAAGGGTCCTTTCCAAAAACCCACCAAGACTCTCTCCGAAGTGCCAGAGCCGAGTGTCGGCAGCGGGGCCCATCCCGGGCCTGCGGATGAGCTTTGGGAGGGTTTGCACAGACGAGTGTAAAGGAGCCTCTGAGAACAGATGGCGGAAAGCGGGAGGGAAAGGATACATCGGAGGGGTTCCAGGAAAACCAACAAGGTGGGGAAGGCCGACACTCCGCTCAGAGGCCTACGGCACGCTGTAGAAACAACCAGAGGGCACTGTACTCTCCCTCTGTCCTATTAGCAAATGCACAGAAGACCAACTTAAAAAAATGGATTTACTTCAAAACTACTGGTTCTCACGCGCACAAACGGATGTCAGAACTACTTGCGGAGGTTTTAAAAAATATTGAAGTCTGGGCCTCACTCCCGGAGAAGACTGCATGGTGTGGGGCTCAGGACCCTGCATTTTTAAAAAGCTCTTTGGGGAATGTGGATGCCCCCTTCTGCCTGAGTCTCTGGATTTTTAGGTCGACTGGGGTACTTTGGGCTTTTTGGGCCACTGTTTGGGAGTGCGGGGAGCTTTTTTCACAGATTTACTAGCAGTGGTGAAGAACTTGGCCCCTGGCTTTTTGGTCATCTGTCTTGGGTCTTTTTTCCCCCGTGAAGAGTTTTTTTCTTTCTCTGCGTCTTCTTTGATTCTTGGCTTCTTCCCCGGGCCACTGCCTGGGGTCTTGGGCTCCACAGCCTTTGGGGTCTCCAAACCCGGAAAAGCCTTTCTCTTCTTCCCACGGGGTGTGCTGGAAGCAGGACTCTTTTTTGGAGACTTCTTTCCTGCGGTGTGTTTTTGCACCTAAGAAAAAGCAGAGTTAAGTCCAAGGGAAGACAAACCCTGAAAGTGCCCCTCTGAGAACTGATATCATGTCACCGTCATCTTTATCATGTCACACCCCAAAGGGATACTACAGTGTGATAAGATGAGGGATGGCTTTGCCTTTTGGTGCGCATTTTGAAAGGTAACTGTTTTCCATCATTATGGATGGTAGCAAGGACCCTGGTGCTGCTCTCCCAGGTCTGGTCAACAGAGAACCGTCTTTGTCTTTTGTAGAGACGCCGAGAAGCGCACACTGGGAGCACCACAAGGAGCCTGTGGCCCAATCCTGACTCTTCTCCATCTTCAGGTGTACATTCCTTGCCTGTGGGTGAGGACAGGAGTTTCCCAAACTGTCTGTGTAAAAACCATGCGGGCTGCCTCTCAGGAAGCCCTGCTTCCCAAAGCAGACTGAGAAGGTCTTGGAGGGCAACAGGTTCCAGGATCCTCCGGAGCCCAGATGACAGCTGCTGGACAGCACTCTAGTGACAGACGTGTCCAATATGGGAGGAAGTCAGAGAGGCAAAAACAGCCAGCAAAGCAAGTTCGCTTTTCAGTAAATATAAAACAGTAGGATTGTTATGGGAAATTTGGAAAATGTAAGAAATACAAGAAACAAAATTCTCTGACAACGTCAGCACATCATATTAACTACCTATCATTCACTACTTTTCCCCTAGAAGTGTGCATTCATTTAAAAGTCAAATGTTGGGGAACCTGGTTGGCTCAGTTGGTCAAGTGTCTGCCTTCAGCTGGGGTCATGGTGTCGGGGTCCTGGGATGGAGCCCCATGTCGGGCTCCCTGCTCAGCGGGACTCTGTTTCTCCCTCTACACCCCTCTACCCATGCTCTCTCTCTCAAATAAAAAATCTTAAAAACAAATGAATGAATGCCAAATGTTATGCCCTTTCCCTAGTTACTTCATTAGCATTCCCAAGGGCTCTGTATTTTCTTTTTTCTTTTTTTTAAAGATTTTATTCATTTATTTGACTCAGAGAGAGAGATCAGAAGTAGGCAGAGAGTCAGGCAGAAATGGGGGGGAAGCAGGCTCCCTGCTGAGCAGAGAGCCCGATGCGGGGCTCGATCCCAGGACCCTGAGAGCATGAACTGAGCCGAAGGCAGAGGCTTTAACTCACTGAGGGCTCTGTATTTTCTTACTGAACATCATCTCAAATTACTTATAAAAACGACCGGAAAGGCCCATGATATGTCCTCCTCTGCGCCTCGCTGGCAAACGAGAAGGAGGCTTCTGTACAAACGCACACACTTCTACAGCTCGAGCTATGCGCCAGCCAGTCAGCTATCCGCTCTTCCAACCTGCAACATGTCACATCCCGTCCCCTGGAAACACACACAGTGTGCTTTCTCCAAAAACAATTACAATGCTCTCGGGTACACAGATCCTTTGTGTTAGCTTCGAACAGACTTAAAAACTCAGAGAACTCCAGGGACACCTGCACAAGGAGTACTTTCACCAACATGAAAACTCCAACATCCTGACAATTTTAAGGACTGCCGCTACTGGACAAAGAACCCAATCGGTCAAGGGCAGGGCTAGCCCTGGGACGGTCACTCCCACCTCCTAAGGCCACGCCTCACACCAGGGACATGCAGGCTGTACCCGTGGTGAGAACAGCCATCCAGGCCCTCAGCATCCCCTTTCTTCCTCCGCATGTTCAACAGACCTTCTCCTAGCTGGACGGACACTGCGAACGAGGAAAAACTATACCAAGGAATCAAAAAGTTAAAATATTCTGTTCCTTTAACTGATCCCGTGAAACCCACGCAGTTGGGATTTCCGGAGCACACATGTGAGCCGCCCTGCCCTGCTAAGTTTCCTAAGGCTGATGACACGGGGGATCCAGGACTCTCCGTCAGCAACGAAACCACTGCCCACGTTTTTGCCCCGGCCTGCTCGTTAAAACCACGGGCAGCGTTTCCTACAATTACAATGAAAACCAATGACAGTACCTCCGCGTTTCCTTTGGCTGGTGTCTCCCCTATCGGCACCAGCACAGGGATCTCGTCTTCGGATTCCTCCTGCACCTTCGACTGAGCTTTCCCTCGACGGCCCTCTTTCTTCTCACGGGCTCCGGACCCCTCCTTCTGGGGGGCGGGGGCAGGGGTCGGTGCTGTAGTTCCACTAGTTTTGGGGTCCACATCCTCCTTCTCCGGGCCCGACGGAGTCTTCCCAGCCTGTTTCATAAGCCTTTTGTTTTTCTTCTTCTCTTTCTGTTTTTCACGATACTCTTTTTGTTTTTGTTTTTTCTTTGCTTCCTACAAAAAAGAAACAAAACCGTACACGCACAAGCGCAAGCGTAACTTCAGTAAGGAACGTGCTCGTTGGCACATAAACAGCAGAGACTCAGCACGTGCAGCTCTGATGCACCCTATGCTTCTGCAAAGTGCCCCGATGTGTACCAACTCCAAGCAAACAAACCCCACGACCGGCACGTGAGCCTCAACTCCAGTCTGGCTGTAACTCGCAGCCGAGGATGGCCGCTCTGGGAATTACACGCTGGGACTCCGAACCCGGGTGTGCGGCTGGAGCTTCCGCGAAAGCTGATCTCGTTCACGGGGGAGTTAAGAATTATCCTCAGTTGTAGAGCACTCTGATGTGATTTATGTCTCAATGAAACGGTTTCCCAAAAACCCCCACAACTGATCACTTTTTCCTGACTTCAGGGTTTTGGCTTTAAGTGGAAACAGTAAAACGTTTCCACAGCTAGAGGTCCGTTGTCCTAACCAGAGTCCCGGTCAGTAACATCCCTGACCGTGTCCGCCCCATTTTAACCAGCGGTTCCAACATTTTAACCAGCAATCCCAACATTTTCTCCAAGTCCTCAAATGAATCGGACAAATGGCAAAAAAATTCAGATTTCTTGCTTCTGGTAACAGCAGTCTGTTATCCTGGGTCATCTTCCCAATGAAAATAAGTAAAAAAGTAGGGCAGAATATATTTAAAAAATTTTTTTTTGCGGGGGGACGCCAGGGTGGCTCAGTGGGTTAAAGCCTCTGCCTTTGGCTCAGGTCATGATCCCACGGTCCTGGGATCAAGCCCCACACTGGACTCTGCTCAGCCGGGAGCCTGCTTCCCCCTCTCTGCCTGCCTCGCTGTCTGCTTGTCATCTCTCTCTGTCCAATAAATCAATCTTAAAAAAATAAAAAATAATAATAAAAAAAAAAACCTTAAAGGCATCAAGGAACCAACTACGTACAAAACATTTAAAATAAGGAGCCAGGGGCGCCTGGGTGGCTCAGTGGGTTAAGCCTCTGCCTTTGGCTCAGGTCATGATCCCAGGGTCCTGGGATCGAGCCCCGCATCGGGCTGTCTGCTCAGCGGGGAGCCTGCTTCCTCCTCTCTCTCTGCCTGCCTCTCTGCCTACTTGTGATCTCTGTCAAGTAAATAAATAAAAATCTTAAAAAAAAAAAGTGCTTAATGAACTTCCTGTTTTCTTTTAACTTCTCTCGCCTCTACAGAGGCCCCCACTGAGCCTACTCGGCCACTTAACTAACGTACCGATAAACACAAGGTACCTGTACCTCGCTACGCTTTACTCACACCCCCGCTAACGGAGCTCATCTGTAGAGTGGGGACAACGCACGCAAAGCAGGACCACTGGGCAGCCACTGAAGGTCAGGCAGGAAGGGCATCTGCTCCTCTTCCTGGGCCACGTTTCTATCTGTGACGAAGCCCACCGGTATTTTAAAGCCTACTCACCTTCTTCTTCTGACTGGGGGTGCGTATGCCCTTGGCTTCATCCCGACAGCTGACAAACGAGGAAAAGATGGGCAGGGAAGCGGACCTCTCGGTTTTCACATACAAGAGCTTCACGCTCTCCCACTTCTGCAACAGACAAGAAAGGTACGATCGGTGCGGGTCCTGTTTCTTTTAAAGAACAAGAGTCAAGGCATGCCCCCGCGGGACCGCACCTCTGGCAACTTTTGGGAAAGCCTCTTCGCCACGGTGATGATGTTATCGACAACGTGCTCAACCTCCATTCCAGTGTGGCCAACGCGGATAGTACTGAAATGTAATACAGCATGAGACAGGAAAGTTTTAAAAAATAATAGTAATTTGTGTTTCAAAATACAGCACAGGGGCGCCTGGGTGGCTCAGTGGGTTAAAGCCTCTGCCTTCGGCTCAGGTCATGATCCCAGGACCCTGGGATCAAGCCCCACATCGGGCTCTCTGCTCAGCAGGGAGCCCGCTTCCTCCTCTCTCTCTGCCTGCTTCTCTGCCTACTTGTGATTTCTGTCTGTCAAATAAATAAACAAATCTTAAAAAAAAAAAAAAAAAATACAGCACAGGCAGGTAAGCGAAACATAAATACATGATCCTGAGAAAAAAAATTAAAGGTAGAAGCGTTCAAGTCTTTGTGGTTTCACTATTTCTCTTTTTGTAGTTGTTTTATACAACTGTTATTTTGTTTAAATTCAATTAACATAGTGTACTATTAGTTCCAGAGGTAGAGGTCAGTGGTTCATCAGTCTTGTATAATGCCCGGTGCTCACAGCATCACGTGCCCTCCCTCATGCCTGTCACCCAGCTACCTCCTCCCTCACCCCCCGTCCCTCCAGCAACCCTCAGTTTGTTTCCTGTGACGAAGAGTCTCTTATGGTTTGTCTCCCTCTCTGGTTTTATTTTTTCCTTCCCTTCCCTACGATCCTGTTTTGTTTCTTAAATTCCACCTGTCAGGGGCACCTGGGTGGTTCAGTGGGTTAAAGCCTCTGCCTTTGGCTCAGGTCATGATCGCAGGGTCCTGGGATCGAGCCCCGCATCAGGGAGCCTGCTTCACCCCCACCCCCGCTCTGCCTGCCTCTAATAAATAAATACAATCTTAAAAAAAAAAATTTCCACCTATCAGTGAGATCATACGGTAACTGTTTTTCTGTGATTGACTTGTTTTGCTTAGTTTCATGTTATTTTTAAGATTTTATTTGTCAGAGAGAGAGAGAGCATATGAGCAAGCAGGAGCAGCAGAGAGAGAGGGAGAAACAGACTCCCCACTGAGCAGAGAGCCCGACTCATGGCTCGATCCCAGGACCCTGCGATCATGACCTGAGCTGAAGGCAGACACTGAACAACCTTAGCCATGCAGGCACCCCAGGTTCAATATATTGTAAAAGGAAATTATGATCTTTTGTTTTCTAGCAATGCCCTGCTCCCGAAATACCATGACCCGGTGATGGAGGAGCTGCCCTGGGAGGCTTATCAGCCATCAGCTGGAGGAAGTTCTACCTTCATTCTAGAAAACATGGGTCACACAGTTGGCCCTCGAGCTTTCCTGAGGAGCTGTTCTGGAAGGAAAGACCGCTGGGAGGGATGCTTGTGTCTTTACAGTCCCCTGTCCTGACCCAGCTGTCATCATCTAAGACCAACAGTTCTTGTCCCTGGTGTAACAGCGTCTGCGTGCCAAGGGCAAGATGATCCCTTCAGCTGAAGCGGGGTATAGACAGAAGCCAACTGGAAAGCTCCGCTACTGCTCAGCCACTGGGGCCCTGTTCCTGCCAGGCCCTGTCCTCCCTACCTCAGGAGCTGGAAGGCAAACTCATGGTCTGCTGGGAGTCGCAGAATGAGGATGAGACGGGGCTGGTGCTGTCACACCCCTCCAGCCAAAGACAGGGCTCTGCCCGCTGAGGGCTCACTGCCAGTGCAAGCACATCCCTGGTCTCCCAGACGGGAAGATGACAAGAACTGAAGGAGACAGGAGAGGGGGCAGGTGACGGGACAGGAGAGAGAATGAGGGGAGTCGGGAGAAGAGTGGGTGTGAAAGGAGAGCAAAGTACAGCTCAGGCATCTATACTGTCCGTCAGCTGCCCACAACTCTCCTGAAGGGGAAGAGGAGACTGATGCTCCTTCCTCTGCCTTCTCGGAGCCATCTCCCTCTCCCAGCTGCCCACCGATCCCAGGCCCCTAGGCCTCTGACCTGCCCTCGGACCACCTCCCACGAGCCACAACTTTGATGTCT
This sequence comes from Enhydra lutris kenyoni, assembly GCF_002288905.1. Lineage (NCBI taxonomy): Eukaryota > Metazoa > Chordata > Mammalia > Carnivora > Mustelidae > Enhydra > Enhydra lutris. The sequence continues at coordinate 6,342,379 of NW_019154129.1, read as the reverse complement.
GCCTACAACCAGAGTTGGGCCCAGGCCTGACCACCAACTCTTCTCAGCAGCTTTACTACACCCAGTTAAGGGATCGCCCACCTGCAGACAGAAGACAAGCCCAGAACCATCCCAGGGAAGCAGAGTCTAGACATCCTGATGGTCACATTTTACCATGGGCCCTGCCCTGGGCATGCAGAGGTTCCTGGGGTATCTGGAAGAGAGGCCCCAGAGCCCCCCAGTGCTGCCCTCCTGGCAGCTGTGCAACCCCACACCACAGATGCCCAGCCAGAAGGTAATTTTTCAAAATAATTCTAAATATGTTTAAAAATCCCCTCCTTCGGGGCGCCTGGATGGCTCAGTGGGTTAAAGCCTCTGCCTTCGGCTCGGGTCGTGATCCTGGGGTCCTGGGATCGAGCCCCACATCCGGCTCTCTGCTCAGCGGGGAGCCTGTCTCCCCCTTTCTCTCTGCCTGCCTCTCTGCCTACTTGTGATGTCTGTCGAATGAATGGATAAAATCTTAAAAAAAAAAAAAAAGAAAAAAATCCCCTTCTTCAAAAGGGGAACTCTCCTACACTGCTGGTGGGAATGCAAATTGGTGCAACCACTCTGGAAAATAGCATGGAGGCTCCTCAAAAAAGTTGAAAACAGAGCTACCCTACAACCCAGCAATCGCACTATTGGGTATTTACCCTAAAGATACAAATGTAGTGATCTGAAGGGGCACATGCACCCGAATGTTTATAGCAGCAATGGCCACAATAGCCAAACTACGGAGAGAACCTAGATGTCCATCAACAGATGAATGGATAAAGAAAATGTGGGGTATATATATATATATATATATATATATATATATATATATGATGGAATACTATGCAGCCATCAAAAGAAATGAAATCTTGTCATTTGCAACGACGTGGATGGAACTAGAGAGTATTATGCTGAGCGAAATAAGTCCATCAGAGAAAGACAATTATCATATGATCTCCCTGATATGAGGAAATTGAGAGGCAACGTGGGGGATTTGGGGAGTAGGAAAAGAATAAATGAAACAAGATGGGATCGGGAAGGAGACAAACCATAAGAGACTCTTAATCTCACAAAACAAACTGAGGGTTGCCAGGGGGAGGGGGCAGGGAGAGGGTGGTTGGGTTATGGGCATTGGGGAGGGTATGTGCTATGGTGAGTGTTGTGAAGTGTGTAAACCTGGCAATTCACAGACCTGTACCCCTGGGGCAAATAATACATTATATGATTAAAAAAAAAAAAAAAAAAATCCCCTCCTTCTGCTCATCTGCCAAGTGCTCCAACTTAGCCGGCCCCTTGGGGTATTGAAAAAGGTGGAGCCACATTCTCTGTCCACCTGGAGAGCCACACCTCCCCAAAAAGTCTCTCAGAGGCCAGATGTGGGGGGTTCTACCCAGCTTGCCATCCTGATTCAGAAGAAATCAGTGTGAAAACAAAGAGACAACAGATAGCAGATGAGGCAGGATGGATGATGAATTCACTGAACAAGAAGTCAAATCAAGACTTAGAGGTCTTGGGCCGCCTGGGTGGCTCAGTGGGTTAAAGCCTCTGCCTTCGGCTCAGGGTCCTGGGATCGAGCCCCACATCTGGCTCTCTGCTTGGCAGGGAGCCTGTTTCCTCCTCTCTCTCTCTCTGCCTGCCTCTCTCCCTACTTGTGATCTCTGTAAAAAAAAAAAATCTTAAAAAAAAAAAAAAAAAAAAAGACTTAGGGGTCTCTCCCCTGTAACAGGTAACATGATCCCGGGCAACAGGAGAGCCCAGAACCACTGACGTTCACTATGTGTTAGTTTTGTCCTCCTTGTTTCCCACAATACCTACAGGTGCCACCAGCCACACATGCCTATTTCAGTTTACATTACGTGAAATCAAGTAAAATTAGAAATTCAGCTCCTTGGCCACGGCAGCCATATACAGCTCATGACTCCCTTTTCTTCTTTTAAAGATTTTATTTATTTATTTGACAGAGATCACAAGAAGGCAGAAGAGAGAGGAGGAAGCAGGCTCTCCACCAAGCAGAGAGCCCAATGTAGGGCTCTATGCCAGGACCCTGAGACCATAACCCGAGCCAAAGGCAGAGACTTTAACCCACTGAGCCACCCACGCACCCCATGCTCAGGACTCTTATGCAGATCCCAGATACAGACCACTTCCATCACTGTACAAAGTTTTATGGGATGGCGCTTTTCTAGGGAACCAAGTACTTCTTAGGGATATACCTTACTTTTAACAGAAGGATCTGGTTTCATTAACACGATCTTGTTAAAAAAAAAAAAAAAATTTATATAATTATTATCAAGTGGATAGAAAACGAGACACTGATAGCTTTGCCCTACCTGCAGGAACCACTTTTAGAGATGTTTAAGACCGTTCCACCGATGCATTCATTGATCTCCCTGGATAAATTCTTGGACAGAAGGTTTACAGGTACCGGAACTCTGTAAGAACACACAGGCACTTGGAGCAGAATGTATACACATCTGCGAAGTTCACTCTGCTCAAACCCCGTTACTGGTAAGAAACCTACTTCTTTCTGTGGTAGAAATGTCTCCCCAGGTGGGACGGCAAGAGACGCCGGATTCTCGCGTCGGTAAGGAAGAAGTCAAAACTGCCCAGGAGGCGGAGCTTGGCTTCATAGGCTTTATACTCCTTTTTTAAAGTTCGGAGGGGGATAATCTAAAAAAACACAAGGAAGAGGAAAAACACAAAAAGTTAAGAACTTGAACAAGAAGAAGAAAACTGAAGCAATAACTTGTGTCCGGATCTTAAAATGTCCCAGGGCCACAGTTTAGGGAACATGTGGAGAGCACCGAGCATGGGCCAGGCACTGTGTTAACCACTGGGGACACAGAGACTGATGAGCTGGGACGGCCTATAACGAAAGGACACCAGCAACTACAAACCACAGCGGGAGGCGCCAAGTCACAGGCAAACCCGGGAATGTTCTGAAAGTGCTGACTGTGACCTAATGGAATGATCTTCTGGAAACTCTTCAAGATACAAAAGTTAAGGATGGGGCGCCTGGGTGGCAGTTGGTTAAGCCTTTGGCTCAGGTCATGATTCCAGGGTCCTGGGATCCAGCCCAGCATTGGGCTCCCTGCTTAGTGGGGAGTCTGTTTCTCCCTCTACCCTGGCTTATGCTCTCTCAAATAAATAAATGAAATCTCAAAAAAAAAAAAAAAAAAAAAAAAAAAAAAGAAAAAAGTTACTTATGTACACATTAGCTTTTAGGTCAAAACAAACAAACAAACAAAACCTTAACAGTTCATCTATCATAGAAAAGATGGAACATACCTTACTGAAGCCAACAAAAATTATAAAGAAAAAAATAAGATTAAAAATTAAATTCCTGGGGTGCCTGGGTGGCTCAGTTGAGTTAAGCCTCTGCATCAGCTCTGGTCATGATCTCAGGGTCCCAGGATCGAGCTCCGCATCGGGCTCTCTGCTCAGCAGGGAGCCTGCCTCCCCCCTCTCTCTGCCTACTTGTGATCTCTGTCTGTCAAATAAATAAATAAGAAATCTTAAAAAGACAAAAAAAATTAAATTCCTAGGGGCGCCTGGCTGGCTCAGTCGGTGAAGCACGTGACTCTTGATCTCAGGGTCGTGAGTTTAAGCCCCACAGTGGGTGGAGAGATTATGCAAAAATGAAATTTTTAAAATGAATGAATGAGTGGCTAAATAAATAAAAATAAAATCTCTAGGACAGAAATACTAGGTTAGCAGGTAGTACAGGAATGTATGACTTATCACTTTAAGGACTGAATCCGATCTTTTAATTGTCCTGAAAATATTAACCGCTCCTGACCTGAGAAATGGTTTTAATCCCATGCTTGTTCAAAAGCTTCTTGTAAAACCGTTCCGTCTTTTCAGGAGTTAAGTTGGGTTCATCCTTGGTAAGTAAACAAATATCTGTTAAATCTGATCGAATACTGTGAGGCAAGGACCTGCAAAACATAGAGATGGGACAGAGAAAGCAAGCGTTATAACAGACACAACACAATGTATGTTTCTATTCCACAGGACACAATAAATTCAGTCATTCCGACAAACTGTCCGCGCTATTTAAGCAAATACTCCACCAAGAACATTTAAAAATGTATGTAGTCTTCAATGATACAGAGAAGAGATTTAAGATCCAAGTAAACCATCACAAATACCCAGACTCCAAGATATCAACTGAGGGTGCCTGGGTGGTTACGGGTCCAACTTGATTTGGCGCAAGTCAGGATCTCAGGGTTATGAGATCGACCCCTGCACTGGGCTCCACCCAGGTGTGGAGTCTGCTTTAGATTCTTTCTCTGCTGCTTCCCAGGGCCCTCCCCCACCAAATAAAGTATCAATTACTATGTGGGATATAAGGAGACTTAAAACATAATGAAGCCACCCAAGGTAATACACACGGGGTTATATTATTTTAAAGATTTTATTTATTTATTTGACAGAGATAGAGAGAGAGCACAAGTAGGCAGAGAGGCAGTCAGAGATGGTGGGGGGAGATGCTGAGCAGAGCGGGATGCGGGGCTCAATCCCAGGACCCTGAGATCATGACTTGAGCTGAAGGCAGAGGCTTAATCCACTGAGCCACCCAGGCGCCCCCGTGTTTTTGTTTTTGTTTTTAAAGGCACAATTACATGTTTCAACTCATAATTTGAGTTTGCAAAATTTCCACCAGAAACAAAAGCGCAACTGTTACAGCTCTACAGAATGACCGAGCAGATAACAAGGGCAAAAGTAGAAAATCAGAACTTACAATCTGACCCTCAGTTCTTTACTTGGAATCTTCCACAATACCACCATTAAAAAGAAATTTTCATTCTCATTCAAAAGCAATCCATTTGCGTTTTTCCTGGACTTGGAATGTGTCAACAGAGCTTCCACTGCCTTTCTAATCTGCAAAGTAGAGATATGCAAATACATTAAATCTCACTCTAATTTAGCATTTGCTCCCTCCTCTCGCCTTTTTTCCTTTTCTTTTTTTTTTTTTCCTCCTCAAATTCTATTTGAATAGGCAACTCCACAACCCTCTGTATTAGGATCCTACAATTTGGGATCAGACTGCATCAGAAACGACCGAAGTATCCGCTCAGCACCCACTTGCCAAAAAGAGCCTCTCCCACGTGAAGGCATCGCGCCAGGTGGGAACGTGCTTCCCGCGGCCTCGATGATTGAGGCAGCGATCCCGGGAAAAGCGCAACACGCCATAACTAGCACCCACTGGGCGCTTACCAAGGGTCAGGCCCCTGGCTACAGCTCTTCACAGGCCTCGCCTCCTCTGATCCCGGTGAGGATCTGATCCCGGTGAGGCGCCGAAGCCAGCAAGCAGAGGCCCTCTTAGACCCGAGGTCACTGAGGCTTGCAGAATTAAGCGACCCGGTCAAGCCAACGGGTAAAGAAGCAGAGCCAGGTGCGTCTCAACCCGGAACCCCGGCTGCACCTGCAATCTACCTGGGGGACCAGGCCGCAGGGCTGGGGGTCGGCAGGCGCCTCCCCGCGCGCAGGAAGGAGGCGGCAGGCTGAGCGCAGCTCGACCCAGCGACTCTCCCCAAACTCCGGGGGCGCCCGCGGGGGCGCGAAGCCCGCACCGGCACCCCGCGTCTCACAAGCCCCCTGCCACCCCGCCTTCCGAGCCCCACGCCCCAAAGGGCCGCTCACCTGTCCTTTGTCCAGCTGCTCCACGGAGGCCGGGGTCGCGGGAGCGGAGTCCGAGGCTGCGGTTGAGGATGAGGGTGCGGTGGAAGCGGAACCCTCCATTTCGCTCGCACCTCGTGCGGCCGTGCGCGCGGTACCCGGGTCTGGCTCCCCGTGCGCACGCGCGAGCTCAGGCCCGTAGCCGGAAGTTGGGGGGCGGGACCGGTCTCTCGCGTCACGTCCGGGAGCGCGGGGTCAAGACCCAGGAAGTCACCGCTGCGGAGTTTTGGCGGCTCGAGTGAACCGGGCTAGCGGGCGCGCCTGGGGTCCCAGTGTCTCGCGTGAGGCGCGGGAGCCTCCTGGTGACTCCTGGCTCTCGCTCTGCGCGGAGGGACTCGAGCGAGCGCCTGGATGTGGGGGAGGGGCGCGGGGAGAGCGCGAGGCCTGGCCTGCCACCCGCCGCCTCGCCTGCCACCCGCCGCCTCCCCTTCGGAGGCCGGGGGCGCGGGTCTCTCCTGGGCCTCCGGTCGCGGGCGAAGCGTGCGGACTGGAATAATCCGAGGCCGGAGAAGGTAGAAGCCCCTCCCACCCCGCGTCCCCCGAGGTCCCCCCGCGGCCACGTGGAGCCTTCCAGGGATGTTCCAGGCACGTTAGGAAATACATACTTCTTCCTCTTTATGGATGCGTGGGTTTAAACGTATTCTTTCCTTTTTAAGATTTTACGTATTTATTTGATAGCACAAGCAGGGGGAGTGGCAGGGAGAGCAGACAGAAGGGGAAGCAGGCTTCTCGCTGAGCGGGGAGCCCGAGACGGGGCTTGAGCCCAAGACCCTGGGATCTTCCTGAGCGGAAGGTAGATGCTTAACCGACTGAGCCTCCCAGGCGGCCATTAATCATCTTTTTTGGAAAGCAGATAGTCGTCTAGTGTACCCGCTGTTCTGTACGTTGTCTTTTCCTCCGAATGCATGTATCTTGGAGATTGTCCACGTCGGTACCTAGTGCTCTGCCTCGTTTTTAAAAACTCCCTTCTATCGTGTAGGTGAACTGTTTATTTAGGAATATTTTGATGGACATACAAGACGATTCTAGTCTTTTTGCAACTAGCTGTGGACATGTTTGAGAGCTGAAAGAATGGGAGTAGGGGGGGCTTTCCATGTCTGTTGTTTCCCCCAAAATGCTCCTTCCATTTTGGCAAACCTGGAGGAAGGCTTGTTCTTCTGCTGATCTCTGATAGTGACTTTGTAATCAGCTTGTGGAAGGAATGTTTTTAAACCTTCAGCACCTGCTCTCACTCATCTGTTCTAGAATTTCATGTCAAAAGGTCTTCATTTTAGCACAGTATTCTGAATTTTGTGGGAGGCCAGGTGTGCCAGCGTTTTCTAGCGTTCTGAGAAGAGCGGTAGGGGAGTCACATGTGACATCTGAATTCGAGGTTGAGAACCAGACTTGTAGACCAAAGCAAAGGCATGCCTTAAAGGAGCAGGGTGGTGTTTGCAGGGAGCAAGTGGCTGGAGCAGGGACAGGAAGAGGGGAGGATAGGAGATGAGCTAGAATGGTAGCTTAGGGAATTAATTCATTGCGAGACTGAAGGTTGCTATGTACCTTGGAGCCCTGTGTAGGTATATGGTTTTTGAGCTGGTGGTAGGGAAGAAGAAGAGGTGGCCTCATTCATCTGTAGGCTTTGGGAAAGTTCATAATCTGGCTGTGATATTGTCTTGATATAAAAAAAATAGGACACATGCCCAGAAATTCCTGGATATTTAAGTGATGGTGCTTCATGCCCTTCCCCTTGAGTGTGACTTGTTTCTATCAGATGGGACACAGCAGACTATAGTTTCCACCTTGAGTATTTTTTCCCTTGCATCTCTCTCTCCCTCCCTCTCTTTTGTTGTGTTCAAAGTGTTTGCTCTGGGTGAAGCCAGCCACCATGTCCTGACGCTCCTCGGCCTGCTGCAACCATGGGAGTGAGCACGGAAGTGGATCCTCGGGGAGTCGAACACTGAGATGATCAGAAACTTTTTTTTTTTTAAGATTTTATTTATTTGAGAGAGAGTAAGTCGAGTAGGGGCCAGGCAGAGGAAGAAGGGAGAAGCAGACTCCCCGCTGAGCAGGGAGCCAAGGCAGGGCCTGATCCCGGGATCCTGAGATCATGACCTGAGCTGAAGACAGTTGCTTAATTGAGTCACCCAGGCACCCCAACCACAGACTCTCGAGAGACCCTTAGCCAGAACTATCTAACTGTGCTGCCTCCTGACCCACAGAAACTGTGAGGCACTAAGTGTTTGTTATTTTAAGGCACCAAATTGGGGGTAATTCGTTATCCATCATAGATAGCCAATGGGAATTTGTCGACCTTCTGTCTTCAAACCCATCCACTGTGTTGACGCAGAGGTCCTGGGGAGACCTCATGCCTAGCAGGTCCCACAGCAACTCATTACCTTCCCCACAGGCCTGCGTGTCCCGTGTTTTCTGTCTCAGTCGTTGGCACCACCAGCCACCTAGTTGCCGCGGCCAGCGTATGGGAGCCATCCTTAACCCTTCTCACCCCCCACACACGGTCAACGGCAAAGACTTGTGTATTCCTTTTAGATGTCTCTTGTATTTATCTAATTCCTTCTACTGCCATCTTGTAGTGCAGCCGGCGTCCTGTTTTCCTCCGACTGAGCTAACTCGTCTTCCTGTCTCCATTTGTGCATCTTACTCCGTTCCCTGCCCCCTTCAGTTTTCGTCAGAACGTGCAAATCTGACCCTATCAAAGCCGATCATGCTTGACCACCTCTGTGGCCTTATCGTTGTGAGGATAAGGTGCAGATTGCTCCAGACGCCTCACATATATCAGAGTTGGCATCTGTTATCTGGTATCCTATCTAGTTTAGTATTTGTCCTGAAAAAGTGCCTCAGTTTGAACAATAAATGACACGGTCATTCACACATTAGGTGGGCTTCATCTGGTGCCTCCCTCCCATGTCCTTAACTTCACACACTGCCCCCACCCCTTGGAGATCCTGCTCTCAGCTCCACTCTGTCTTCATACCTTCCCACGTGCCCTGACTCCTTCCCCAAACACTGCCACCTCCACAGTTGTTGCCTCATAATTGGCTCTCCCATTGGAGGATAAGCTTTCAGAGGGTCGGGGAGAGCCAGTTAATCATAGGAAAATGATAAATGATACATGTTCACCACTGTGTCCTAGTACCTAGCACTTATCCCATACATGACATAATTAGTATTTTTTTAACAACTTTTTTTTTTAAAGATTTTATTTATTTGACAGAGATTACAAGTAGAGAGGCAGGCAGAGAGAGAGGGGGAAGCAGGCTCCCCGTTGAGCAGAGCGCCCAATGCAGGGCTCGATCCCAGGACCCTGGGATCATGACCTGAGCCGAAGGCGGAGGCTTTAACCCACTGAGCCAGCCAGGCGCCCCCATAATTAGTATTTCTTTAAAGAATATGTAATGCATTGGAATGGCTGAGACAGGGCTTACAGGAAACGACTGTGGTCGTCTAGGTACTGAAATCTGATGAGGGGAACAGCATCGAGGACAAAGTGTAAGACTTGACACCTGGGTGGCTCAGTCGGTTGAGCATCTGTCCAGCTGTCGATTTCGGCTCTGCTTATGATCTCAGGGCCGTGAGTTCAAGCCCCGTATTGTGCTGCACACTGGGCATGGAGCTTACTTAAAAAAAAAAAAGAAAGAAAAAGATCTGACCAAAAATTGGATATATTAGGAGGGAAATTCAGATTACTCCCAAATTCTGAATACCTGGGCACATGAGTGGTGGTGTTAGTAGAACTTGGGACGGCAGGAGGAGCAGATTTGGAAAGAAAAATACGAGATTCTTTTTCAGTATTTTGAGCTTGACATTCCAGGGGCACATCCAGGATCTGGGCCGTGGGAGAGAAGGTTCTTGAGGGAAAGAAGGAAGTTTGGAAGTCAGGGAAGGGACAGTTACAGCTGCGGACGGATGAGCGCGCACAAAGTGGGACAGGGGAAGAGCAGGGCTGTGCAGAGCCCACAGTTTGGGGACAGGAGGAAGGGAGCCACTCTCGGAGCCTGAGAAATAATCCAGGATGTCAAAGGAAACCAGGAGGGTGTTGTGTTCCCTCTGGAGGAGCGGAGATGCTGGGACAGGGTGACAGCGCGTCAGTACTGAGGAAATTGGGAAGACATACTGAATAAGGCCGTGCTGGTGGGCAGGCGGGTCACAGTGAGCTCACAGAATGCCGTTTCGGTGGAAGGATTATGAGCGGTAGCAGAGGCGGAGGAAAGATGGAACGTGGGGATGTGTGTCACCTTTACCAGGAGGGTAAAGGAAGTAAAATGACCGGTTTTTGTGTCCCAAGGACTTCGTTAGGGTCTCAGTTCTTTCAGCACCAGGGATAGCGTGCTTAATGACACTGCCTCGTCTCTCTAGTGGCATTATTGAGTTACTTGTTAGCATCTTTGGTTTCCCCACAGATTGAACCTGTGTGGCCTCACAGGACTTCGGGTCCCCAGTGCCCAGCTTGTGTGTGCACGCCCGGCAGCGTGAGTTCCCAGGGTGAGCTGAGGCGGGGGAGGGTGTGAGGCCCACTGTGAACCGCGTTGTTGGTCCCCGAGTACCTTGTGGACGCGGGTGGCTCACAAGCGAGAGGGCAGCAGTAGTGAGAGTTCCTCTCGAGAGTCAGTGCCCTACCCTTCCCTGGTAAGACCTGCTTGTTCCGCGAGAACCGGGGGTACACACATGGCCCACCTGGCACGAGGGGAACAGACCGTGCTCCCAGCATGGCTCTTCCTGGTCCACTGTCTTCATTCCTTCCTCTGAAGTGGTCTTTGTGCTTCCCATGTGCTCTTAAGACAGTGCCAGCCTTCCTGTCCTTTCCCTGCCCCCTCCCTTTTGTCCTTTTGTAGGTGAGTGCTGGTTCTCCGGAATCGTTAGAGGATTCAGTGAGACGGCAATCACCTGCATAGCGCCCAGCACACACATAATAGCACAAGACTTGCCCCGAGCTGAAAATACGATGATTGGATGGATTGGAGGTGAACTATGCATCTTAGCCGCTGAAAGAGGGAAGGAGGTGCGCCTGCGTTCAGGCAGGGGGAACTGGCCAGTTAGTCAAGACATAAGACATTGTCATTAGACCCAGTTTTCTAAAGAAGCCTGGGAGGGCGCTGGGGAAGAGAAAGCGGGAGAGCAGCGAAGTCTCGGGCAGTTAGGGGGGCCTCCAGCAGCGGTGGGGCTGGGTGAGCACCACAGGCACACTGAGTCACTCAGACCTGCAGTGTGTACCAGCCCCTCCCTGGACACGAATGAGGAAGAAAACTTTGCAATCCGGCCAGCCTCAGTCTAGAGGAATTACATTCATTGAGGAATGTCATATTCAGGCCCATCTGAAAAGTGATTTCTGGACTTCTGCAGAACAGGTTCTCCGTACCACTTGTCTCTTGGCATGGAAGATCGGCAGCGGACAAGTTCTTGGAGGACCGCGTTCACACTGGTATATACCTGCTTGATGTCCTTAACGGTTCAGTACATCTTTACTCAAATTAGGAAGGTTTTCAAGTAGCTACTGTCAGGTGTATCATGGGAGGTCATCAATAAAAGGTTAGTAAAAGAACTCTTAAAAGTTATTCATGAACATAATTCAAGAAAGTAAGTCAGCTGAACAAGAAACAAAAAAAAAAGGACTTGGTCCTGAGGTTGAAGGAGTTGATTAGTAGAGGTATGAGTCCGGGTAATTTGCCCTGGCAACATAGAAGTCTGTGGGGACAGTCCCACTTGGGAACAGGCATGGCTCGCCAAAGGGCACACAGTGGAGAAAGGATTTAGGATTGACAGGATCAGAAGGGAGCTCGTGTCATTTCACCACCTTTTAGGGGGACAAAATGATCTGTTTGGTAATAAAAGCAGATAAACAGAAAAGATGAGACTTTTCTGTCTGGTTTATTTGTTTGCATTTTTCTTTCTTTCTTTTTTTTTTTTTAAAGATTTTATTTATTTATTTGACAGACAGAGATCACAAGCAGGCAGAGAGAGAGGAGGAAGCAGGCTCCCCACTGAGCAGAGAGCCTGGTGGGGGCTCCATCCCAGGACCCTGAGATCACAACCTGGGCGGAAGGCAGAGGCTTTAACCCACTGAGCCACCCAGGCGCCCCCTGCTGGAACTTCTTTACAAATAGTAATTACTCCTAAGAATCTAATTCTTTTAAAATGTCTTGATCCTAAAATTTAGTGTCTCTGCCAAGGAAATAACAAAGCTGGTCATGGAAATTGCTTTTATTCACAGACTTGTGAAGTCTGCGAGCAAACACAGAATGCTTGAGTCCTACACTTTTATTCTATTGAAAGGGGTGAAGTCACCATAGTTAGTTTTAATCTAAATATAATCATACAACAAATACTACACAAAAGTTAAATATCTCATTTACCCCATGATTTCCTCTCTAGCTCTTTTACCAGCAGACTTAGATGACCAGTAGCCTCTTAAACCAAAGAAAAGAACTTTTTGGTGAAAATGCCTAAAAATTAAAATGCACATAAATCGTGGGGCACCTGGGTGGCTCAGTTGTTAAGCGTCTGATCTGCCCTCAGCTCAGGTCATGATCCCAGGGTCCTGGCGTCGAGCCCCACATTGGGCTCCCTGCTCAGCAGAAAGCCTGCTTCTCCCTCTCCCACTCCCCCTGCTTATGTTTGCTCTCTTGCTGTGTCGCTGTCAAATAAATAAATATAAATAAATATAAATAAATAAAATCTTAAAAAAAAAAGCCAACCTATGTATTAGTTAATTTTAACTACTTTTACTGTTTAAATATTCGGTCATGATCATTTCCACTGAAATGAAATGTTTAAGAGCTCAAAGGTGGGATGGGGTAAGAAAACGTGCAACATTAAATGTGACTCAGTGCACACTGTGGGAAAAGTTTTCACCTAATTTTTAACAGAAGGATCATATCATAAAAAAATAGTAACTGATGGGGTACCTGGCTGGGTCAGTAGGCAGAGTATGCGACTCAGAATCAGGAACAGGAGTTCAACCCCGCGTTAAAAAGAATTATCTTGTAAAAACAACAGTAATTGAATAGCAAAAAGTATACTTGTCAGCTGCAAGGTTCTTGTTTCCTTGTTTTAACTAATCTATTTCTAGCAGAAAACAGGAAAATACTTCATGCAAGGAATTTGGCCAGAACCTTGAGAAAAAGTTTAAAGGAAATACATAATCACAGTAACAAAAACTTCACTTTTAAGACTGAATTTAGAGGATGAATATAAGGAAACAAAAAATTTGCTGCTGTAGTACGTGACTTTTTAAAAATTCTTCATATATCATCTGAATGGCCAGAGACTTAAAACAGATAACCTGTCACTAGAAAGGTTAAATTAAAAAATACTTTCTGGGGGCACCTGGGTGGCTCAGTGGGTTAAAGCCTCTGCCTTTGGCTCAGGTCATGATCCCAGGGTCCTGGGATGGAGCCCCCATCAGAGGCTCTGCTCAGCAGGAAGCCTGCTTCCCCCCACCCCGCCCCACCACCCCGCCTGCCTCTGCCTACTTGTGATCTCTGTCAAATAAACAAATAAAATCTTTAAAAAGAAGTATTTTTTGGAACCTGTTTTTTTCCCATGGCCAGAGACTGGTATTTTTTTTCTTAAGTCTTTTTAAATTTGGAAAATATTGTAACTTGACCATCATTTACTCTACTGGATCTGTAGTTCACTATAAAGCTACAGTGTCCGAGGTATTGATGCTACTTTTTTAAGATGCATTGATAGAAACAGCCTGTTTCTGAAATTGGCGCCTGTGGGCCTGATGTGTAAGATTCCTTCCCATCTTTTCCCCGCCGCAGTACAGTGCCCACGTGCGGCTGATAGCCAGACACGTTTCGAGTACAGGGTCAGATGGGCAGGGTTGGAGACCTAGTCACTTAGGAGTCGAAGATTCTGGTGAACTGCCATGGTCAGTCCCAAGCCACTTAGAACTTCCCTAATAGGAACCCCTGCTTTGACAGCAAGCTTGCTGACAAGTTGTAAGCAAAGACCGCGCTGAATGCCCGACACCTTTACTAGAGACCGATCACCAAAACCTGCAAACGAGCCCTTTCACCAACGAAGGCTTAGGAACTCAAACTCGTGGAGTAAAAGGGGGACCCAGGAATATACTGTTGCCAGGCAGCCCACTAGCCACTGTTTAATCCTGCCTCTGTTTACCATTCATGTCCTGTCCTGGCACGTTAAGTTTGGCTTCTTGATCATTATTAAAAACCCTGAACAGGGGGCGCCTGGGTGGCTCAGTGGGTTAAGCCGCTGCCTTCGGCTCAGGTCGTGATCTCAGGGTCCTGGGATCGAGCCCCGCATCGGGCTCTCTGCTCAGCAGGGAGCCTGCTTCCTCCTCTCTCTCTGCCTGCCTCTCTGCCTGCTTGTGATCTCTGTCAAATAAATGAATAAAAAATCTTAAAAAAAAAACACAAAAAACCCTGAACAGAGAGGGTAGTACTTCTGACAGAATCCCTGATGTCTCCCCAACTCCCCAAAGCCACATACTGAGATACAACTATGAAGCACCCCGACTTCCTGTGTAGTTGCTGCTGTTAAGCCTCAATCACCTGTAGGGTGCCTGGGCGGCTCGGCCGTTTGAGTCTGTCTCTGGGTTTCAGCTCAGGTTATGATCTCAGTCCTGCGATCGAGCCCTGCATCGGGCTCCACGTTCAGTGGGGAGTCCGCTTCTCTGCCTCTCCCTCCCCCTGCTTGCATGAGTTCTAAAATAAATTAAAAAAAAAAAAAAAAAAAGACGGAGTGACATAAGACTGTACAAAGCTTTGCATCCCATGTGCAGGCAGACCACGCGTTTGTCAGGTCCTCATGTGATTGGGCTCATCAGATCTCTCCAGATCTGCTGGGAGAGAGTGCCCAGAACCTGACCCAGAAATTGAGGACTGTACAGAGGACGGACAGATGCACTCAGAGCATGGGACAATAATACAGGCGATGGTAAACAGACAGACAAATCCTTCAAAAGGGAAGATGACAATTTTTATTGTTATTACAAAAGCAAATTCTTTTAACTTTAGTCATTTGAGTAATTGCAAGAGCGGCTAAGGGCTTCATCCTCACACAGGCACCAAGTCAGGCACAGTAGGTAGCTACAAATCATAAGAAAAGGTTTCTTTACCTTGGATTCCCACAGTTCCTACCTAGAGCATTCTGCCATGCTTTGGAATTGGGTTAAAAACACCAGCAGAGCTACTCAGTTCCCTTGAATTCATTGGTTTAAAAAAAAAGAGCTAGGTATTGACCTACACTGTTCTAGTAAAAACTAGTCACTAAGTCCTGGCCTGAGAGAGATCCACATTTCCTTTACGACAGAAGAACTAGTTAACTAAGGTGAGTCAATTTACGAGAGCCCAGTAGGAGTCCTTAAAATACGGAGACCTTCCTCTCGGGGCTCAGACCTGTCACGGAGAGCACGTGGAGATCACGAGGGGCTCGGAGCTCCGCACGCTCTTCCCCAGCGGCGGGAAAGGAGGTAGCAGGGACTTGGGCTGACATCTGGAGCACTAAGCTAATGTGCCTGGCAGAGAGGAGCCTCAGGAATCACAAAATGTCATTCTACCTTCGCTGTCCACAAACCTGAGGTTTCCGTGTTAAGTGTTGAAGGGCACAGTGGCATGTGTGGTGAGGCAGAAAAGACCGTTCCCATGCCGGGGGGCTTGCTTGAGAAATGGCTCATTTTCTGCCTAATCAGACGTGGTGCCGATCTGCTCTTCCCTTAGGTTAGAGAACGTTAAGGTTCTGACCTCCACTCACATCTCCGGGCCCTTATAACGTCCCCTGGTAAAACAACTTGGCTAGCGTAGTACGGTTTCAAGGAAGCATAGGATTAGAGGTATGTGAAATGTGTTATTTACTGAAAGGAAGACTCAGTATGTTCCAGGATACTGAAAATCAAGAATATCCTAGAGCCAAAACCATCACGAGTTGTACCACTCTCCCCAGCCTGAATTCTGGCAATAAACTGGTTCACATGGAATCCAGTGCGCTATTGCAGGAAAAGAAAAACTGTCCCTGTTCCGCTTACTAGGAAATCTAATATAACCGACTGCTAAGTTTAATCCTAGCTAGTATAGTGTCTTTTGAGTTGTGCACGTGTAATTACATTTTTATTTAACAAGCTGCTGCCGTGGCAAGACCTCTAAAGAAAGGAAGCAGGAGTATCAGACGGCATCTTGCCGGAATCACTGAGAAATGAGCAGGAGGAAATGGAAGCCACGTTATCCGGAGACAGAAATTTGTCCCCTAAATCCTGCTGATGGTCTACCGCACGCGTGTCTGGGGGAGGACTCATGGCACACTTCACGCTGAGAAGCTAGGCCAACGCTGTACAGAACACTGAATCGTCCTACGGGCCGCTGGACGGCGGGAACCAGGACCGCGATGACGACTTCTCAAGGTTCTGAGCTGCCTGAGGTTGAGCTGTCGGAAAATCCGTTTGCCCCTTGACCGCCTGAAAGCCGTCCCCGGAGCCGCAAAGCCCCCACTCACGTGGTGGCCGGCGGTCTGTGAGAAGTCCGCGCCACCCAGGAGAGGAGCTGAAGTACCGCCCCGTGGGACAGTCATCACAGACCGCGGGGCGGGGACGCTTGTGACCAGTCTTCCGGGAGATGCCAGGGAGTTTAGCGGATTTTTCTCAAGGGTCCATCCTGGAAGCAGTTTTTGACCAGAGGCTGGCCTTTTTCTTGGGCTGCAAAACCGCACTGATGGAAGGCGTGCGCCGCGGTATCTGTGGCGCCGGAGCGGAGAGGGTGCCGGGGCGTGGGAGGGCACCCCCCGCAGAGTCCGTCCCACACCGAAAACGTGGTTCTTGTCGCGGAGGAACTAGCAGACAAGTCACCTCTTGTTGCGGGGAACCACCTGTACTTTTACAATTTACAAAGTGTTTACATTCAATTATCACGTATTTCAAGACTTTCCATTGAAAACAAACATACATGGGCTTAAGTATTCAAGAACACTTTACTACGCGTCACTTAATTTCACGGCAGTACATCCTCAGTCCAACTCTCCGGGTTTGATTTCACATTGATTTTCACTGGGTAAGTCCCTTTTGCGAATGAAAAACAAGAAACGGATGCTGTCCTTTCCCCTCCCCCACAGTAAAGTTTAAAGTGGCAATTACTTCAGATGTTCATTTCAACAACACCTTTTTCCCTTCGATTCAGTTCATTAATTTAAAAAACTATAAATAGCCTAGCATCAAAGTTGTATACAGAACATTAATGTAAGAAGATGCGAAGAACATTGTGATCCTAACTTATCTATGCGAAAGCTGGAGGAAAAAATGTTTGGGTCCGTATTACCCTCATCTGCAGCCAATGACCCTCGTACGTTCACGTGGTCAGCCACAACCACACGCTCGCAGGGCGGGGGACGACAGCACAGGGCCCTCCCTGCACCGCTCTGCAGAGCCCGCTGCCACACGCGGCTAGTTCACACCAGACATTTCATTTCTTCATCCCAATCACTTAGCCAGGGTGATGAGAAGTTTAAAATGCATCAACTCTGGAAGAACACTTCCCAAGGAACTTCCAAGTCCATATTTAACAGGGGGGTTTCTTTTAAATGCTTAGATCATTTGCACAAATGTGTAAAAAATTTCAATGAAATCTCTAGTTCACAATGACATTTGTGTTCATTATCTCTTCTGTTTTGGAGGTGGGCCCTTGACAGTTGGTATCCATGTCGTTCTGCTGAAGAGTCTTGGCAACATGCACATAATATCCTAAAAGTGTAAGTGTTTTAACAGCAAACAGAACTTTTTTCTAAAATTATGCTCAATTTAAAAATGGAAATCTATATTTGGAAATAATTTCAACAACTCTTGAGCTTTTAAAGATTCATTAAAATCCAAGCAATTGCTATTTTGTTCCTATTAACTTGGAAGTACAAAAAGAGTCGTATGTACTGATTATGAAGCTCCCAGATTTCCCAGAGAAATAAAAGCCCAGAGGTTCGCTGACATAATAAAATTTAGCTAAACTTCATGCAATTTAATAGCCATGAGTATACTTATAGGAAGATGTAGGACATTAACTTTGCTCCGTCCATAAGATACAGCCTCATTCATGAAATGAATGGTAATTCTATAGCTAAGAGAGCAGGGTTAAATTAAGTTTTATGTTTTGTGACTGGAAATACAGTCTGAATAGGCTTTTCTTTTCTGAGGGAAGGCATGTGTCATTAAATATACAGTTACGAAGTATCTTATTTAGAAATAAACCACAATCTAAAAGAGGCCAAGTCTCTGATAAATGGCAACAGCCCTCGGAATCAAGGGGGGGCTTTCAATAAACCCAGAAAGTGGCTTTTCATTTCCCATTTATTCTCATTAAAAACTTCAAAGTCGTGACAGTTACAGTATAAAGTCAGCCTTTAAAAACCACCACAATGCTCCATTGTGGTTCACCCAAATAACAGTTGAGCAAATTTCAGCTTTATATTTAAGAAAACAGTCAATTTCAAATAACTGAGAAAAACTTCGATACTGTGCTTGATTCTACTTATCACTGTTAACTTTAGTCTGTGCAGATTCGGGTGGTTCTAAGTATGTGTTCCTGTTGTGGCTGGATGAGATTCAGCTTGGAACCAGCAAGGATCACCCAACCTTTAAAATTACTGATACAAATAGTAAACGGAGTCATCTGCAGAACTGGCACTTGCAATGGGTACAGTTTTCATACTAGATGCATGCAGCTCTTATGAATACTAAAGGAGGCATTTCTGCCAGGTCTCAACATGCTTTCTTTATTGCAAATCCCACTAATTTAACAAGTTAATGGAATTTTCTGTAGGGGTACAATTTCATTACGCTTTACTTATAAAAACTACAGCACGCTGCTCTTTTCCTTTAAAACAACTTACTGTGTTTAAGAAATCACGTTGAATATAAATTGGCAGCAAACAGCTGGTGGACCTACTACCGAAGCGGTGTCCCAGCTCCATGAAGGTATGTAAGTGGACGTATGCATTAACCATCAAAGGAAGGGGTCAAACTAATGCGTCCTTTAGTACAAACTTGCGCATCGTTTGGAAATGCCTCATTTAAAGTAGTGGGGTAGGGAAAGAGTTTAGAAAAGTCCAAGTCATAAAATGTGCTCAGTTACTTGGTAAGTTAAAAAGCTAATGCAACAATGTTACATCCAGATAAAAAACGTTATTCAAAAGCAATTCAAATACCGAAAAGGATTTCAAATTGAATATTTTATTAACACGGTAGTTGTCTGTAACATGTGCACACACTCGCACACTCAGAATCATCTGCCTGGGGGAAAAAAGACTAAGTATGCCTAAGGGGAAAATGAAAAATAAAAAAATTCCTGTAAGTTTTCATTATTGTAGGCAATTATGTCCACATCACTTACAAAGCTATTGCCAAATCTGTCCGAGGAAGCCGAGTTTGGGAGGGGAGGGAAAAAAAATCGGAGGGAAAATTCAACAGTGGCATAGCAGAGCTCTCAATATGAGAAAGCTGACATAATGTGGACTTTTGCTGTGGATTTTTGTCTTTGCAAAATATGGGAAGAAGTTTGTCAATGGGCAGAAAATAAGAGAAGGCGGTGTGAAGTAGGCTTTTGCAGTCAATTTTCCTCACAGTATTGTGCAGGGTCATCAAGAAAATGCTTAGTCTTTCTCTGGAACCAGTTTCAGAACTTTCCCGATTGCAATGGTTTTACCTAGAAATGAAATAAAAAACAAAAACAAAACCAAAACAAAACAAAAAACAAAAAACAGAAACAAAAACCCTTTTTCAGTAGTTAAGAGCAAAGCTATGTGAGGCATTCAAAATCATGAAATTATTTTTCACAATGTAATTACTAAATAACCGGCTTTACCACCAGAGGCGCGACTTCCAATCAGGCAGTCTTACTAAGTGGGTCTTTAGAGGATGGCTAGACTTGAAAGGAAACATCATCTGCTGTATCATAAACCTAAGCCTGGACAAGGAAAATGTGCGATATCCGCACCATGGAATACTATTTGGCAATAAAAAGGGATGAATTACATTCAATACATGTTACAACATGGCTGGACCTCAAAAATATGCCAAGTGAAATAAACTAGACACTAAAGACCACAAATTGTATGATTCCACTTATACAGCATGTCCCAAAAATGCAAACAGAAAGATCTGTGGTTTGCTAGGGACAGGAACACAAAGTGACTTGTAAACAGGTAGAAGGGTTTTTTTTAGATGTTCCAAATGTTCTAAAATTAGACTGTGGTGGTGGCTGTAAAACCCGGTAAACAGATTAAAATTCATTCAACTGTATACTTAAAATAAGTCAATTTCAAGATACATAAATGAACTCAGTAGAGCTTTGAAGAGGGATTCTCAGTCCTATTATAAGGGGTACAAATCCCAATAGGTCACATGAAAAATCTTATAGCCAAGCTACTCTTCAGGAAAAAACAACTCTGGGGTTAAACATTCTTGCTACATTAATTTCTTCCATTCACCCTCTTTTGTCAGTTTCTAATTGGTAACTAAGATTCTTATTTTGTTATGTTATTAGGACAAAGCCAAGTAACGAGGTTCACTATTACCAGAAGAATTTAAGATAATGACTTAAAAATACAGTGAATACTGTCTTTTATACAGATTCCTCTGAATAAGGTTCAGAAGCTATATTCATCATGACATCCCCAGTGCTTGTCACAGCTCCTGACGTGCAGGAGACGCACAGTAAGTTTTGGGTCAAACAGAAGTGGAAGGAACTCGTAAGGTGCAGACGCTCTATTTCAAGTGAACCACAATGTTTTATGGAAAGTTTTCACACTCTTAAAATAGTTACCAGAGTTAGAAATATTAATGATCCACAGAGAAACATTCAGGAAGAACCATTTTGTTTTCACGCTACCCAAGAGTTTCATGGCCACAAGTTAAGATCTCCTCAGGACTAGGCAGAAATGGACGCCCCCAACCAAAAATGACACCAAACGTCTATAAAAATCAGGTGCTGAAAGACCACAAGGTCTGTGTCCCTCTCATCCCCCCAGTATCAGCGTACTGAACATTTGTCATATTTGATTTTCAAGTGTCTCCTGACCACAAAAATGACAAAGTTTCTACTTCAGAGGCTCATATGGTGAACACCTGCCTTACAGGGTTAAGCCCTTCCACATGGGCTTTAACCACATGTACTACAAAGGGTTTCATCATAGAAATGTCTCATTTACAAAATAAAATATCTCTCAGAGCCCACTACTTGCAAAGTATCAAAATTAAGATTCTTAACCTACAGCATATTGCTACATGGTTGGTTGTGTCTGTTCGACTCACTGAACTCATAAAATATTTATTATCGGAACACATTATAGGACACGCAACCAGGTTTTCTATGAACTTGTGATGCATGCCATACTCGGATGGAACAAGCTCCACATCCCAGAGATGCTACGAAGCATCAGTGTAAAGGCTTACCCTCATCTCGTAAGGTAAAGCGCCCCATCTGAGGGAAGTCTTTAAAGGTCTCAAGGCAGATGGTTCCCGCTGTCCTTAAGCGAGCGATGCATACTTGATCTTGTTTCACAAAACGGGGTCGAGTCTTACTTTTTTCTCCTGATTTTTTGTCTACCAAGCAGATTAAGGCCTATCCAAGGAGAAAGAATGAGATCAGTATGCCGAATAAGATAATCTTTAAGACATGGAGTGCCAATAAATGAGTACATCGCTGTTGCCGATCAGAAATGATCAAGACAGTCTTCAAACACATACACGAACAAAACCCCAGTTAGCTTAATTATCAACTGATGAAGACTCACTGTTATTTCGACTTCCTCAATACAGGTGTGAATATGCAGCACCGCATTATAACCTGGGCAGATGATCGATTTGTGCTCTATGATCACTATCTGTCAAACAAAAAAATTCACATCTTTATCCCTGGGGTTAAAAAAAAAAGCACTGAATGTTCTCCAGCTCCATATAGTACCACAATAGGGAACTCACCGTTTCAAGATATTTTTGAGTTAGAAGTGCTGGGTCAGGTCGCCTGATCCAAGCTGGAACTCTGATATCCTCGCCCCACTCCCCTTCTTAGCCAGACCCAGACTTTAGAAACAGAGCAGGTGGGACTACTTTTCTGCGGAGCCTTCCCTCCATCCCCCCCAAGGATTTACGGTAATCACTACCACTACAGCTGCTATGGGTTTGTTCTGTTCCAGATGTCAACTTCTCATAATTCTACCCAATTCTCAGTATCTAAGGCCCAGTAAAAGTAAACAACCTTATATCCAGCATCAAAATCTAATTTATCATCATAGCTTGTAAGAAAACTCAAAAATTCTATAGCTACACTGTCATTCTTCTGCGGAAGTCAGGTTGCCAATAACAGAGAAACTGTGTTTTCCTGTCTGGAAAGTTACTGACTCTGAATGAGCAGACACACCCTAATTTCCAAGGCAACTGTGCTCTATTTATGGGGAAAGACACTTTGGGCAAAATGTCTAAGTAATAATATGTATTATTAACAGGAGATTAAAAAAAAGAAGAAGAACTTGGGGCGCTGGGCTGGCTCAGTCAGTAGAGCATGGGACTCAATTTCAGGTTCATGAGTTCAAGCCCTACATTGGGCATGATGACACTGGAATTCTAATTTCATTTAAAGTAAAGATCACGATGACAGCGACAATAACAAGTTCACCTGGGCATCAAATGTACGTCCAGAATGACAAAGATTATTAAGATCACAAAGTATGAATCCTGGAAGAATCTCCTCCTCTTCAATTCCTTTCAGTCTGATTTTGAGATTTTCACCTGGAGCTACAGAATCCGTTTCTACATCATCGGAAAGGATTCCAAGAACTTCCACATTGTGCTTAAGGAAAAAAAAAAAAAAAAAAAAAAAGACAAATCAAACCCAGGACTGGGGGTTTCCTGACACATTCACTGCAGAGCAGAACATAAAATGATCTGACTATTCATTTAAAGACTTACAAGCCACATTTTTCTAAGTTTATGGATTAGCCAAAACACTTATTTGGATATAAAACTTTATTTATATGACACGAATTTTATGAAAATCCTATCCTACAAGTATAAACTGCCAATTAAAATATTAGTTCATCAGCTTTTTACTATCACATCCTAATAATTTCCAAACTGAACACAGTATTAACCAGCATTTGCCTTTTTTACCTTTTCTTTTCCTTTTCTAAGAAATGGATGTTTCATTCTTTTTTTTTTTTAAAGATTTTATTTATGTATTTGACAGAGAGAGATCTCTCTGGTAGGCAGAGAGGGAGGGAGAAGAAGGCTCCCCACTGAGCAGAGAGTCCAATGCGGGGCTTGATCCCAGGACCCTGAGGTTACGACCTGAGCCGAAGGCAGAGGCTTTAACCCACTGAGCCACCCAGGCACCCCCTTTTTTTACCTTTCCAAAATTAAAACATTAAATCTAATACTTGGATTTTAATTTTATGAATGTCGTTTTGATTACTATGATTGAATTCTAGGGTTTAATGGGTACAGCTTCTATTACCTATCAAACCCAAATATCTGAAGAGTGTGCTTCACTCTTCAGGATATCTGAAACAATTAAGCTTTAAAAGAATACTATTTAGGGGCGCCTGGGTGGCTCAGTGGGTTAAAGCCTCTGCCTTCGGCTCAGGTCATGATCCCAGGGTCCTTGGATGGAGTTCCGCATCGGGCTCTCTGCTCAGCGGGGAGCCTGCTACCCCCTCTCTCTCTGCCTGCCTCTCTGCCTACTTGTGATTGCTCTCTGTCAAATACATAAATAAAATTAAAAAAAAAAAAACCAACTTTAAAATAAATAAATAAAAATACTATTTAATGGGTACAGGGTTTCCTTTTGGGGTGATGAAAATGTTCTTGAACTTGAGAGTGGTGATGGCTGTGAAGGTACTACTTGTCCAATGGTAAAATCTACATTATTTTGCCAGCTACTGAAAAAAGAGCATGGCAGAAAACATTAGAAGCAATACCCACAAGCATTCCCTTATTTTACTCCTTTCTGGCCTTGGAAATTTGTATTTTTAAGACACATACCACAAACCAAACAAAATAACAGCCCTCAAGACAAACCAAACTATCTCATGCTGGTAGATAAACGGTGGAGAATCCCGAATCTGTTATGTTCCACACCAGAACTCTACGGACTGTCACTTGCTAACTCTAGTAATCTCTCCCCTCTCTACCAATAAGGCAGCTTATACCTTATTGATACCTGTTGAAATTCATTCCAAGAAGTGAAAGAGAGCCATATTTGTTAGCTAAATTCAGGAAAAAAGTGCAGAAACTAGCAGTCCTACATATAATCCATCGTAACAATCCCTCTTCTCCAAATGTGGTTTTCTATGGCTAAATACAACAGAGGAGCTAATCTATTCCTTAAATGAATCCATAATTTCAAAAATTAAGACTGAGACCAACAAATTCTCTTGGTTTATGAAAATAAGGATTTTGCCTGCTCTAAGTACCTCCAAGAAGTGGAATCATGGGGGCGCCCGGGTGGTACGTTCAGTTAAACGACGGACTCTTGGTTTCTGCTCAGATCATTGTCTCAGGATCACGAAACTGAGCCCCATGTTGGACTCTACACTCAGCACAGAGTCTGCTTAAGACTCTCTCCCTAGGTGGATGGGGGAGGGGGTAGTAGGGTGATGGGTATTGAGGGCACGTGTAGTGATGAGCACTGGGTGTAACTGATGAACCACTGAACACTACATCAAAAACTAATGATGTACTATCCAGTGGCTAACCAAATATTAAAAAACTAAAAAAAAAATTCTCTCCCCCCTCCCTCTGCCCATCCCCAAAGTAAATAAACAAACCTAAAAAAAAAAAAAAAAAAGGTGGAATCATACATTATCTATCTTTTTATGACTGGCTTATTAATTCACATAGCACAATTCCCTTGAGGTTCATCAGGTTGTAAAACGTGTCAGAATTTCCCTCCTTTTTTAGGCTGAATAATATTCCACGGTATGGCTAGATCACATTCTGTTTACTACTCACCCATCCATAGAAACGATAGGTTGCTTCCCCATTCTAGCTTTTGTGAATAATGCTGCTATGAACACTGGTTCTTGGGACGACTTTCCATACTTTTGGGCATATATCCCAAAGCGGACTGCTGGATCATATAATTATTCTACTTTTAAATTTTTCTGAGGAAACCATGATGTTTCCCACAGCAGCTGTGCAGTTTCACATTCTCACCCACAGTATATGAGGGTTCCCATTTCTCCACATCTTCAACAGCTATTATTTTGTGTTTTTTTTTTTTTTTTTTTGATGGCTGTGAGGTGTTATCTCATTGTGACTTTGATTTGCATTCCCCTAATGATTACAGATGAGATCTTTTCATGGGCTTGCTGGTCGTGTGCACATCTTCTTTGGAGAAATGTTTCAGTCCCTTGCTCCTGTTTTAGTTGGGTTGTTCTGTTTTGTTTGTTGAGTTGCAGTTCTTGATATATTCTGGATTTAGCCCCTTATCAGATTTATGATATACAATAACTTTCTCCCATTTCGTAGGTTACCCAGCCATTAATTTTTTAACTTAAGATAGTCTGGCATCTGTGTCTTTTGAAATATTTAAGTCTGTTCCACGGAGACTCAGCAGGACTGACAGGAGTGGAGTCTTCAAGGCTTGCCTCCCAGCGGCAGGCAAAGCTATGCCAACCTGCTTGCTCCTCTGTATGAAGTCCCAGCTCCCGCAGACAAGCTGTGACTAGTCTAGCCTGGCCCCCAGTCCACTTGCTCGTCATGGTGAATTCTACTTTTCTTTCTACTACGGTAGAACACTCATAAATTTACCTTTTATAACCATTCTACACTGTACAATTCAGTGGCATCTCCTTGTCATTCACGATATTGTAAAGCCAACATCAGGACATAGTTCCAAACATCCTCATCATCCCAAAAAGAAATTCTGTGCTTTCATTCAAGCCACTCCCCATTCTTCAAGCCCGTAGACTTTTGCAAGCACCAATCTGCCTTCCATTACCGTGACTGAACTACTCCTGCAATTGCTCTGAGCCAGGATTCACAGTGATGATTATTTTCATTCGACTGCTGTTGACATTCAAGTTGTGTTGATAAATACCTTAGTAAAAAGATACTATGATAGGATACTCCAGTCTTCCGTGCATAAGGCATCAAGAAAACTCAAAGTATAATTTGTAAAAAGCCAATTACACCTGAGCATTATCCTAACAATGGATACATTTTCTAATCCTTTTTTTTTTTTTTAAAGATATATTTATTTCAGAGGGAGAGAACATACATAGCTTGGAGGGGGGCAGAGAGAGGGATAAGAAGCAGACTCTGTGCTAAGTGTAGAGCCCAATGTGGGGCTAGATCCCAAGATGCTGAGATTGTAACATGAGCCAAAATGAAAAATCAAACACTCAACTGACTGGGCCACCCAGATGCCCAATTAATTTGGAGGTTCTGATGGCTGAGGCCCTAGTTTCCTACATAAACATCTTTGAAGGTGTCAGAGAAGGCCCCTCTGGAAAACAGGTAACATGTCTATAATGATCAGCAACCGAGCAGCCAGAAATAACACAAAAGAACAGTTCATGGAGACTTTATGCGTTTTAATGAAACCCATCTCAATAGTAAACAAATTACAAAAAGACAGGAAGAAAGAACTAAGAAAAAACCCATTTATGATAATGGCACATTCTCTTCTCTCAAAACAGATTAGGAGTATAGATAGAGCACATTTTATAGTATCCAATGTAACAATACAAGAAAAAGAGAAGAAAGCAGGGATGCCTGGGTGACTCAGCTGGTTGAGTGCCTGACTTTGGCTCCGGTCCTATTTTCAGGGTCCTGGGATCCAGCCCCACATCACACTCCCCACTTAGTGGGGAGTCCACGTGTCTCTCTCCCTCCTCCCCTCTCCCACACCTGTGTTTTCTTTCCCTCTCTCAAATGGATAAATAAAATCTTTATAAAAACTTTTTTAAAGAATTATAAAAAAGAAAAAGAAAGCAAATTATATCATGATTAAACTTGAGTTTTCATCCTGGGCTCACTTTGCTAATCCAATGTGTTAACAGAAACAAGTCACTTAACCACTCCAGAGCTCTACTTGCATATGGTGCAAGAATGGAGGTAGAACTCTCTTGAGGATACATCTTTTAGCTCTAACGTGGTACTAATACTGGCTCTTCCCCATTTGTCACTGGATAACTACAACACCTTATCTTCTGTACTAAACTGTGTACTTAATATTAATAAAACATAACCCTAGACTTTAAGTTTCTTTTAACGGAAATCCCTACATTTTTTAAAAGTTCCAACTCTTTGCTAATACTTTTCGGAGAACATCTGAATGCGACAGAGCACTGCTACTTCTCACCTTGTTCGGCATCATCACGAGCTGCTGGCCTTTACAAATAGATCCTGATTCCAGCTTTCCCAGGACCACAGTGCCCATATCCTATTTAAATGTGAAATCAAAAAACCAAGTTAAAGACTTTTATTACTACTCTACAACAGTTCAACAACCCCAAGTGAAATCTTATGGAGCTTAATCAGAAAATCTTTAGCTCAAGTCTCAGAATTGTTAGGATTAATCCTAAACACAGGATAGGTAAAAAATATACGATCTGTCATTAGCATAAGCAATTTTAGTACTAATGAGTATGCCTAAGATCTTTAAAAAAAAAAGCAGCACAGTATCAGAAACAGCATAAAATCTTACATATGAAGATCTCAATTATTTGTTTAAATTCCAGTTCTCTCAAAAATTTCTGAGCCTGCTTCCTCATGTATAAAATTGGAAAAATACTTAAGAAATTTAGCATGGAGCTAAAGAATCAATTCTTTGAGGAGGTCAAAGCATTACATACTGATAAAAGTTTTTAAAAAACCAAGCTGAAAATCCAGTTAAAAATAATAGTTTATTTTTCTAAAGATTAATAGCCAGTGTCGGTGAGGCTATAGTAAAAGCCGCACTCACACATTGCTGGCGGTATTTTGGATGGCTATCGGTCAACATCCATCAACGACTGTGCAAATCCTTTGAGTCCGGAAGCTTTAGCTGTATGACTTTCTCTCTAAAAAAATGCCCACTGGCTCACTGGGATAACAGCCTGAGTAACTAGGCCAGCTGATGAAATTATGATCCATCCACAGCACTAAGTAACATAAGGCCATTGAGAGAGACATCCATGCTATGTTGTCAATTATTAGAATTGTTTCTCAAAACACAAATCAATGACCCCTCCCATAATTTCCCTCCCAATCTCTTGAACATTCTGGGTACCTTGTACTTATCCACAATTGGCAGCCTGATTGGTCCATCAACTGATCTATTGAAGTTTGGCAAATTATCCAGGTAAGGAATAAACGGTAATCCACTGAGAACATAACAATATCCATTAAAGAGCATCAACATGAATATCATAATTTTAAGACTAATTTTACATGAAAAACACAGCTATAATACATTCTTTCCATCCACATACTCTTCTCATCCAACCCCATTCATTATCTGGTTCTTCCCCTTCATTCCTCAGAAAACAAAAGTGTAACAAAACAGTCCCATACATATAATGAAAGAGCTTCCCCATGAACTTAAAGATTTAGATAAAAAACTTTATAGCAAATGGCCTATATCTTGAAATTAAGTGACTACATTCTTTTTAAGGAGAGACTGTGAGTGGAGGAGGAGGGCCAGGGGGAGAGAAAATATCTCAAGCAGACCCCAAGCTGAGCACGCAGCCCAACAGGTCTTCTGACCCTGAAATCATGACCTGAGCCGAAAGCCAGAGTTGGGACACTTAACCGACTGAGTCACCCAAGTGCCCCTGAAATGACTACAATCTATTGCTTAGTTCTTATGGACTTTCCCAGCTCTCAAATCTGGGCTCTATAAAAATAATTTCCCCTTTAAAACTACAGTATATGAACTGGGAGGCTTACTATTGCCAAGAGAGCAATGCTCCTCAAATTCATTCACGGATTCAGTACAATCCCCATTAAAATCCCAGCTGCCTTTTGGCACAAAGTGACAGGCTGATCCTAATGTCCATACAGAAATTCAAGGGACCCAGAATAGCCGAAATAGTCTTGGGAAAAAAACAACAACAAAATTTAAAGACTCCCACTTCCTAATTTGAAAACTTAAAAAGCTATGGTAAGCAAGACTCTACCTGACAAAAAAACAAAAACAAACAAACAAACAAAAAAGCTTTTAAGATACTCTTTCAAAATGAAACACACATCTAAACATAAGAACTAAGACTTTAATAACCTTAGAAGAAACTAATATGGCTAAGTCTTCATGACTGAATTAGGCGATTTTTCCCTAGGTTTGACACCGAAAGTGCAACCAACAGAACAAAAAATAAACTGGACTTCATCAAAGTTAAAACCTGTTGCGCCTCAAAGGATACCATCAAGAAAGTGAAAATACAGTAACAAAAAGACAACCCAATTAAAAAATGAGCAAAGGTGATGGTATTTTTAAAGCCACAGTTACTTACAGCGTTTTCTGAAATAACTTGGAAAGACAAAGTTTTTCCCCAAGACGAAAAGGTTACTTACGTGTACCAAGGACAAAAGTCTGACTGCTCTTTAAGATTTGCTCCCGTCAGTCCTGAGCAGGGCATGAAGTGAATGTCCTTTTTGGGATTGAAGCCAACTTTTTTCAAAAATGGCACTAGTTTCTCTTTACATTCTTCGTATCTATAAGTATTTATAAATAACTCAATCATAATATAAAGCAAGTGGACTCTAGGCTCATTATTAAACAACTTCAGGTTTTAGAAAAACCTAAGGGGGCAAAAAAGCACAGGGTAGCAAAACCACCCTTTACTCCGTTCCCACGCCTACGAACACTAGTCCGACGGCAAAAAAACTAGTCCGACAGCAAAGCTCACCTCTCATTGCTCCAATTTACCGTCGGATCATCCATCTTATTAATAAGCACAATCAAGTGCTTCACACCCGCCGTCTTTGCCAACATCGCATGTTCTCTCGTCTGTCCGCCTTTCTCAAATCCAGTTTCAAACTCTCCTTTCCGAGCAGAGATGACCTATTCCAAGAAATCCACAGTTTATTCCTACATACTCAGTCAGGTATACCCCCTGAGCAGTGAAACAGCTTTCCTCTCAGTTGTCAGAAGCTTTTTGCAAAGAAAAACCAGTAAATGAGCTATAACCTGCATGCTTTTGGATGTCACAATGTCTAACTGGCTTAAGATTTCGGTAAATATTTCTTCTGATCCCCCGATCTTCCAAAATCTATGCTGCAGTTCAAACAAGTATGTGATTCAGCGCTGGTACAGTAACAAAACAAACAAAACCACCCCGCGAAACAACTGAGGCCTTAAAAAACAGATCATTTCTTACTCAGTTCTGCACCCACGGCACACATGGTATGTACAAAGTGGACCCAGCTTGGCATTTAGTGGACACTAAACTCTGATACGGTCATAGGTAACAGCAATGGTAGAGAAAAGATGAAACACGTTTTCCGAAGGGAATCCAATTACAAAGATTTCTTGAGCAGATAGATGAGTGAGCCGAAAGTGAAATTTGTCACTGTGCCTTACAGCGCACTCCAACCTCCACTTTAGCTTTGAGAGGATAAACTCAAACACTGAGCGGGGCTGCTCACAAATGGGCAGGTGAACCGGCAAGGTCGTACTTACCAGTACGGCCAAATCAGCTTGAGAAGCGCCACCTATCATATTCGGGACAAAACTCTTGTGGCCAGGGGCATCCAGAATTGTGAAATGTTTCTTTTCTGTTTCAAAATAGGCACGGCCCACTTCTACTGTTTTACCCTTGTCTCGTTCTTCCTGATTTGTATCTAAGGCCCAAGACAGATACCTGAAATAATTTGAAAATAAGGTTAACGTCGCTAAGAACATAAGGTTTTAAGATATTCCTCTACCACTAAAGGCGTAATGATGACATCCAGCCTTGTGTTCGGCATACACTTAAATCATCAACAGGACAGGGGTGCCTGGCTCGTTTAGTCAGTGGGGCACACAACTCTTGAGTTTGAGCCCCACAGAGATTACTTAAGAATAAAAAAACAGTTTTTTTAAAAATCACAAACAGGACTAGGCAGAAATGAAAATCAAGAGAATGAAAC
Organism: Enhydra lutris kenyoni; assembly: GCF_002288905.1. Lineage (NCBI taxonomy): Eukaryota > Metazoa > Chordata > Mammalia > Carnivora > Mustelidae > Enhydra > Enhydra lutris. The sequence goes on along the minus strand of NW_019154129.1, from coordinate 6,311,634 downwards.
TTGTATTACTGTGATTCAAACACTTGGGAGCTTTTACAAATATCCAGTCAATTACTGGGTACCCCCTGATTTTTCAAAGTTCATGTGATGCCGCTTCCCTTTTACAAAAGCCTTATGTCAGAAAAAATTTGGAAAATTTAAAAAAAATTAAATAAATACCTATATCAGTACCTGTTTTTGCTAACTGAAAGATAATTGAAGAGGCTTTTTGTTTTTTTAAGATTTTATCTATTTATTTTATTGAGAGAGAGTGAGCTGGTGAGCAGAGGGAGGGGAAGGGTGAGAGGGAGAGAGGATCTTCCGCAGGCTCCCCACTGAGTGCCGAGGCGGAAGCAGGGCTCAATCCCCGGACCCTGAGATGGTGACATGACCCGAAACTAAGCGTCAGACAGGACAGTGTTCAGCGTGCTGAGCGTCTGTTCTACAACAAGCTGTCCCAGAGACAGTGCGGCACCCTGAGCAGTGAGAGCGGCACCCTCAAGCCCTTTCAGCTTTCCCCAGGAACTACACACGGCATCTGCATCAAGAATGTCTGTGAGTTGGGGCGCCTGGGTGGCTCAGTGGGTTAAAGCCTCTGCCTTCGGCTCAGGTCATGATCCCAGAGTCCTGGGATCGAGCCCCGCATCAGGCTCTCTGCTCAGCAGGGAGCCTGCTTCCTCCTCTCTCTCTGCCTGCCTCTCTGCCTACTTGTGTCTGTCAAATAAATAAATAAAATCTTAAAAAAAAAAAAAAAAAAAAAAGAATGTCTGTGAGTATCTGTGTTACATCTCCATTTATTCTGTGCACCCATTATCAAGATGCGAGCCCTAGAGGGATCAGAAAAGCCTAATGGAGATTATTCTGTGGGTCTGGGGATACTCAAAAACTTCTCCATGTTAATTAATGACAATTGCTTCTTTGTTTTATGCCATTCTGGTTTACAAAAGGTTTCAAAAGAAAGCTTTACTCTTAGATGGGGGAAAACTATATATATACACGTATTTTTTAAGTAAGCTCCAAACCCAGCATAGAGCCCAATTCAAGGTGTGAACTCACAACCACGAGAGGAAGGAAGACCTGAACTGGGATCAAGAATCAGATACTCGGGGGTGCCCGGGTGGCTCAGTCAGTTAAATGTCTGCCTTCAGCTCAGGTCATGATCCCAAGCTCCCGGGATCTCCCGCATCGGGCTCCCAGCTGAGCTGGGAGCCTGCTTCTCCCTCTCCCTCCACCTGCCACTCCCCCTGCTTGTACTTGCACGTGTGCACTCTGCGTCAAATAAATAAAATCTCAACCGACTGAGCCACCCAGGTGCCTCAAACCTGTATAGATTTTTTTTTTAATTAATTAATTTATTTCAGAGAGAGAGAGAGAGAGAGCATGAGTGGGAGGAAAGGTAGAGGGAGATGCAGACTCTCCAATGAGCAGGGAGCCCAACATGGGGCTCGATCCTAGGACTGCGGGATCACGACCCAAGCTGAAGGCAGATGCTCAAATGAGTGAGCCACCCAGGAGCCCCGAACTATATAAGCAAACTATATTTATGAAAATAAGCTGAGGACATAAAGTCTACTTTGTACTAAGGCCAATGTGACTGTGAACTTTTATAATCACCTGGCACAAAGTATACTACAAATAAGGCTACCTAAGAATATTTTTCTTTTCTTTTCTTTTTTTAAAGATTTTTATTTTTTTTAATTGACAGAGACAGAGATAGCGAGAGAGGGAACACAAGCAAGGCGAGTGTGAGAGGGAGAAGCAGGCTTCCCGCTGAGCAGGGAGCCTGATGCAGGGCTCGATCCCAGCACACTGGGATCATAACCTGAGCTGAAGGCAGATGCTTAATGGCTGATTCACTCAGGTGCCCCATACCTAAACATATTTTTCAAAAGTGAAAGTCAGTAACCACCATTTGGGAGCAAGGGTTACTTGCTAAAAATTATTTCAGATTTCCTGCCATTTGAAAATGCTTTATGTAAGTTCAGACCACCTAGAATAGTATTGTTAATCTAGATCACCTTATCATGTGTATTACATAGTATGTAATCCTTTTTTTTGGTATAACATTGACCATCTTTTCCCTTAATACAGAGGAATATGTTTTTTTAAATTTTTTAAATTTATTTATTTGAGAGAGAGAGAGCATGAGAGGCGAGAGGGTCAGAGGGAGAAGCAGACTCTCCAATGAGCAGGGAGTCTAACATCCAACTTGATACTGGGACTCCAGGATCATGGCCTGAGCTGAAGGCAGCTACACTTAACCAACTGAGCCACCCAGGCGCCCCAGAGAGGAATACAATTTAAAAATAGCAACAACAAAACAAAAACCATGAATGTCCCAGTCAAATCTTAACTTTAAAAAGAGATCAGAAAGAAAACTGACCCTTTCTCTCACCACTCAAAGGCAGCCCACTGTCAGTAATTCTGTCCATTCTTTTTATCGTTTTTGTGTTTCTTTACATCATTAATCATTCTATATTAAGTACCATCATTTCACCTGCTTTCTCCTCAAATTCCACTGTAACTTAAGTTCTACTTCTGGCTGTAATAAATTCTATTAATGCAATTTTTCAGTGGTTAGGTGATGACCCTATTAAGTGAATGGTTTAGAACTTATCCAACAAGTCTATTACTAGATGTGTGGATGTTCCCAAACGTTCCCTGTGCAAGTTGTGAGGTCATCAGGAGCCAATCTACTCTGTAGTATAGGGGAAAGGAAACTTCTCCTCTGTTATGACACCACCTCAGACCTCACACACTTAGATAACTAAGTAGACAACAGCATTAAGCAGGCAGCGCTTCCCTAAAAGTATTTATAGTGCCGTAAAAGTCTACTATACCAAGTTTCTCTGTTCTTCTCTTTAGCTTCTCTTTCATACTTCTCAAGTGTCCTTTTGTCAACCATTCCAGTCAAATACCTGGAAACAAAGAAAAAAGAAGTAAACAGTTACAAATTATTCAGAAAAGTCAAGAAGCCCTTCAGGGGATTTCAACTCCAGAAAACAGCTATTTTAAAATAAAGGAACCACTGATGGATGCTGAAATCGAGGAAAGTATCAGAGGGGAAGATATTTACATGGTCTCAAATTCTCTCCTCCCAGATAAAGGGGAAAAATAATAACTTTAGTGAGGAGAATCCTGGCAGACAACACGTTCACCAAGCAATCCTGGCTAAGAGCGCCAGAAGTAGAGAACACACTGAGAACTGACATGAGGCACCCCTGACAGGATGCTCTGGGAAGCGCACAACATGGCCTGTGTGGTAGTCTTGCTCGACTGTACAACCCCAATCTAACCGTGAAAAAGCTCAGCTGAACCCACACTGAAGAGCACCTTAAACAGTGCTCTCCAGACTAATGAGAGTCGTGGAAAAGGAGACTCGGTGTCACAAGCTGGAGGGGCCTGAGATGGAACGACTGAAATGTAACAGTAAATCCTGGAAGCGAAAACCGACACTCACAGAGAAACTGGTGGAATTCCAGTGTAAGACCCACAGATTAGTTAACAGCACTGAACCAATGTTATCCTAGTTTTGAGGGCTGTACTACAGCTATTTAATGTGTTAACTCTAGAGGAAAGGCTGAATGAAAAGTATATGGGAACTCTGTACTAGCTTTGTAACCTTTCTGTAAGTCTAAAATTATTTCAGAATAAACTTTTTTTTAAATTTTTCTGAAGATTTTATTTATTTGCCAAAGACAGAAAGAGAGCACAAGCAGGGGGAGCAGCAGCCAGAGTAGGCAGAGGGAGAAACAGACTCCCCGCCGAGCAGGAAGCCCCATGTGGGGCTCCATCCCAGGACCCTGGGATCATGACCTGAGGCCAAAGGCAGACGCTTTACCAACTGAGCCACCTAGGCATCCCAGAATAAAAATTTTTTAAAAATTTATTTGAGAGAGAGAGTGCAGTGCGATTGGGGGTAGGGTGTGGGGATGGCAGAGGGGCTGGGGAGTGGGGTAAAGAGAAGCAGACTCCTTGATGAGTGCCAAGCCCCACACGGGGCTCGATCTCACGACCCTGAGATCATGACCTGAGCCAGAACCAAGAGTCGGAGACTCAACTGAGTCCCCCAGGCACCCCAGAATAAAAACTTTAAGAGGCAAATATAAATATATAAAAGAAGTCTTGTCTAGGTAATTAAATCTTATTAATACATTTCAGTATTTAGTATTTTTAAAAAACTGTTCAAAATAGTAATTGTAAAACAATTCCTTAGAAATACTGAACTGGGGGGCGCCTGGGTGGCTCAGTGGGTTAAGCCGCTGCCTTCGGCTCGGGTCATGATCTCAGGGTCCTGGGATCGAGCCCCGCAACGGGCTCTCTGCTCAGCGGGGAGCCTGCTTCCTCCTCTCTCTCTGCCTGCCTCTCTGCCTGCTTGTGATCTCTGTTTGTCAAATAAATAAATAAAATCTTAAAAAAAAAAAAAAAATACTGAACTGCTTCCCTTGACTCAATCCAAACCAAAGCCTTCCTGTTCAAGCTTTCATCTCTGTGTGTTCTCTGCAAAGTCATCTACAGCGCACGTTCCTACCCAGATGAGCACAGAATCCTAGTGAAATGCCCATGAAAATTACAGCCCATAAGGAAGACATATACATTCTCCTAATACACAAAATCTAAAGGGTCCAACACTTCCATCCATAGAGCCTTAGTTAAGGATCCTTACTTAGTAACTTAAAGGTGTGTTGTTGAATTTTCAGAACTAACTGGGGAGATTACCAACTAAGATTACAAGGCAAGACAATGAAGATATGCCCTCTAGATCGTCTGATGATACAGTTTAAAGAAACAGATCTAATACAGCAGGGATTAAAATTGTAAAACCTTAAAAAAAAATAATCTCTATCTCCAATGTGGGGGACTTGAACTCACAACCCTGAGACCAAGAGTCTCAAGTTCTACGAAATGAGCTAGCCAGGTGCACCGAAATTATAAGACCTGCTAATTTAAAAAAATTTTCTTCAATGCTAGAATCCACTGCTGAAGATCAACCATGGTGTTTTCATACTCGGACAGCTTCTGTATGTAATAAAAAGTTAAGATAACAAATTATCTTAGCATGCTAGCCGGACTACCAGTCTTTGATTAATCCACCTAGGATTTAAAGAGTTGATGAGTAAGGAATAAGGAGGTTCCCCCCACCACCACCACGTACCAGATTCATGTGCTGGTTTTCATTATTCCTAAGAAAATTATATTCAAAGAAAATTATGATTTCCTATAACCTGGGGTTCTATATTAGCTTTTATTTTCCTTTAAGAATTTTTTTAAAGATTTTATTTATTTATTTGACAGAGAGAGATCACAAGTAGGCAGAGAGGCAGGCAGAGAGAGAGGAGGAAGTAGGCTCCCCGCCGAGCAGAGAGCCCGATGCGGGGCTTGATCCCAGGACGCTGGGATCACGACCCGAGCCGAAGGCAGAGGCTTTAACCCACTAAGCCACCCAGGCGCCCCCAAGAATTTTTTTTTTTTTTTTTTTTTAATTTGACAGACAGAGACACAGTGAGAGAGGGAACACAAGCACTGGGAGTGGGAGAGGGAGAAGCAGGCTTCCCACTGAGTAGAGAGCCCGATGCAGGGATTTGATCCCAGAATCCTGGGATCATGACCTGAGCCGAAGGCAGCGACTTAATGACTGAGCCACCCAGGCGCCCCTGTATTAGCTTTAATTTTTTAAAAATCTAAAATACAGCCTTCATAAATACACTTAATGTTCCAGAAGAGTCCGACAGTGATAACAAAGGAATTTTAGGGAATATCTAAAATCTATCAAAAAATACTAGGCAAGGGCGCCTGGGTGGCTCAGTGGGTTAAGCCTCTGCCTTCAGCTCAGGTCATGATCTCGGGGTGCTGGGATCGAGTCCCACATCGGGCTCTCTGCTCTGTGGGGAGCCTGCTTCCTCCTCTCTCTCTCTCTCTGCCTGCCTCTCTGCCTACTTGTGGTCTCTGTCTGTCAAGTGAATAAATAAAATATTAAAAAAAAATACTGGCAATTATCACACTGCAAAAATACCTTCTTGACATCACCTTTCCTTACAGGTAAGGTCTTTATAGCATTTTCCAGAGACCTGTTTTATCTCCATTGTAGGACTGTATGTTTACAATGCCCAAAATTAATTCAATCAAGTTAACTCTATTATTTAACCAAAAATACAGACTTACATTATTTGTCCTCCAATGGTTGACTTGCCAGCATCTGAAAGGAACAACAATATCAATAATGTGCAAACTACAGGCATAAAGGAAAAACAAAACAAAACAAACCCACAAGAACCCTGCTATGTGCACTATTACAATTAGCACATATAATTACATAATTTCAGCTGGAAAAGAAGCTGCCAAGACCCCTTGCGCCGACACTGACTTATACTGATAGAACTACTTTACTGATAAGCAGACTTGTTCAACAGACTGCGCTCTGACCTTCAGCTCAAAGCACAGCAGCAAAAGAATATAAATTACCCAAGGGGAATCTCAGGGGAGAGCAAAAGTAGACAAAGGGCTGTGAACTACATTTAGGTAGTCTGCCTTTTACTAATTTTAGCAAATACAGATGTTCCTTTTCAAATTTCAAAGGAGTTCTTGCTACTAAAAAAGTAGTACGGTGTAGCATTACATTCAGGAGAAAGCAGAGACTAAGGGAAGCAAAAAAGGGCACATGATTCTGTGTTCCCTTCTCATGATTCTGGGGCTAAGTCAGATGGTCAGACAACATCTGAGCAAATTAAACAGGGTTTTGTTTTGTGCTAAACCAGTTATCTGACAAGCATCCAGAAGTCACTCCAAATTATTAATTTCCTTCGTCACACAAAATTAAACTAGGTTAGATGAAGCCCATAAAACTAACAAATTAACTGAAGTTCACGCAGAACAACAGGCCCGTTTTCTAGGATATTAATCACCAGATGTCGTAATATGCTTAGCTGCCATCGGGGGGTCTACAAACCATTGTGCATCCCATACAAATATACTGAAGCTTATTTTCTTCCAGCTTCCACGACATTACAAAATTATTCATCTGTCCAACAAAAGCGCTGGCAATATTTTGTCAGTTAAAAAAATCTAGCGTGGCACGCCTGGGTGGCTCAGTTGGTTGGACGACTGCCTTCGGCTCAGGTCATGATCCCGGGGTCCAGGGATCGAGTCCCACATCGGGCTCCCAGCTCCATGGGGAGTCTGCTTCTCCCTCTGACCTTCTCCTTGCTCATGCTCTCTCTCACTGTCTCTCTCTCAAATAAATAAATAAAATCTTTAAAAAAGGGGCGCCTGGGTGGCTCAGTGGGTTAAGCCGCTGCCTTCGGCTCGGGTCATGATCTCGGGGTCCTGGGATCGAGCCCCACATCGGGCTCTCTGCTCAGCGGGGAGCCTGCTTCCTCCTCTCTCTCTGCCTGCCTCTCTGCCTGCTTGTGATCTCTCTCTGTCAAATAAATAAATAAAATCTTAAAAAAAAAAAAAAAAAATCTTTAAAAAAAAAAATCTAGCGAGTTAATAAATCAAAACATTTCACATGAATTCTGTTCAGTTCCAACAAACATCTCCAGGTAGCTGTTCGATGTAGCTAATGACAGGTCATTGCTTCATTGCAGAGCAGTGCAACTTACCTACATGTCCGATGAATACCACATTTACATGTTCTTTTTTAGGAGCCCCAGGGGGTGCGACCACAGATTTAGGTTTTGGTATTTCCTCTTCTTCCTCCATCATTTCTTGGGTGCCCTCCTCTGGGGGTCTTCCATCTCCCAAGGAACCACCCCCTAACTCTGCTTCACTTATTTCTTCTTTGTGCTCCCATGATTCTTCCGGGGACATTTCTGTCTCCCCATTTTCTACTGAAATAAGACATGTAACTTAGTATTCTGAAAAAGACTTACAATCTATACTGTAAAACACAGATGCCTTTAAACAACAAAGAGAACTTTGCATATTTAGTCCTATTTCCTAACATCTAGTGAAACATAAGCAGGAAAATCTCTTTCACAACAGAAAAGGATTACAGCTTTCAAGTCAGCCCCGCTGCTGACATCGGAGCTGACTCAGACTCTGAGAGATTGCTATTTTAACAAAGCTTCATTTCCATAAGGACAAACTGGAAACAGGAGAGGTCCCATTCCTAAGGGCCCAGTGACTGCAGTGTCAGGATGTCCTGACAAAGAAAACGGGAAAGTTTAAAATCAGAACGCGCGACTTACAATATCTTAGCTTTTCCCTCTGCAGGTCATTTGGTATCAACTTTATCAATGACTTGGGGAATCCGACACCCTTAAGAGTAACAAGGTTGCAAAAAGGAAGGAAATTTTTCACAAAGGACATGGAATGAGCACAAGTCCTTCAACTGCCTTTAGTGCTCTTCCACTCAGCTTTCCCACCTGCGGTCACTCGGGGTATCGCTTGGGGTATCACGGCAGTGCTCATGACCACCTAGTCCTGCTTTCTAAATCCCAACAGCAAAGACTCAAAGTCAGTTTTAAATGCAGGCATTACTATAAACCATGACACTTACATTTGCACCTTACATCCTGAAAGGGTTTCATATTACTGTATTAATATGGTCAGAAATTTTCTTACCAACAGGTTCTGAAAGTTCCATGCTAACAGCTGAATTTGAACCTAGACAAGAAATTGAGATATAATATGTATTTACAAAACAATTATCCAGGCTTCACACACCATAGACAACTTAATGTTTTCTCAATTAGACATTCAAAGGGTCGTATCATAGGAAATTACCTTCACACAATAATGACTGTTCCTCCTGAGAAGGTTCCACAGGTGCTGTTTAACAGAAATAAGTTCAATTAAAAATTAAGTCCTATACATCCATTTTCATCTATCTTTTAAAATACAGTAAAAATAGAATTTCAGTAACGCAACAAAAACCTCAATAATGTAGACCAACAGCAACTAACTCAGGTGTTAAAATCAGAAGTCTCTGTTTAAAAATTCTTTTTAAACATCAATGACTACAACCGATTTTACACTTTCAGTAACTGAAATGTATTCATAAAGGTATGCTTCTTCTCTTAATTTGCTTCATAAAACTTTTCCAAGGCATTATAAGAGTAATATGCAGCCCAGTGCAGATCAAATTACTAAGTTCTGCTCAACAGATACACATTATTACTTCTCTAAATTCTCTCTTGGTACCTCTAGCCCAAGAAGGCTATGATTAGCTCTTTTTAAGATCACATAATCACACATTATTACTAAGATCCCTGAATAAATTCTATTGGATGCCAACAAAATAAAAAGGACATTCACATGAAGTCCTTGAAATGCAAAGGATCCTTTATGACATGTCAGAAATGATGATCACAACACCAGTTTTGCCTTGTGTTAGAATTCTAAGCTCAAGCAACAATCCATTTTCTACAGAACTATTTTTCCCTGCAAATCGACTTATGACATCCCTGGAAGAGAGGAATGAGAAACATATACTGATAAATTTACAAATTTGTAAATTTTTTAAAATATCTGATAAACCTAAATGATATTCCAATATGAAAGTGCCCTTGCTTCAAAAAAAAACTCCAAGATGCAAAAGGTATCAAAGAATCTGAAGTCACCTGAATCCTGCACACCAAATAATAAGTAATGAATTCATAAACTGCAAAGCCCATATTTAAAATCACTGCACGGAAACACCTGTAAGTCTAGACAGTTTTGGGTCCAGTCTTCAACAAGGTGAAGTGTTGAACAAAGTAATTTCCTGTTTCTGAAAGGTAAAGGGTGACCTAATTCTTCCGAAAGAAGTGACATGCTGAGTGTCCCTTGGGAAGGTCCCTGTAGAGTGGAAAGAGATAACTAGAGAGGGGGAAAAAACACCACCGGCACAAAGACCAACATCACCACTACAGGCAAGCACGCCCCATGAACCTGTGACTGGTCCCACCAGAGAGGAGGGGCTGAGTGCAAAGATAACTGAGGCCTCATCTGGCAGGAGGAGGAAGTGCAAGGTTTACGATGACCCCAGCCTACATGATTAGAATATAAACAGAAACTTAAAAAAAAAAAAAAAAAATCATTTGAACAAGGTCTGGGAGGAAACAGTAATTATATTTCAGATGTAACAGAGGCTACCTTTTTTTTGTTTTCCCATTTCAAAGAAAAGTTTATGGGTAGGGGAAGGACAAATTGCTCAATTTTCAGAGAAAGCCAGGCTGTGCTAAGTGAACCAAGTTCATAAGCCTCCCTCGGGCTGGAGGGGGCAGCACAGCGTTAGCGGTAAAGGGCTGACGCCTGCTTTAAATGCCGGCTTGTCACTTGGAGTTGTGAGATGCAGCTCCGTCCCTGGACTTCTGGAAACCACTTGCCATCCACCTGACAGGACCGCTGAAACAGCTACATGAGAGAATACATTTGCTTGGTGTCTATTAAGTAACTCCTGGCACCAAGCAGTATTCGACAGTCGAGTCTCTCCCCACTAACCCGCGCCGGGATACTCTCAACCCTACCAACCAGCACAACTATCAAATGTGTGCCAGGCCGGACCGAGGCACCCACGAACCCACACAGCGCTGGAGGCGGGGGCAAAGTGACTCCAAATGGTTTTTAACAAGCCCTGATGTGCTGACTCATTCGATTCCCTCCAACCACCCTGAAGTCCGTAACTGCCATCACTCGCATCTAACATTTGGACAAAACCGACCCAGCTGGGCTTTTCCAACTTAGACAAGCGTCGTCTCGCCTGTCTTCAAACAGCCCCTGCTGAAAAATTACTCGATAAAAGTACACTGAGTCAGAGATGATGTAGTTAGTGTGTCAAGGCAGGAAAAAGATCATGTAGTAAGATACCCCGAACTGCGGCTGAGCTTTACAAAACCCAACAATACACATACCTGACCACCCAGTTCTAGAACCAAATCTTAGGTTTACAAATACACAATACACACAGAGGACTGTAAGGCACTTCTCAGAATAATGACATCAGCCACGAGACCACCTCCGTGACTGCAGAATTCACCTTAATGAAAATCTGCTCACAGCTTTATTTTTCAAAACATCCTATTGATAATACGTCTGCCTTAAGTTTGTAAAGCTCACGGGGACAGAGAGAGTCAAGCACCAAAATCAATTAAGTGCTTAATATATACCTCATGGTATTAAAGGGCCCCAAAATAAAAAGTTGACCATACCTTCCCCAAGGTGGAAAAAGGCTTTCGACGCATCCAGACACAGATCACATTATGAACCTAATGGCAGTGTTCTCGACATTTGTGAACTGGTATTTTTGCAATAATGAACGAGAAAAATCAGAGCAAAATATTCTTTTAAATTTAAACTTCTCAATGTAATTGCATCTGGCCTTCTCACATGCACACAAATACACCCACAGGTAACCCTTTCCAGTTCATTCTACTCAGATTTTATTCATAATGCATATCACATCCTGACTCTACTAGCACCAAGGAGCCCAGGCTTAGAATTCTATGGGGCCCAAAGTCATCTGTTCATGGTCAACAAACAGATGGCCGTGATTGCTCAAGTCCGGCACAGTTCATATTCCCAGAGAAGGAAAAATCAGGAAACCTCCCAAGAAATACGGAGTGACATTATGGTTTCATATTTGCCAATGGTGTTTCCATGTTCAGAAATACACCTTGTCAAGTATTCAAAAAAGGAACAATTCTAATTAAGTGGGAAAGTAATCAGTGCATCAGTGAGTAAACTGTCATATCCCAAATTAAAAGGGAAACTAATCCTCTGGTTCATGATAAAGGAAGATTAATGAACTAGGTGATACTGGGTATATCACCACAAATTTTAAATCAATAAGTGAAAGATGTTACCAGAACACTGTCAGGCAATATTACTGCCTGTGCTTTAACACCGATGATAATCTGAATCTTAAAACTGTTAGAGAAGATCTGATCCTGGTGAAATAAGCCAGACACAAAGGGCCACATGCTGTACAATTTCACGCATATAAAATGCTCAGAATAGATAAATGGACAGAGACAGAAAGCAGGCTGGTGGATGCTGGAAGCTGGGAGGAAGGGAAGGGAATGAGAAGTAACTGCTTAATAGGCATGTGTCTCCTTCTGGGGTGATGAAATTTTGGAACTAGATAGAGGTGGTGACTGCACAACACTGGCTGAATTAGTCACCTTAAAATGGTTAATTGGGGGCGCGTGGGTGGCTCAGTCGTTAAGCGTCTGCCTTCAGCTCAGGTCGTGATCCCAGAGTCCTGGGATCAAGCCCCTCATCAGGCTCCCTGTTTAGCAGGAGGCCTGCTTCTTCCTCTCCCACTCCCCCTGCTTGTGTTCCCTCTGTTGCTCTGTCTCTCTGTCAAATAAGTAAAATCTTTAAAATGGTTAATTGTATGTTACATGGATTTCAGTGTAATTTTTGTTTTTAAAAGATGTATTTATTTGAAAGAGCGAGCAGAAGGAGAGGCAAAGAGAGAGAAGCAGACTCCACACAAAGCGTGCAGCCCAACACCAGGCTCAATCTCATGACCCTGAGACGGTGACCTGAGTGGAAATCGAGACAGACGCTGAACCAACTAAGCCACCCAGGCACCCCATGATCTCACCATAATTTTTGTAACAAGAATTTAAATATTTTTAAAAGATCTGATCATGGCTCTTTCAGTCGACAGAGCATGAGACTCTGTCCTGTTAGCGAAATGGTATGCTCATTAAAGAAAAAAATAAAAACATGTCAGTGCTGTCACCGAAGTCATAGTGTGTTAAACTGTATAGAAGTGAGAAATGAGTTTCTGCCGTGACGGACGTGTCCTCTGTGCTGCTGACAGGACAGTCCCAGGCCACATGTGGCTATTAAGCATTTGAAAGGTGGTACCCCAACTGAGGGATGGAATTTTAAATTTGACTTAATTTCAATTAATTAAAGAGCCACAAGTAGGGGCGCCTGGGTGGCTCAGAGGGTTAAGCCTCTGCCTCTGGCTCAGGTCATGATCTCAGGGTTCTGGGATGGAGCCCCGCATTGGGCTCTCTGCTCAGCGGGGAGCCTGCTTCCTCCTCTCTCTGCCTACTTGTGATTTCTGTCAAATAAATAAATAAAATCTTAAAAAAAAAAAAAAAAAAAAAAGAGCCACAAGTGCACAGCTCTAGCTGCGCTCACACAGCTTCCTCCATTGTGCGAACTGGCCACACCTGACGCTCCACTTTCATCACACTCCAGGCCTGGCCCACCATCTGAAGGCTAAGGATCCCTCCTCAGAACTCCTCTAGGACAGGACCCTCCCTTCATTTTCAGGTGCACACACACAGATCTTCGTTCTGGTTCCCCAGGAGATCACAGACTTCCAGAACGATGGCGGTTTTCTGAAATATGGAGACTTTTTTCTCTACTCCTGTAGTCCCCACAGGCTGGCCCAGCACATGTACCACAGAAAAGAAACACACAATTGATTTTACTGAATTTTTTTCAGGTTTCTGTTTGTTTTCGCAGGGTTAGCTCCTCATGGTCTTATTGGTTCAGTTTTCTTTTTTTTTTTAAAGATTGTATTTATTTATTTGACAAATAGAGATCACAAGCAGGCAGAGAGGCAGAGAGAGAGAGAGGCAGGCTCCCGCTGAGCAGAGAGCCTGACACAGGGCTCGATCCCAGGACCCTGAGATCATGACCTGAGCTGAAGAAAAAGGCTTAACCCACTGAGCCACCCAGATGCCCCTTGGTCCAGTTTTCTTAGCAGTCTTACGTTTACTACGTTCCCATCAGGGCTCAAGAGAGTAAATGTGAGAGTAAATGCCATGTGCCAACTTTTTAACACGGGGTTAGAGAAACGATATCCAAGAGATGCGCAAGTACAGTGTGGTAAGGAAGGAGCCCTTCTCTGGCGTTCACGTGACCACGCAGTCTCATCAAAACTGCACACTGAGGTGTTTTTCTCCCACAAACAAAATCAGAGAACAGTAAAGGCAGATATCAGAAAGAGCCCACAGAACACGTACAAAGGCCCATGGTTTTGCTCTAATTACCTAACACTCTAAAAATAAAAGGCATGATGTCACAGTAGTGAACACAGCTGTTTTAATGATTTTACGTCATCGTTTCCTAAGACGTACGAAGACGCAATTTCTAAGTATTACTTTAGAGCACTGTCTCCTTCTGAGAATGTTACTCGGCTCCCACTGAGACAGAACACGGAGACAGTGGCATAGCCCACACACTCGGGCTCCTTTTCTGAAAAAAGCATCTCGGCCAGAAAGATCTTTTAATATCAAATCACCAGGAAAGGGCTAGCAGAGTAACCATTACAAGAATAGCTTTGAAATCAGACCTAGATTCTGATCGTAGCTCCTCCGTTCAGTCACGGATGTCACCTTGCTGATTTCCTTAGCTTCTCTGAGCCTTAATTTTCTTATCTGTATAATGTGTTAACAGCACCTACAGTGTGGTGAAGATTCCACATTAAGCAACTGCTCAGTAAATTTATGATTACAACAAGCAGTTAAAAGCCCCATAGTAATTACAAAAATTTAAGAATGAGGGGTGCCTGGGTGGCTCAGAGGGTTAAAGCCTCTGCCTTCAGCTCAGGTCATGATCTCAGGGTCCTGGGATCGAGCCCCACATCAGGCTCTCTGCGCCACAGGGAGCCTGCTTCCTCCTCTCTCTCTCTCTGCCTGCCTCTCTGCCTACTGGTGATCTCTGCCTGTCAAATAAATAAATAAAATCTTAAAAAAAAAAAATCTAAAAAAAAAAAATTTAAGAATGAAATACAAGAAAGGCAAATTCCTGAGTGAGAAGACCCACGCTGTTTGGAGTATTAGCTCTAGGCATACCCTCCTTCCCGTTATTAAACAGTGATGTGTGCAGAGAGCACTGAACGAGCAGTTGGCAAATGTGGATTCTAGAATTAACCATGGCATTAAAGCTGTAAGTGACCTTAGGCCTTCACTTAGCATCTCTAGGCTTCAGTTTCTTTATCCAAAATGAGCTATTTTATTACTGCTGGGGTCACTCCTAGCCCTCACATTCCAAAACCCTACTTACTCAAGCACTTACACAACGCCACGTACCAGCCTCATCAGGCTTTCTGTAGAGTTAAGTCACACTGTATTCTTCAAACAACCCTACAATATTCATCTACGGTTTATATCCCACCTATGTCAAAAACAATTTAAGGTATACCTAAAATACATCAACCAAAACCATTTCAGGCTGCCCCAATAAGGTACAAAGAGAACAGAAAAACACGTATACGTAACCAAAATCAACCACCCAAAGGAGATGTAGACAGAACGCTTAGCAGTATGGAACACACTGGAATTCTGCAGAAATGGTCAATCAGGAAATTGCCCCAAGGACATGCACAAGTACACACTTTTTGTTTGTTTCAAGTGAAGTGAGCTACCATTACCTAGTCGGAATGTGGTCTGGAATTTGTGTCATCACTCTCAGGCCAGGCTAATAACAGATGCTCAGAAAAACCTTATAGAATGTTTTTCTCACCTGGGAACTAGAATTATGCTGGGAATCTGGTTCAACTTGGAGTAAGATCACAATTAGGTTTCCTCAAAACAAAGCCACTTATGAAAAAACCAAACACATCTACAGGCCAGCCATGCTTTGTTAAAATCTACTGAAAACAAGGATTCACATTTTGTATGAATCAACGATTGCAGAACAATGACTTCTCAGAACAATCAAGAACTAGGAGTGCCTGGGTGGCTCAATCGGTTAAGTGTCTGCCTTTGGCTCAGGTCATGATCCCAGGGTCCTGGGATCAAGCCCCCCATAGGGCTCCCTGCTTGGTGAGAAGCTTGCTTCTCCCTCTCCCATTCCCCCTGTTTGTGTTCCCTCCCTTGCTGTGTGTCTCTCTGTCAAATAAATAAATAAAATCTTAAAAAAAAAAAAAAAAAAAAAAAAGAATCTTCAACTTCTTGGCCAAATTCTTGCTTCCCAAAGATTTTAAGAACTGTGAAGTGAATGACGCAATCCTAAATTAACAGGCAACAGATACACTACCAGGACTGCACTAACTCACTGCTGCTCATACAAAAGAGACAACAAGCAATGTAAAAAGAAAAGCCAGCAATGCTCATGGGGACCCGAGGCACAGCAGGGTACAGGGGCACAGACAGACAGGAGGGCTACTTGCCCTGGGAGGAACCACTACACTGTACACCTGAAACTGACACTGTGGGTCAACTGTGCTTCAAGTAACAAAAAGAGAACCAATGCCCTACTCCAGCAAATTCCTAGCAAACTTAGTAAAATAGAGAACATAAGGGTGGACTGTATATATAAATTAGATCTCAATTTAAAGAAAGTGTTCACAAAGAACACTTAGCAGAAAATAGCTGTGCAGTTTTACGATTAGGGGGACAGGACTGAAATGATTTACATAAGGAATCTGTGGGCAATTCCTCCTCTCAGCTTTGAAAACCCTCTACCCCCTCTGTATGGCCCTCTTACCACTTTGGGTCTCCCACAAAAGTAAAATGGGTATTTGATCCATCCCTTTCTATGCTCCTTGAGGGATCACAAACTCTTAGTGGCATCCATTCAAGTGCCCAGCAAAGCATTCTGTGTTCTGAAGGATATATATATATAGTGTATATATATAAGTAAAGCCACAGATTCGCATCTCAAAACATTCCACTAATTCCGCTAATTCGCCCCAAAACATTATCAAACCTCTCTTTCATTCCCTTCTTTTCAACCAGAAAGACAACACTATTTTACACTTTAACACTTTCCTCCCTGAGACACCTGGCGGGCACAGTCGGGTAAGCATCCAACTCTTCGTTTCAGCTCAGGTTGTATCAGGTATATGAGATCGAGTCCTACATGGGGCTCCAGAGTCTGCTTGGAATTCTCTCTCCCTCTCCTGCACCCCTCCCTCTTGTGTGCACACACTCTTTCTCTTAAAAAAAAAAAAAAAAAAAAAAAAGGTATTTCCTTCCCAGTGAACAAAAGCAGGCAAAACAAGGGTTAAAATCTGTTCTCTACATTTCTCTAACTCGCTTGATAAATTTCAACTGCTGTCTTTTCATGCAGTACGATTCCAGAAAAGGTGAAAAATAAGCAAAGGACAAAAGAATGCAAAAAGCTATGTACTAGTAACTACATTAAATAGAACCTGCCTGAAACAGGGTTTATTCCCAATGAAAATTTCTAACAGTGTGTAAAATCGTGAAATAAGAGCCCAAACCTAACAGTCTGATAATCCAGTAAGTCAAGGCAGGAAAAGAAATAACCAGGAAGAATAGAAAATTAGGTAGGAAAAGAAGTGATACTCCAGGAACAATACCTTCCCCTGATTTCCTCTGCTTACTCTTTTTTTTTTTTTTAAAGATTTTATTTATTTATTTGACAGACATCACAAGTAGGCAGAGAGGGGGGCGGGGAGCAGGCTCCCTGCTGAGCAGAGAGCCTGATGCGGTACTCGATCCCAGGACCCTGGGACCATGACCTGAGCCGAAGGCAGAGGCTTTAACCCACTGAGCTACCCAGGTGCCCCGTCCTTACTCTATCCTTTACTGTCCCATGGAAGTCTGAGAAATCCTTGACAGAACTGTTCTTGCAGGCCTCTGGTCTTACAGAAAGAGAAACAAATCTCAAGAGTCTTATCTATTATCTATCTAAACTTACCTCTGAATTTCCACAGGTATCGTTTAATGTAAATAAAGTCTAAGAGCCCTTCTGGACAAAACCAGTACTTGATTCTGGATCTTCTCTACTCTGGTGGCTCTGAAGAGGTCACCTTTGAGAGATGAGTGATTAACAAGCATTCACCAAATGGTGACAGGGGCAGAACTTTGTGAACACACACTAAAACCACTGTGTACTTCTAAAAGGTAAACTGTATGGGACAGGGGTGCCTGGGTGGCTCAGTGGGTTAAAGCCTCTGCCTTAGGTTCAGGTCATGGTCTCAGGGTCCTGGGATCGAGCCCCACATCGGGCTCTCTGCTCGGCGGGGAGCCTGCTTCCTCCTCTCTCCGCGCCTGCCTCTCTGACTACTTGTGCTGTCTATGAAATAAATAAATAAAATCTTTAAAAAAACAAAAACAAAAACAAAACTGTATGGGACACCCTGGTGGCACAGTTAAGCCGCTGCCTTCACCTCAGGTTATGATCCCAGGGTCCTAGGATCGAGTCCCGCATCAGCCTCCTTGCTCACAGGGAAGCCTGCTTCTCTCTGCCTCTGCCTGCCACTCTGCCTGGTCGTATGTGCTTGTGCTCTCTTTCGCGCTCTCTCAGACAAATAAATAAATAAAAATCTTAAAAAAAAAAAATAAATAAAAGGTAAATTCTATAGTGAGTTATAGCTCAATCATTAATAAAAAAAAAAAAAAAAAAAGGAAATCCTCCCCCACAAAAAGCCATTCAGCAAAACTCAAACACTACAAAATAGACCATTTCTCGTCAAAATTCAAGTTTCACAATACAAAGTACAACACCTTGGAGACAGTTCTGAGGGCCTACTGAGGACTGCTGGTGTTAACTGTACTGCTTTCAATGGCACAGTTTTGAGAGATGTTGAGGGTGGGCTGGTGGAAAGAACACCACACTACTATTTTATTTATTTATTTATTTATTTTTAAAGATTTTATTTATTTATCTGACAGAGAGAGATCACAAGTAGGCAGAGAGGCAGGCAGAGAGAGAGGAGGAAGCAGGCTCCCTGCCGAGCAGAGAGCCCGATGCGGGGCTCGATCCCAGGACCCTGAGATCATGACCTGAGCCGAAGGCAGCAGCTTAACCCACTGAGCCACCGAGGCGCCCCACACTACTATTTTAGAAGCTCCAGCTGTTCCAAAAGTCCAGGTGCTGTGTTTGGTCTGAATACGTCTCTCCCATATCTCTATACTGAAATCCTAATGCCTAATGTGATAAAGTTAGGTGGGGCCTTTGGGAGGTCCTAGGTCATGAGGGTGGAGCCCTCACCAACAGGATTATCTTTCATTAAAAAAAAAAAAAAAAAAAAGGTCCCATAGAGCTCCCCATTTTCTGCCTTGAGACACCGGAAGCCGGCAGTTGGCTATCCAGAACAGCGCTCTCACCAGAACAGGCTGGGACCCTGATCTTGGGCTTCCAGCCTCCAGAGCTATGAGCAGTAAATTTCTGTTGTTTAAAAGCCACTCAGTCTGGAGTATTTTGCTACAGCAGCCCAAATAAACCAAGACACCAAGTAACCCTGATCGCTGCTAAATCTGTTTCTCATTTAACAACAGCAACAACAAAAAGACTGAACTGGGGTGCAAAGTGGAACTTCAAGTACATTCGATCACAGGAAATGTTAGTTCTAGTACAAGTAACCCATGTCTTTTGTTTTCATTCATTTCAGGACCTCTACTTTAAGGAGCATCACGTAGCCAATTTACTTGGATCTGTAGAGAATTACACTTAAATGTGTTCTACTTAATCATTCCTTTGGAAACCTTTATTAAATTTTCAAAGGATTCAAGGTCAACACATGTCCAAGTTCTGACATGGGACAGCTAAAAACAGCTAAAACAGGCATAACCACTGGTGCAACCACTCTGGAAAACAGCATGGAGGTTCCTCAAAATGTTGAAAATAGAACTACCCCATGACCCAGCAATTGCACTGCTGGGTATTTACCCTAAAGATACAAACGTAGTGATCCGAAGGGGCATGTGCACCCGAATGTTTATAGCAGCAATGTCTACAATAGCCAAACTATGGAAAGAACCTAGATGTCCATCAACAGACGAATGGATAAAGAAGATGTGGTATATATACACAATGGAATACTATGCAGCCATCAAAAGAAATGAAATCTTGCCATTTACGACGACGTGGATGGAACTAGAGGGTATCATGCTTAGCGAAATAAGTCAATCGGAGAAAGACAACTATCATATGATCTCCCTGATATGAGGGAGAGGAGATGCAACATGGGGGGTTAAGGGGGTAGGAGAAGAGTAAATGAAACAAGATGGGATTGGGAGGGAGACAAACCATAAGTGACTCTTTTTTTTTTTTTTTTTTTTTAAAGATTTTATTTATTTATTTGACAGACAGAGATCACAAGTAGACAGAGAGGCAGGCAGAGAGAGAGAGGGAAGCAGGCTCCCCGCCGAGCAGAGAGCCCGATGTGGGACTCGATCCCAGGACCCTGAGATCATGACCTGAGCCGAAGGCAGCGGCTTAACCCACTGAGCCACCCAGGCACCCCCATAAGTGACTCTTAATCTCACAAAACAAACTGAGGGTTAATGGGGGGAGGGGGGTTGGGGGGGTGGGATTATGGACATTGGGGAGGGTATGTGCTATGGTGAGTGCTGTGAAGTGTGTAAACCTGGCGATTCACAGACCTGTACCCCTGGGGATAAAAATATATTATATGTTTATAAAAAATAAAATTTAAAAAAAAAAAAAAAACAGGCATAACCAGCAGCCCTCCAGTAGGCTGAATGACACCTTGGGAAAAAGCATCTTCCTCCTCTTGTTCAAGGACCACTGAAACTACTCCCCCCCCCCCCAAAAAAAAAAAAAGGAGAGAAGAAAGGAATGGAGGGAGGGAAAGAGGAAGGTGGGTAAGGAGAGAATTTTCCAGAGAAATGAGAGATACTCATTCTAGACAGACACATTCTACAAGTCATTCATTCTGGTGCTCTACCTCTAGACAGACACCTTCAAGAGCTCTCCTGGTATTTAGTTTCCAAAACACACCCACCACAAATTTCAGCTATGGCTAACAAAGAAAACATGCTTGCCCTACTGACTATTTCTTCACTATAAAAAACCCTGCAAATTTCATGGTTCCCCCTTTATGAATTTCAATCTAAGTGCTACTTTCAACTTTTCCCCGGCTTCTTCCAAGCACAGTTCCCTGCTCTAACGGTGGTATTTTATGGACCTCAATGGGCTGGAACATGCAATTCAACATAACTCTGGACCTCAATTTAGAAAATCTATTCTTTTCTAAATAAACATCCTACAGAGGAGCATTTTTTTTCTAACATTAACAGGCATTTTGTAGAAGCATCTGATAAAGTAACACCAAAATAGGTTTCTGATAAAAAAAGAAAAACCTGACACCATGTAAGGAATTTTCTTACCAACAACCACTCCCCCACACACTTTTACAACTCCCACTTCTAGTAGTGTCACAGAGGAAAGGGTTAAGAGGAAAGCTGAAATTGGCAAATTATCAGGAAGAGAAAAGCAGTCCCCCCACCTAAGAGGTAGTGCCTAGCCACTCAACAATAGCCATCATTCCTGACCACTGCTCTAGGGATGACTGTCCTTTGATAGCTGACGGCTCCATAGGCTAGAAGCAGAGTTCCAGGTTAGACCAAGCGGTGCTGGAGCCTCCGAAGGAAGTAGGGGGGAGGGGCAAAAAGAAAATGGCTGGATAAAAGGGATAATGAACTAGTTTGGGCGGCCAAAACGGCTTGATCTAAGCGAAACAAAACAAAACAAAACAAAAAAACTGGATTTCCTTATTCAAAAAGAAAACATCAAGTGCCTATACAAATAAAAGAAATACCAGTCAAAAAAACAAAAAACAAAAAACAAAAAACCAAATGCGAACTGTGTATCCACATATACACGATGAAGTAGTTCTCCGAACTTTTTTTGCCTCTAGGGAGAAAACCACAGCACAAGTTTGATGTTCACCTACCTAAGAAATACCAAGTTAGAACTTGAAAGAGAAATCAACAATCCAGTCTCACACACAAGTTGTTGGGAACATCTGGGACCCAGTCCCCAATACCCTGGGTAAATAATGGGAAGGACATTCCACCTTTTCCTTCCTTTCCTCTCTTTGAACTGAGACCGGCAGCTCCTCATATAAGCACCTCTACGAGGTATAAAGTTCTCTCGCTTGACATTCCTATCCATCAGTTCCTGAACGCATGCCGTCACTGAAGCAGAACACAGCACGATTTTTAAAGACTCACTTGAAACCACAGAAAGAATGCCTACCAGCGCTGATGAGAACGGCCCAAGACGGCTACGGAGTCCTAACAAACGCTCAAGTGTGTGAACAGACTCGCTCCTGGCCCATCAACAGAGAGAAAGAGCGAGTTACACCAGGCGGCCTGAATAAGGTACACGATTTTAACGCAAAGAAAACTCCGAACGTGTCACTAAGGAGAAAGGTCCGAGTCCCCACTTAAGAAAAAGGGCACAGACATCAAGGCAGCTTCCTAACCCAGGAACGTTTAGGGGAGTAACCCTAACTTCCTGACACTTGGCAAACTTCACAAGCCGACAAATGCTAAGGGTGAACAAGATCTTTGTATTGATGGCCAACAGTTTCTGCCGGATCACAAGGCTGCAATGCATCTTGGGATTCCTTCAGGACGGTTCCGTGTCACAGGCATTTAAAACGCAATTACAGCCTCAATAATAGAAACTGCAGCGAGAGGCTCTCCCTCCTCGGCCCAAGGTGAAGGGGCAACTCGCGCATTCGTCCTCACCAACTCCTCGGATCTCTCAACGCCCCCCTGACCCCCTTGTGGCTCCATCTGTCCTCAATTCCAGGCCTCGTGGCACTGACCCGCCGCGGCTCCCTCTCTGTCCCATACGGTCCCCACTTCCAGTGGGTGGCTGCCCCCACCCCGGGGAAGGGCGGCCCCCAGGCCCCGCGGGTGTCCCCCGCACGCCGCCCCCGCCCCGCCTGGCCCTCCGCCGCCGCCGCCCCGCGCAGGCCGCCTCCCCGGCCCCCGGCCGCCCCACCCAGAGCTGTCCGCGCCCGGCGCCGCTGTCAGCACTCCACGTGCCGCCGGGCCCCGCGGGGCGCGCCGCCCTAGCCCACCGCACCCCACCCCCATCCCCAGGGGTCTACAGGCCCAGGCCGGCTTCCTCCCGTGCCCAAAGGCCGCCCCGCGCGTCCCGGCCCTTTACCCGGAGGGCCTCCCGCGCCGCTGCCGGCTCCGTGGTTGGGGGCGGCGGCGGCGCCGGCTGGGGGCGGCGGCTGCTGGGCCGGGCCCCGCAGGAAGGACGGCACGAACTCGGCGGCGTGGACGTTGGGCACGAAGGGCTTGGCGTTGACGTTGAGTTGCCGGCTGAAGGCCGCACTGAGGTGCTCACGCTGGGCCTCGGTCGCCGCCGTCGCCAAGGGGCCGCCGGCGCCGCCACACGGGCCCGGCCCGGGGGCTTCCATGTCCGCCTGGTCCCAGCAGTCGGGCGCCGAGTCGCTGCTGCTGCTGCCGCTGCTGCTCCCGCCGCCGCCGCCGCCGCCACCGCCACTGCCCGGATCCATGATCGGGGGGGCCGTGTGTGTGGTGAAGAGAGGGCGGGAAATGGAGGCGGGGGCGACGGGCCGGGCAGGAGCAGGCCGCGCTGACCCGGCGAGGCGGCGAGGTAGAGGGGCCGGGGGCTAGCGACACAATCCCCGGCGTCGTCGCGGCGAAGGCTCCAGTCCCAACCCCGCACTCGCGACGACAACGGCGGCAGCAGCTCAACCCTCCTCGTGTGTGCGAGCGGATCTCCTCCCACCCAACCCAACCACCTCGGACCGCCTCAGCGCCAACCCCACGCCGGCGCGGATTGACCCCTCCCCGCCACCCGTACCTTCGCCTCGGTAGTTCTTGGCTCTGCCCTTCCCCTTTCCGACTATGAAGCGCAGCAGCAGATGGAACTACGAGTTCCGGCAGCAACCGCGCGACCCCGCTGCGGTTTTCCCGGGGGCCGACGGGAGTCGGAGTTCGGAACCCCAGAGCAACCGGAAGCGGCTCCGGCTCCCGGCAGGCAGCGCGAGGAGGAGGAGGTCCAGTCGTCGCTCGGCTGCCCCACCTGTCACCGGGTGGGGGTAGGGGTGGGGTCGCGTCCTTGCGCGACACTTCAAGCTCAGGGGTAGTCCTCGCCATCCAGTTGGGCACAGGATGAGGGGAGACGGAGTGCAGTTCTAAGGCCCAAGGCACAGCGGTTCCCTCCTGGAATCTCTTCCTTTCCCATCACCAGCCTGTGCGTTCTCTGCCTGCCAGGCTCCCTGCCTTGTGCTCTTTCCACCCTCCTCCTCCCCGCCCCCAGCCACATTTTGCCCTACATTTCAAAGCCGGCGCTGCGCGTCTTACATTTTATGTATTCATTTGGTAGAAGAGAATAAAGCCGTGAGACAGTACAACTTCAACTGCAGTGTGGCTCGTAAAGCGCTTGGGCCCAGGCTCTGCCCCGGCACAGGGGATTATTAACTGGAAACTTTGAATGACTCACCGTCTGTTTGACTAGTCATTTAAAGCCTTCACCCAAGCTTTTCCATCCCTCCCTCCTCCCGGCCAAGGGCCTTGCAAATGAAACAGAGGATTGGCCTATTCCATGAAGTGTCCAGCTGTATCCAACTAATAGGGTTATTTTGGTGCGTCCAGCTTCTACATGCAGCATTAGGTGAAGTGGTTTTCTTCCTAACGCTGGGATTTGCTCGAGTATTCCCCTAGGGCTTTATTGACTGCTTCTGACTGCTTCTCACCCGGCTGAGTTTAGGTAAACATTCAGGGTGGGGGGCGGGGGGGAAGCAAAAGATAAATACTTAGACCCAATTTTATGAAGTAGGAAAATAACGTTGTTCTGAGCACCTGTTAAGTTTTCCCGCAATTCACCCATATGGAGCCCCAGCGGGGGGCGGGGGGGAGGGTGGAGGATGGAGGGTTGGGTGGGGGAGACATATTGTTGCTTTTTTTCTCCAAGGAGTCTAGACAGAGGGCAACTAACGTGCTAAAAATTACAGAGCAAAGGTGTACACACAAAGAGAATAGATGTTTCTTAACAACCGTATGTTATGGTCCAAAATCTAGATCTAGATGCGAATTTAAATTTAAAATACCTCTGTCTTCAAAGAGGATCCAGCCCATTAATGAAACCCTCAAAAACAAAGCTTTCAGGTACCTTTCAAAACAAATTCTATGCTAAAGTGGTTTGAAACTGGGTTTAATATTAAACTAGCAATTTTTATGAATGCTTTTTTCTTGAACTCTTAACACTTGGACTATCAAGTGATGTATATGGGAAGAAAACAGAGACCTCCATTATAACAAGCCTGGCTTTAAGTTTTTCTTCAGATATGTGGCCAGTGGTCCCTGAACACTTCTGGACATCGATTTTTCTTTTTTCCCCTGATAAATACAAAGTTCAGATTACAGCCTGTTAATATAGTTCTCTGAAGACCCATTTAAATCTTTCTTAAGAGTGTCCCACTTTAAAGTTGGTATTAAGTGATTGCCCTCGGATTTACATAGTACTTATTAACAATCGAGATAAAAACTCAGGATCTTCCTTCATATAAGGGAGAACTGCATTGCCTTTTTTTTTTTTTTTTTTTGGACATGTAGCTTTTTGTTGTTGTTTTTAAGATCGTATTTATTTATTTGACAGATAGAGATCACAAGTAGGCAGAGAGGCGGGGGCGGCGGGGGTGGGTGGGGACAGGCTCCTCGCTGAGCAGAGAGCCCCATGCAGGGCTGGATCCCAGGACCTTGAGACCATGACCTGAGCCAAAGGCAGAGGCTCAACCGCCTGAGCTACCCAAGCGCCCCCCTGCATTGCTTTTGAGATAAATATTTTTATCTTATATTCACAACAGGAAGAAAATACAGTGTGTCCAAAATAAAGTGCCTTCCCACTCAAGACTGGCAATCCCTAACATACTCCTTTTAAAAAAAAAAAAGTCAACACACACATACACTCACACACACAAATGTCAAAACAAGCCGCTGACTCAAAGAGTGATCCACACTGTCCTTTAAATGCCTGATCCTGGGATGCCGTACTCCAATATGGCGCACCCATAGGGCACTGGATGACCCGTCCCTCTTAGGTTAGGTCTTCACATCAGATTAAATTAGCAGTGTCTTTGTGCCTGCGGTCTTTTTCTAGAGACAAACCCTGCTGAGACCTGCAGTTTAGAAAAGCGGTTGATGAGATTAACTTCCAGGTCCCTAAATAGGATAATCATGGAAATTCAGGGAAGGATCCACTCCATTGGTTTTCAAAAGCCTTGACTTTCCAGGGTTGAGGCCCTGCTCTAGCAGGCAAGTGAGAAGTTCTTCTTCTTCTTCTTTTTTTTTTTTTAAAGATTTTATTTATTTATTTGATAGAGATTACAAGTAGGCAGAGAGGCAGGCAGAAAGAGAGGAGGAAGCAGGCTCTCCGCTGAGCAGAGAGCCCGATGTGGGGCTCAATCCCAGGACCCTGAGACCATGACCTGAGCAAAAGGCAGAGGCTTTAACCCACTGAGCCACCCAGGCACCCGAGAAGTTCTTCTTGGTAATTGCTGTTGTGCTAAGATTGAACGACTTGAGGTCAGCCTCTTTTCATCTTTAGATTCCCAATGCCCGGTATCATGCCGGGCATAGAAAACAAAATGTTTCATCGAATGAATCAGTGCATCAACAGGGAATTTTCAACGATGCTGCCGTTTTATACTCATTTAGGGCTGTCGAGACACAGGACTATGAACTTTTAAGAGTTTTCCCAAGGACATCCTGCTCTGTGCTGTGACACACACACAGGGTTCGCCTGACCACCGCTTTACTTCACAACGCTGTGCTTATTCAAGGTCTAACCCTAACCATGACAGAGAATTTCCATCTTCCGCTGTAAGCCCCGCCAGCTGGCATTCCCAGTATGCTCTCTCTTTTGCTCTCTGCGGTCTTCCTCTCCTCCCTTAGTTCTTCTGCCTTAAAAAGTGAATCAGGGTCACTTGATTCCCCTTTTACTTTACCACAGGGTATTTTGTTTTGCTTCTTTGATCTAAAAGTTTGGCTTTGGGGCGCCTGGGTGGTTCAGTGTGTTAAGACTGCCTTTGGCTCAGGTCATGATCTCAGGGTCCTAGGATCGAGCCCCACATCAGGCTCTCTGCTCTGCAGGGAGCCTGCTTCCCCCTCTCTCTCTGACCGTCTCTCTGCCTATTTGTGATCTCACTCTCTCTCTCTCTCTCTCTCTCTGTCAAATAAATAAAAAAATAAAATCTTTTTAAAAAGTGAAATAAAATAAAAGCTTAGCTTTTCGGGGGTGCCTGGGTGGCTCAGTCAGTTAAGCATCTCACGCTTGATTTCAGCTCAGGTCTTGATCTCAGGGTTGTGAGTTCAAGTCCTGCATAGGGTTCCATGCCTAAATAATAAAGTTTATCTTTTATGCTTCTGAACAGGAGGCTGATATGAAAACTGGTGACCATCCCAGGGGTTTAGCAGATGCAAACGTGTGCACACAGATGGACACGGAGGTAGCAGGGCCGCTCCTGGAAATGCTTTCTGTAGAAATACAAATGCAAGTGTAAAAAACTGTCCTTTCCAGCACTTTTGCAGCAGCTCCAAACCAGAAACAACCTAAATGCCCAACAAAAAGAAAATTCTGCTTAAATATGTGATGGATAAAGCGGTATGGAAAAATACACAGCTATCCAAAAGGGTGATACAGACTAGGTGCTGATGGGAGGTCCCCCATCAGCAATGTATCTTGTATGTGTAGGATATATACTGGATCAGTGTATCTAGTGCAATCCTATTTCTTTAGAAGGGCCTAGATTTTTCTGCTGCCTGGAACCTCTCCAGCTCATTGCCATCTAGTGCTGAGTCCTTTCCTAGCCCCCTTGGCTAGGAAACCCACATCACTCTCTACCCTCCTACCCAGTTTTATTTTTTCAGATGCCTTACCACAGTCTGAAATTCTTACTTGTTCCCGTGCTTACTGCCCATCTCCTCCTACTGGAAAATTAATTCCAAGACTCTGTCTTATTTGCTATTGTGTTCTCATGGCCTACATCAATGCTTGGCAGGGATAAAGTGCTCAGCAAACATTTGAGAGTAAAAGAGACATAGGTATCTCTTTGTATGTTACAAGACGTTTGAAAGCGTGAATAGTTACATATTAAATAGTTAATGGAAAGTGGATTTGTGGAGTGGAATTGGATATGAAATGGAGAGCAGCTACAAGAAGAAATTGCAGTTTTTTTTTTTTTTAAGATTTTATTTATTTGACAGACAGAGACCACAAGTAGGCAGAGAGGCAGGCAGAAGAGAGAGGAGGAAGCAGGCTCCTTGCTGAGAAGAGAGCCGGATGCAGGGCTCAATCCCAGGACCCCAGGATCATGAGCTGAGCCAAAGAGAGAGGCTTTACCCCACTGAGCCACCCAGGTGCCCCAAAATTGCAATTTTTTATTACACTTTTATGTTTGGATTTCCCTACAAGAAACAAATTGCTATAAAAAATTCTTTGCATCAGGGTGCTTGGTAGGCTCAGTCTGAAGAGCATGCAACTCTTTTTTTTTTTTTTTAAGATTTTTTTATTTATTTGACAGAGATCACAAGTAGGAAGAGAGGCAGACAGAGAGAGAGGAAGGGAAGCAGGCTCCCCGCTGAGCAGGGAGCCCTATGCGGGGCTCGATCCCAGAACCCTGGGACCATGACCTGAGCTGAAGGCAGAGGTTTAACCCACTGAGCCACCCAGGCGCCCCGAGCATGCAACTCTTGATCTCAGGGTACTGAGTTCGAGCCCCATGTTGGGTAGAGAGATTACTTAAATAAATAAAACTTTTGGGGCACCTGAGTGGCTCAATCATTAAGCGTCTGCCTTCGGCTCAGGTCCTGATCCCAGGGTCCTGGGATCAAGCCCCGCATTCCTGCTCAGTGGGAAGCCTGCTTCTCCCTCTCCCACTCCCCCTGCTTGTGTTCCCTCTCTTGCTGTGTCTCTGTCAAATAAATAAATAAAATCTTTAATAAATGAATGAATGAATGAATGAATCTTTAAAAAAAATCCTTTTACTGGGCGCCTGGGTGGTTCGGTTGGTTAAACCACTGCCTTTGGCTCAGGACATGATCCCAGAGTCCCAGGATCAGGTCCCGCATTGGACTCCCTGCTCAGAAAGGAGTTGGCTTCTCCCTCTGACCCTCCCCACCTCACGCTTTCTCACTCAATCTCTCTCAAATAAATAAATAAAATGTCTAAAAAATTAATTAATTAATTAATTCTTTTATTGAGGTGAAATTCACATAATATAGAAGAAACCATTTTAAAGTAAACAATTCAGGGGCGCCTGGGTGGTGCAGTTGTTTGAGCGTCCTACTCTTGGTTTTAGCTCAGGTCATGATCTAAAGGTCATGAGATCAAGCCTCACGTCCAGCTCCACACTCAGCAGAGAATCTGCTTGAAATACTCTCTCCCTCCCTCTCTGTTCCTCCTGCTCTTGCTCTCTCTCTCTCTCTCTAAAATACATTTTTAAAAAAATGTATTAAAAATAAATAAATAGGGGTGCCTGGGTGGCTCAACCGTGAAGCGTCTGCCTTTAGCTCAGGTCATGATCCCAGGATCCTGGGATCGAGTCCCACATTGAGCTCCCTGCTTAGCAAGGAGCCTGCTTCTCCCTCTCCCTCTACCCCTCCCCCAGCTTGTGCTCTGCTCTCTCTCAAATAAATAAATGAAATCTTTAAAAAATAAATAAAAAGTAAAATAAATAAAAAAATAAAAATAAAGTGAATAATTCAGTGGTAACTATTCACAATGTTGTGCAACCACATTTGTCCAGTACCAAAGCATTTTTATCATGGCACAAGGAAAAGTCATTACTATTTTCAGAATGGTTCCCATTCCCATGGAAACATGCTCCCCATTCTCTTCTGCTTCCTGCCCCTGAAAACCACCAATCTCCTTTCTATCTCTCAGATTTACCTATCCTAGACATTCACGTGAAAGGAGTTACACAACAGAAAACCTTTTGTGCCTGGCTTCTTTCCCTTAGCATAAAGTTTTCAAGGTTCATCTACACTGTAGCATGAATCAGTATCATTCCTTTTTGTGGCTGAGTAATATTCCATTGTAGGCATGTACACTGCTGAAGTATCCACTCATTCAATAATGAGCAAATTGCTTTTGTACCTTAAAGACATTTAAAAAAAAAAGGTTAAACAGGTAGAATTCCAATAAGGTGTAGAATCCTCAATTGCATTGTGGAATGTCAGTTACCTGTATTTGACGGTGTACCATGGAGACAGAAGATGTTACCACTGGGGGAAGCAGTGTGATTGGTACAGGGGACCTCTTGTAATACGATTTCAATTTCTCGTGAATCTCTATTTCCAAATAAAAAGTTAAAAGTTTCAAAACTCACATACTAACAAAAAGCCACACTTTCTAATCTCTCAGAGACTGCTTAGAGTTACACAGACTTTAACCTTGGTTCCCAGGTTTTACCAAAAGGCTTTTTCTACCTTCCTTAATTAAATTTGGACCAGGGGCAGCATTGGGGAAAGGGTGTTTTTTGTTTGTTTGTCTGTACCTTTGAGAATTCTATAAATATAAAATAGTACAAAGACTCACATTCAGGGCACCTGGGTGGCTCAGTCGTTAAGCGTCTGCCTTCGGCTCAGATCATGATCCCAGTGTCCTGGGATCAAGTCCCGCATCAGGCTCCCTGCTCCATGGGAAGTCTCCTTCTCCCTCTCATACTCCCCTTGCTTGTGTTCCCTCTCTTGCTGTGTCTCTCTCTGTCAAATAAATAAATAAAATCTTAAAAAAAAAAAAAAGACTCACATTCACATATCTATATAGAATCCTGAGATTGGCAACTACTAATATCTCATCACCTTGTCTCATGTTTTAAGATCAGAAATAAAACAATTCCCATACAGGGGCACCTGGGTGGCCCAGTTGGTTAAGCATCTGCCTTTGGCTTGGGTTATGATCCCAGGGTCCTGGGATCAAATGCTTCATCCAGCTCACTGCTCAGTGGGGGTCTGTTTCTCCCTCTCCTAACCCTCCCCCACTCTCATGCTCTCTTTTTCTAAAATAAATAAAATAAGTCTAAACATATAACATACAAGGCAATAAAAGATCACTGTCTTGTTTCACAATTTACATAGACTATATAAAGCCTACTTTTCACTTCCTGTGTCTTTTTTTTTTTAAGACTTTATTTATTTATTTGACAGAGAAAGACACAGTGAGAGAGGGAACACAAACAAGGGGAGTGGGAGAGGGAGAAGCAGGCTTCCCATGGAGCAGGGAGCCCGATGCGGGACTAGATCCCAGGACCCTGGGATCATGAGCTGAGCCGAAGGCAGACACTTAACGACTGAGCCACCCAGGCGTCCCCTTGTGCTTGTCTTTTAACTGCTACTATGTTTATACTTCTTTGTTATTTGTCCCTTTTCCTACTGATGGGCTTTTAGGTTATTTCCAAACATTTTTTGTACAACAGTAGTTGTACAAGTATCAGGATCCTTTCAGAAAACAAGTTACAGAAATTTCCATTCAAACTAGATTTAGCCATAAGAAGTGCATTCTTTTACCTAACTATGGTAAAAATTCAACTGGTTAAATTTTAAAAATCTTATCGTCTTTATTCAATGATTCGCAAATTAAACATCATCCCACCTGGCAGACAGAAAAGAGCTCTGAAGAGCTGAACAAAATGAAAGACTTCTATAGGCAGAAGGGAGTGGGACAAGGAAATTACAGTAGCAAAAAGGCAAATTGGAAGGATGCCTGCATGGATCAGTGGGTTAGGCATCTGCCTTTAGCTCAGGTCATGATCCCAGGGTCCTAGGATCAAGCCCCACATCATGCCCCTTGCTCAGCGGGGAGTCTGCTTCTCCCTCTGCCTCTGCTGCTCCCCTGCTTGTGCTGTCTCTCTCTCTCTCTCTCTCTATCATAAGTAAATACATAAAATCTTTTTAAAAAGTGGGGGTAGACTTGCTAAATCATATGGTAATTCTATGTTTCGTTTTCTGAAGAAACTCCGTACTGTTTTCCACAAGGCTAAACCATTTTTTTTTTTTTAAGATTTTATTTATTTGACAGACAGAGATCACAAGCAGGCAGAGAGACAGGCAGAGAGAGAGGAGGAAGCAGGTTCCCTGCCGAGCAGGGAGCCCGATGTGGGGCTCGATCCCAGAACCCTGGGATCATGACCTGAGCCGAAGGCGGAGGCTTTAACCTACTGAGCTACCCAGGTGCCCCTAAACCATTTTTTTAAACAGATCTTATTGGGCGCCTAGGTGACTCAGTCGGTTAAGGGTCTGCTTGCCTCTCAGGTCATGATGCCAGGGTCCTGGGATCGAGTCCTGCACCGGGCTACCTGCTGGATGGGGAGCCTGCTTCTCCCTCTCCCTCTGCCCATCCCCCCTGCTCAGACACGCTCTCTCTTGCTCATGCTCTCGAGTAAATAAATAAATAAATAAATAAATCTTTAAAAAAAAGATTTTATTTATTTGAGAGAGAGAGAGAGCACCAGCCAGGGAAGGAGCAGAGGGAGAGGGAGGAAACAGATTCCCCACTGAGTGGGGAGACCCACATGGGGCCCAATCCTAGGACCCAAAGATCATGCCCCGAGCCACCTAGATATACCGAGGCTCAACCATTTTACATTCTCACCAGCAATGCTCCAGTGTTCCAGTTTCTCCACATCCTCACCAGCGTGGATTACTTTCTGTTTTGTTTGCTTGATTTTAAAGATTTTACTAATTTATGTGGCAGAGAGAGAGCAGGACTGTGAGAGAGGAAATACAGGCAGGGGGAGTGGGAGAAGGAGAAGCAAACAGGCTCCCCGCTGAGCAGGGAGCCCAATGGGGGACTCGATCCCAGGACTCTGGGCTCATGACTTGAGCAGAAGGCAGACACTTAACCATCTGAGCCACCCAGGCATCCCACGGATCTTGATACATTTTAAAATATGAGGCCTCTATGTGAGGTCAAGCTTGAGAGCCACTGGTCTAAAGACAATCTGGTAAAAAACAAAAACTAAAACAAAAACATGTTGGGGAACCTATTATGGCATTCAATACTGCTCAGAATGAAACTACAGAGGCTTGAGTTGGGTTTCTGTAGTTGGTACTACAGCTAACTCTAAATTATTCATAGAAATTTAGAAACAGGGTAGCATGTTAGCCCAGGTAATCATAATGGATACAAAATATGATTTACTGCTTAATTTCCTCACCCGGCACATGTTTTGGTAGAATTGGCAACCACCACTATGGTAAGTTGACCTGGTTCTACACTTTGGCTGGACTTTCTCCTTTCATGTGGTTGGTTTTCAGTTTTTAACAGCTTGTTGAAATTCCATTCACATGCCTTACAATTCACCCATTTAGAGTTCCCTACAGGGCAGCTGGGGCCAACCATCATGGTGTTTGTTTGTTTTTGAAGTCTGGTTGAATGGAAATGCAGTTTGGGCTGACATCAAGCAGAAAAGCAGCAGAACCTGGGGGAGGGGGTGGGGGGGGGTCTTGATAAGTCACAAAAACCCATAAGCAAAGACGACCAGTGTGCAAGGTAAGAAAGGTAATGAAACACTGAATGGAAAGCAGGGGACAGGGACACCTGGGTGGCTCAGTGGGTTAAGCCTCTGCCTTCAGCTTAGGTCATGATCTCAGGGTCCTGGAATCGGACCCCCCCCCCCCCCCCCCGCAGCGGACTCTCTGCTCAGCGGGGAGCCTGCTTCTCCCCCACCCCCTGCCTGCCTCTCTGCCTACTTGTGATCTCTGTAAATACATAAATAAATAAATCTTAAAAAAAAAAAAAGAAAGAAAGAAAGCAGGGAACAGCAATGTTAAATTGGGTAAGGCTGGCACGACAGCAACGACCTTGAGCGCCAGCGCTCTGTCTGAAGGAGTCCATCACCGAGTCCTGGTGCGGAATTTGGCTCCCTCAACCAGCTCCTGTGGGTTAACCGCCTGGTCGAGGAACTGCTTTGAAAACCAGTTGTTCTGGTTTTCCCAGGACTGGGAGATGCTTCCATGTGCCAATTTTCTATATCCCTTTGTAAGCTTCCCGTTTTCCAAAGCCATCCACCCAGAGGAAATGCTTGCATTCAGAGATCTTACCCAGTGTAATCCCGGTGCCCTCCTGTGACTAAAATACAGGAGGTTCAATGATTGCTCACCCCTGCTGGCTTTCCCTGTAAACGGTTTGTTCCCCTGGAGCAGAAGGCAGCTACCAGGTCATCCCTCGCTCTCCAGATCTGTGCATTTCCTCAGCCAGCCTGGCCCAGCTCTGCTCCCTGTGTGAGCAGAGCTTGGCTATCTAAGCGGCTTCAGTCCCCAGGTTCCCCTAGCGGATCGATTTACATCCGAAATAGCTGTCTCGTTGCTAATGATTATTTCATTACATCCCCTTTGTGAGTGCAAAAGACCCATAATGGAGAGCACAGAGAAAGTCTGATAATGATCAGTTAACTCAAATGAAAAGTTGATTGATTCTGCAGAATTCAGGGCTCATTATTCCAGAAGTATTAGCATATTGCTTGTTATGCCTTTTTTTTTTTTAAGATTTTATTTATTTGACAGAGAGAGATCACAAGTAGGCAGAGGCAGGCAGAGAGAGAGGGGGAAGCAGGCTCCCCGCTGAGCAGAGAGCCTGATGTGGGGCTCGATCCCAGGAACCTGGGATCATGACCTGAGCCAAAGGCAGAGGCTTTAACTCACTGAGCCACTCAGGCGCCCCTTATTATGCTTTAAAGATTTTATTTATTTATTTGACAGACAGAGATCACAAGTAGGCAGAGAGACAGGCAGAGAGAGAGGGGGAAACAGGCTCCCTGCTGAGCAGAGAGCCCAGTGTGGGGCTCAATCCCAGGACTCTAGGATCATGACCAGAGCCAAAGGCAGAGGCTTTAACCCACTGAGTTTATTGTGTTTTATATCTAGGAGCCTGACTAGCTTCATTCCAGGGTCCCAGTGTGTTTTCACAGACCCCTTATGGGGGGAGAGGAGGATTTATAAGTGGAATCAGGAAAACAGCAAACTTCAGTAGCTTTAAGCTAATCTAGTAAATAATGTATATATTTTGCAAGTATGTAATAATAGCAATTATTTAACCGTTTTCATGGTACAATTTAGTGCCATT
Organism: Enhydra lutris kenyoni; assembly: GCF_002288905.1. Taxonomy (NCBI): domain Eukaryota; kingdom Metazoa; phylum Chordata; class Mammalia; order Carnivora; family Mustelidae; genus Enhydra; species Enhydra lutris. Next base: position 6,276,930 of record NW_019154129.1, on the reverse strand, counting down.
ATATATATCCCTAGTGCTCTGCAACCATCACCACCATCCATGTCCAAAACTGTTTCATTTTTTCTAACAAAAACCTTGTAAACAATAGCTCCTCATTTTCTTTCCCCAGTCCCAGGGAACCCCTATCTTATTTTCTGTCTCTATTAATTTGCCTACACTAGGTACCTCATATAAGTGCAAGCATACATTTCTTTTGTGCCTGGCTAATTTCACTTAGCATGTTTTCAAGATTCATCCATGTTGTAGCCTGTATCAAAATCTCATTCTTGGGCACGTGGGTGGCTCAGTTGGTTAACAACTGCCTTTGGCTCAGGTCATGATCCTGGAGTCCCGGAATCGAGTCCGGCATCTGGCTCCCAGCTCCACTGGGAGTCCGCTTCTCCCTCTGAACTTCTCCCCAACTCATGCTCTCTCTCTCTCTCAAATAAACAAATAAAATCTTAAAAAAAAAAAAAAAATCTCAGTCTTCTGTAAGGCTGAATAACATTCCAGTGTGTGAATTGACCACATTTTGTTTATCCATGCATCTTTGGATGGATCCTTGGTGGTTTCCACCTTCTGGTTACTGGGAGCAATGCTGCAGGAACATAGGTGTACAATGTATCTGTCTGGGTCCTTGGTTTCAAATTTTGGGATATATACCCAGAAGCAGGAATTGCTGGAACATATGGCTATTATCTTTATTATTTTTAAGTTATTGGGGCGTCGAGGGGGCTGAGACATTAAGCATCTGACTTTGGTTTAGGTCACGATCCCAGGGTCCTGGGATGCAGCCCTGCATTGGACTCCCTGCTCAGTGGAAAGCCTGCTTCTTCCTCTCCCACTCCCCCTGCTTGTGTTCCCCCTCTCGCTGTGTCTCTCTGTCGAGTGAATAAATAAAATTAAAAAAAAATAAATTATTCATAACATTTAAAAAAAGATTTTATTTATTTATTTGAGAGAGAGCACAAGCAGGGGGAGGGGCAGAGGGAGAGGGAGAAGCAGGCTCCCTGCTGAACCGGGAGCCCCATGTTGTGGGGCTCCATCCCAGAACCCTGAAATCATGACCCAAGCCGAGCTGAAGACAGTCGCTCAACTGAGCCACCCAGGTGCCCCAGGCCATTATCTTTAGCAATCCCCTCCAGGTTTGCCTGTACTATGTCCATTGTCAAGGGAAGAAAACAGTGCAGAGATACTGAATTACCTGAACCGGGGTCTGTCAGACTGCAAAGCTATGGCTCATTCTCTACATCCTCACACATAATCCCAACATCACCCGTGTGTCTTGATTAGGGACTCAATCCGAAATTGCACAAGTCAGTTTCTCTAAAGAATGCCTCTTAATGCTTTGCTTTAGCAAATAAGCTGTTTTCTCATCAGTTGGATTGGAAATGAATTTCTGGTTTAAAAATGTCACTGATAGGGGCACCTCGGTGGCTCAGTGGGTTGAGCCTCTGCCTTCAGCTCAGGTCACGATCCCAGGGTCCTGGAATCGAGCCCCACATCGGGCTCTCTGCTTAGCAGGAAGCCTGCTTCCTCCTCTCTCTCTCTCTCTCTCTCTCTGTCTGCCTCTCTGCCTACTTGTGATCTCTGTCTGTCAAGTAAACAAATAAAATCTTTAAAAATAAATAAATAAATAAATTTGTCACTGATTCCGGCAGGATGGCCGAACATCCTAAAAATGTCACTGATTCAAACCCCTATTAACTTCCAAAGAAGATTGGGAGCATTTTATAACAAAAGTAGGAACAATAATGCCGAAAAGCATAAAAGGAGAGAAGAGTCAGAAACCAAGATAAACAAAAGGAAGGAGGGGGAAAGGATATCAAGATTTGTTCAGTGAATGGTATGAGGAATTTGAGAAACAAGGCAGAGGATCATAGGGGAAGGGAGGGGAAAATGAAGCAAGACGAAACCAGAGAGGGAGACAAACCTTAAGAGACTCGTAATCTCAGGAAACAGATTGAGGGTTGCAGGAGAGGAGGAGGGTGAGAGGGATGGGGTGGCTGGGTGATGGATGTTGGGGAGGGTATGTGCTATGGTGAGTGCTGTGAATTGTGTAAGACTGATGAATCACAGGGGCGCCTGGGTGGCTCAGTGGGTTAAGCCTCTGCCTTCGGCTCAGGTCATGATCCCAGGGTCCTGGGATCGAGCCCCACATCGGGCTCTCTGCTCAGCAGGGAGCCTGCTTCCCCCTCTCTCTCTGCCTGCTGCTCTGCCTACTTGTGATCTCTGTCTGTCAAATAAATAAATAAAAAATCTTTAAAAAAAAAAAAAAAAGACTGATGAATCACAGACCTGTACCCCTGAAACAAATAATACATTACATGTTAATAATAAAGAAAATTTAAAAAAAAGATTTGTTGAGTGAGGAAGGCTCATGGACTGATCACAATATTTAACTCCAAGTTCCTCAGCACTCAGGGGAGATGGGTGAATTGTGTATCTCTCTTTGGTAGTAGAGTATACACTAGTTCGTTTGTTCATTCATTCATTCATTCATTCATTCATTTTACTTTGATTGCTCATGAGTCTACTGAGGACCTACCAGCTTTTTTTTTTTTATAAAGATTTTATTTATTTATTTGACAGAGAGAGAGCACAAGTAAGCAGAGCAGCAGGCAGAGAGAGAAGCAGGCTCTCTGCTGAGCAGGAAGCCAGATGTGGGACTTGATCCCAGGACCCTGGAACCATGACCTAAGCTGAAGGCAGAGGCTTAACCCTCTGAGCCACCCAGGTGACCCAGACCTACAGGCTTTTTAATGATCCTAAAGTCATTTCCTGGAAACTGATGTTAGCTCACCCAATGCAACACAGCCTAGAGTGCTGGGGTCCCCCTTTCCTTCCTGGGCTCCTGACCTCCCCACATGTGACTGGCCTTCATTATTGATACCAGCTTTGCTGGGGTCCTGATGAGACTTGAAGAACACCCGGGGAACACAGAATACATTTACTAGCATATGATGCTACGAAAGCCAACTACACAGTTTTCAGGACATGAGTGACATTAAAGACTGTCGCTGCCCTCAGTTCATTTCACCTACTTACTCAACAGCCTCCTAGTTCTCCTGCACCTCCTCTAATGGGATTTCCACCTCCAGATATCATCAGTCTCCCGAGAAGCAGCAAAAGATGAAAGAGAAGCTTGTGCCAAGAAGGGCTGGTTGCCTTTCCGAGCTTAATTCCTGCCCGCCTGTTCTTTTCTTTATTCTTTACCCTAGAAAAGAGAGGGAGAGAAATAAAACGAGGCCACGGTTTTAGCTGTCTGTGTAACATTTTATTTAGTAAGTTAGCCTGTTAGTTATTTTTACAAGAGGCCTGATGCAAATGTTGCAGACTGTTTTCATTTGGGAACTCTAAGTGATAGGTAGGCAGGTGTCTGCTCAGCTCTTTCCCTGCAGCTCGTGTTTGAAATACTTCATGCTCTTTAAAAATCTGATTTGTAGGGGCGCCTGGGTGGCTCAGTGGGTTAAAGTCTCTGCCTTCGGCTCGGGTCATGATCTCAGAGTCCTGGAATTGAGCCCCGCATCTGGCTCTCTGCTCAGCGGGGAGCCTGCTTCCTCCTCTCTCTCTGCCTGCCTCTTTGCCTACTTGTGATCTCTGTCTGTCAAATAAATAAATAAAATCTTAAAAAAAAAAAAAAGGCAGCCAGTTTGGACCCATCACATGATCTAGCATCACATGATCTAGGCTGATGGTGGGAGAAGCAGGAAAGTGGAAGAAATGTTCGTTCGGCAAGTTGACCTAGAACCACTTTGATCCTCCTAGGGACGTCATTCCTCACTCTCGGACCTCTAGAACAGAGTTCCCCTTTCTGCGGCTCAAGGACTGTTCTCAGCACACCTGAGGGCAGGGCTTCTCAGAGTTCAAGGCTATCAGATCTACCTGTGGGCTTGCTGGGAATGCGCTGAGGCTCACGAAGACGCTGGTGTAAGGGAGCTCATTCTAGGGACAGACAGAATGTCAGGGAGGGAGTGGGGCAGAGAAGGGGGTGGCATGGGAGAAAATGAGGGGAAGAGGCAAAATCCAACCCTGCAGAGCCTCAACAGTAGCAATAGCTCTCTAGCAGAGCTCCCCCCGCCACCCGGTGGCCTTGGCTTCCTCCATCTGTTCTCTGCACTGAAGCTATTGTCATCCTCAGTTATTCTTATACTTAAAATGTTATGTGAGATGATTTCCCATTGCTCCCAGAGATGAAGGTCAAAGTCTTCATCATGGCCAATAAGGCCCTGCATCACTTGGCTCCGGGCTATCTCTCCGATCACTCTGCTCCCATCACTTGCTTGACCTTGACCATGCTAAGAGTACACCCACCTTAGGGCCTTTGCACTTGCTGATTTCTCGGCCTGCAGAACTTACACCCTCACTACCTACAGGTCCCTAAACGAAGACAGCAAAAAGGCCTTCTCCATAGTATTTATTACTACCTAACATACAACTTATTTTACAGATTTAATTTCCTCATCATCCATCTTGTAAGGTGTAGGTTTTTTTTTTTTTTTTTAAGATTTTATTTATTTATTTGAGGGAGAATGAGTGAGAGAAAGCATGAGAGAGGAGAAGGTCAGAGGGAGAAGCAGACTCCCCAAGGAGCTGGGAGCCCGATGCGGGACTCGATCCTGGAAGTCCGGGATCATGACCTGAGCGGAAGGCAGTTGCTCAACCAACTGAGCCACCCAGGCGCCCGTAAGGTGTAGATTTAATATCATGTCCCAGTTGCATGACGTAGTAGAGAGCTTCTCTGAAAAAGCAGGCTAGAACTAGGAGTTCTGTTTATGTGTTTGTTTAGGAATTTTTTTTTAAAGATTTTATTCATTTATTTGACAGAGAGAGAGACCACAAGCAGGCAGAGAGGCAGGCAGAGAGAGAGCAGAGAGCCCAATGTGGAGCTTGATCCCAGGCCCCTGAGATCATGACCTGAGCCGAAGGCAGACGTTTAACCCATTGAGCCCAAGCGCCCCTAGGAATTTTTTTTTAAGATGTTTTTATTTTATTTTATTTTATTATTATTATTTTTTAAAGATCTTATTTATCCATTTGACAGAGAGAGAGCTCACAAGTAGACAAAGAGGCAGGCAGAGAGAGGAGGGGAAGCAGGCTCCCTGCCGAGCAGAGAGCCCGATGCGGGGCTCGATCCCAGGACCCCGGGATCATGACCCGAGCCGAAGGCAGAGGCTTTAACCCACTGAGCCACCCAGGAGGCCCTAAGATGTTTTTATTTTAGAGAGAGAAAGAGACAGCACGAATGGGAGGGGCAGAGGAAGAGGGAGAGAATCTGAAGCAGACTCCGTGCAGAGCACAGAGCCTGGCATGGGGCTGGATCTCACAACCCTGAGACCGCAACCTGAGCTAAAACCAATTTCTGGTTTTGTGTATGTTTATACATAAAATATAATATTATATTTTATTAAATATATGCTATATATAAATATGTAATATTTATATATACAATATAGTATAATATATAACAACATAAAAATATATACATTTTAATAAATATATATTTTAAGTAACTCTATGCCCAACGTGGAGCTTGAACTCATGACCCTGAGATCAAGAGTTGTGTGCTCTGCCAACGGAGCCAGCAGGTGTTCTGGAATTGTGTTTTTATAAAGACAACAACAACAACACCTGGATGCTTAAAATCTATAAATATACTTTCATTTGCCAATCTTTTGAAGGAGGACCAAACCCTTTCCTCTAGGACAGGTCCAGGTGTTTTTTTTTTTGTTTGTTTGTTTGTTTGTTTTTAATTTATTTTACAAAGAGAGAGAGAGATCACAAGTAGGCAGAGAGACAGGCAGAGGCGGTGGTGGGGGGAAGCAGGCTCCCCGCTGAGCAGAGAGCCCGATGCGGGGCTTGATCCCAGGACCCTGACATCATGACCTGAGCCAAAGGCAGAGGCTCAACCCACTGAGCCACCCAGGCGCCCCAGGGGTTCTTGATCTAATCTGAGAGCTCTAATATCTACCGCTGACTGTCTTATGCGCGAGGACATTGCTTGGAAAGCTCTGTGGTGGTGTCTGAGTTGAGGGGAGCCTGCAGACATGGTCTGGGAATGGAAATGCCAGCGGGCTAAGACCTGGGAAATGCCAAGGACAGCCACTAGCCACTAGCATGGTCTGGCCAGCACACCCAGGTGGCTCTCACCTCTGCTCAGCTCACAGTCCAGAGACAGAGCTGCGGTTGGCCAAGCTCTTGCCACATGCTTCCCCCTCCCGCCCTGCCCCAGTGGCCCTTGGAAGGCACTCATGGGGGACTGCTTGGCAGCAAGAGAAAGATTTCCCACAAAGGTATTTACTCCCTCAGCCTGAAATGGATGTGTTACTAGAAAGTGGGATGGACGTGGAATAAGGAAAAATAACAAATGCCTGGACATGGGCACAGCAGGACGAATGCCAGGACACTTGTCCACTCAGCCAAACCGGCAGAATGTCACCCTTCCTGCTTGGCCCTTCCTGTAACAAATGTTTAACTCAGCTCTACCATATGCAAGATTTAAAGACTATCTGTGAACCTTCGTTCATAAACTGGATTCACTCTTGCCGATAACCAACCTTGCAAAGAATAATCAGAATTTTGATTGGCCCTGTATACAGGGCAAGGTATAGAGAACAAGATAAACCACAGGATATCGTGATGATCCCCAAAGAGAAGTGCTGAGGGTCTGAGGTTTAAGAAAGAGAAGTGCTGAGGTGCTGAGGTTTAAGAAGAGCCAGGGAGAAAAAGAACATAATAGCAAGAGCCCAACTTGGAGTCAGATAGACCTGAGTCTCAACCTTTTTGCAGCATTGAGCTGTGTGACTTGTCAAATTATTTAACCTCTCTGAGCCCTTTTCCTTAAAGCATATTGCTTGTGCTCAGACAGTGGTAATTAATGGACATGACCTTGATAGTAACTCCTCTATATTATTACTTAAGACAACAGAAAATGGATTGTTGCAAGACTGACTTGGGTCACGCAGGAGAAAGAACTTTCTACTTGTTAGCATGTAAATGTGTGGGACTGAAGCCCTGGGGCTCAAGTGAGAGAGAAGGCAGGGCCTGGGCTACTAGGGTAACCACGGGGGACCACCTGACGTAGGGGCTGAGCGTAGCCTGAAGGGAAACCTTTGCCTAGAGGCACACCCAGGTTTTATGTAGGTGATGGGCCAGGATCTCTGTGGGCCCTCGGCACCAACTCACCCCCATGCTACTTCTCCAGCTTCACCTCCTGCCTCTCTTCCCATTGCTCTCTCTGCACTTGAGCAGCTCAGACTTCCTTTCTGATTCACCAGTTCTGCATGCTGGTTTCTCCTTCGAATCCTGTATCCTTGCAGCTTCCTCTTCCCCGCCCGCGTGATGCCGGAGGCTCACACAGCTGGCTACTTCTCACCACTCAGGTTTCAGCTGAGATGTTACCTACCCCCTCCTCAGAGTGATTCCCAATCGAAAACTGTCCCATCCAGCCCCCCACTCTGCTGCGTTCTCTACCCCATCACCCTGGTTTGTGGTCAGTTTGCAAATCCGCCTACCCGTGGAATTTATCTTTAACCCCCAGATCAACACTCAGAGCATTTTCAGTCACTGGTGGACAGGCACAGAGTGGCAACAGGTTTCAGTCTCCTCATATGCCCGTTCTGCACTGGTTTGCAGCAAGGCCTGTTCTGCCTTTTTGCTTCTGCTGTTGTACAGTAAGCAAGTGTCCTTTTCCAGAGAAGAAGGGGCACAGGCTATCCAAAATTGATTCATGTCTATGGGTCTTCTTGGTTATTGTTACTATTATTTTTTTAAAAGATTTTATTTATTCATTTGACAGACAGAGATCACAAGTAGGCAGAGAGGCAGGCAGAGAGAGAGGGAAGCAGACTCCCTGCTGAGCAAGGAGCCCAATGCAGGGCTCGATCCTAGGACCCTGAGATCAGACCCGAGCCAAAGGCAGAGGCTTTAACCCACTGAGCCACCTAGATGTCCTATTGTTACTATTATTATTTAAAGATTTCATTTACTTATTTGGCAGAGAGAGAACAAGTGCACAAGCAGGGGGAGAGGCAGAGGGAGAGGGAGAAGCAGACTCCCTGCTAAGCAGGGAGCCCGATGTGGGGCTTGATCCTAGGACTCTGGGTTCATGACCTGAGTTGGAGGCAGACACTTAAGCAACTGAGCCACCAGGTGCCCCTATTATTACTATTATTATTATTATTATTATTATTATTGCTCATCTCTGGGCTTGGGGAGCATACGTGCTCTGAGAGTCTCACCTTCCACATTCCTTGCTATCCCCCTACCCTACCAACCTCCTGCCTGGTAGGCCCTTAATAAGTACGTGTCGCATCAGTGAGTGAAACAAAAGAAAGAAAAGATCGGGCTGTCCCCATTCAGGAGGGAGGGTTAGGAGCCAGCCGGGTCCACTGACGGGCAGGTCCATGGATGGGTGTGAGCAGATGGGAGCCTGAGTGATGAGATATGTGATGGGATAAGACCAGGTGTGGCAGGGAGGGGCTAATCCAGAAATATCCTTGTCCCTGTGGTTCTACATACAGGGACTGGGATGGACGCCCTGTTTGGGTGGGCTTCTGAGCGTTTACCAAGACACATAGGCTGTAGCTCAGAGGACGGCGGGACCATTGTCCCATCATTAACATCCATAGAGTGGGCTGCTCTCAGGAGTCAGATGGCGTGCTGGTGTTTCGCCCACATTTCTCTTTCAACCACACAAGTACTGTACAGGGATGGGATTATCCCCTTGGACAGGCGGAAATCACTGGTCCGAGATCACTGAGCCACCGAGAACCAGAGCTGAAATTCAAACCCAGGCCAGACTGGCCCCAAACTGGGACCCCTTAACCAGCCCGATCTGTTTCTCAACTTCAACCTTCCCCTGTCTGCCATCAACACTTACCATCTGTTCTATTATTTGCTTTATGTTTTTTCTTTAAACCGACAGCCTTTCTTCATCAAATTTATTTTATTTTATTTTTATTTTTATTTATTTATTTGACACAGAGAGAGAGATCACAAGTAGGCAGAGAGGCAGGCAGAGAGTGAGGGGGAAGCAGAGAGCCCGAAGTGGGGCTTGATCCCAGGACCCTGAGACCATGACCTGAGCCGAAGGCAGAGGTCATGAGCCACCCAGGTGCCTCCATCAAATTTATTTTAACAGTTTTTTTTTTTTAATATTTTATTTATTTATTTGACAGAGATCACAGGTAGGCAGAGAGGCAGGCAGAGAGAGGGAGAAGCAGGCTCCCTGCCAAGCAGAGAGCCCGACGCGGGGCTCAATCTCAGGACCCCGGGATCATGACCCGAGCCGAAGGCAGAGGCTTTAACCCACTGAGCCACCCAGGTGCCCCTCAAATTTATTTTAAAAGGAAACTCTGTTACTACCATCGAGGGAAAACAAGTGTCCCTTCTTAGGGAGAGATCATTCTGACAGCATACATAAAGGAAACAAGATACTGTTATCTCTTTGAGGCTCTCTTTGTTTACAGGGCAGGTTAGCAAGCCTTGTTAGATGTGTTAGGTGGAGGAGAATTCACCCGAGGCTGTCTTCTAGAACGGATCAAAGGGTATCTGAAAAGGGAATAATTGTCTGTGTGACTCTCTGTTATTCAATGCCACGCCTCTCCATTCCCCAGGATCTCCCTGTAGTCCTAAAATCAATTCAGGTGCCATCAGGCTTTGGGAAACCAGAAGGGACAGCACACACCTGTGGCCTTCTGCCCTCGGCGCATCCCCTCTGAACAGCCTATGGAGGCAAAGTTCACATGATGGAAAGCTGCAGAGGGAATTTAAGGAGCCAGCAATGCAACTCCTGGAGCTGACATTTGATCCAGGCCCAGGGAATGAGCCAAGGGGTCAGTGGCGCCAGACAGTGAGTGTTCTGCTGTATTGGCTTTCCAGGGATGCATCGAGAAGATGGATGGCTTTGAAAAGGGTTGTAAGGATCATCGGAGGGAATAACAATTCATAATAAGGGCAGAATAGGGACACTGGTCATTAAGGACCGACACAGAGTCCTTAGTAGGAGAGCCAAGGTAGAAGATTGTCTTCTTGTTTTGTTTTTGTTTTGAGAGAGAGAGAGAGAGAGAGAGTGCAAGAGGGTGTCCATGAGCAGGGGCTGGGGGACAGAAGGAGAGGGAGAGAGAGAAGCCCAAGCAGGCTCCATGCTCAGCAAAAAGCCCAATGCAGGGCTCTATCTCTTGACCCGAGATGATGACCAGAGCTGAAATCAAGAATGGAGCACCTCCCTATCCCTAGACATTTTAGAATAAACGTACCCTCAGTTAATAGGTGGGATAAGGAAAAAAAAGGGCGGGGGAGATGCCTGGGTGGCTCAGTCGATTAAGCGTTTGCCTTTGGCTCAGGTCCTGAGATCAAGTCACCCATCCAGCACCCTGCTCGGCAGGGAACCTGCTTCTCCCCCTCTTTCTGACTACCTCCCCGCCTCACCCCAGCTCATACTCTCTCTTTCTCAAGTGAATAAATAAAAAAATTTAAAAAAAATTTAAAAAAAAAAAAAAGAAAGAGAAAATGGGATAAAGAGATCCAAGGGGTCTCTTTCTGCATTCCATTTATATTCAATTATTCAGCAAGCGTCACTTGTCCCTTACTATATGCCAGTCTCTGTGCTGACCCTGGGCAGCCATACATGAATGAAACAGTCCCTGCTCTCAAGGGCCTCATGGCCTTGGTGGAAAGATACCAGTAGTGACAAGCAGATGACCGTACAATACAATGTAATAGTTGAGACCAACGGGCTTGGGACTAAACAGACCTGCCTGAGTTTGGTTCTTGCTCTCCTTCTTTCCAGTTACGCAAGTTACTTTACTTCTGTGCATCTTAGTTTCTTTATCTGTAAAATGGGGAAATCCAGAGAACTGCTTTCACGGGTTATTTATGAGGCTTAAATGAATTAATGCAGGTCGCCCTTGGCACAGAGCCTGAGAGACCGTAAGAGCTCCATACCTCAAAATTATTATTACTGATATTTTAATCAACAGACAAGTAAAAGGTGCAGTAACATGGAAGAGGGAATAACTCTGTGGACAGCTGGGGAGGCTTCCTGGAAGAGGTGACAGTTTCTAAGTTGAGCTGTAAAGAATGACCAGAGGATGGGTGCCTAGGTGGCTCAGTGGGTTAAAGCCTCTGCCTTCAGCTCAGGTCATGATCCCAGAGTCCTGGGATCGAGCCCCGCATTGGGCTCTCTGGTCTACAGGGAGCCTGCTTCCTCCGCTCCGTCTCTGCCTGCCTCTCTGCCTACTTGTGATCTCTCTCTGTCAAATAAATAAAATCTTTAAAAAAAAAAAAAAAAGAATGACCAGAGGGGGGAAAAAAAAAGAATGACCAGAGGTTCTGCAGGGTTGCAGGGCATCCCAGGCTGACTGCATGGCTTGCACACAAATTCACACTCCCTTCTTAGGTGCCAGTAAAGACACAAAAAGCAGTGAGCCAGGGACACAAAATAAGTTGTTTAAATAGTTTCCCATAACCTGCTGCATTTCCTAATTACAGTGTGCGGAGGCATATAACTTCTTCAACTTTCCAGCTCTCATTTTCTTCCTTTTGTTTCTTTCCTTCTTTTTTTTTTTTAAAGGTAATTTTAATATTAAGTAATCTCTATACCCAATGAGAGGCTTGAACTCACAACCCTGAGATCAAGAGTCGCATGTTCTACCAACTGAGCTAGTCAGGGAGCCAAACCCCTTCCCCAGCTCCCTTTTTCTAAGCAGTGTTCTCAAATGTTAGTCTACAAGAGAATCATTTCAGGAATTAGTGGATACTGCAGGGGTCCAGGGTCCCATCCTGGAGATCCTGGCTCAGCAGACCTGATGTGAGGTCTAGGACTCTGCTTTTCAAATAAACGTCCTGAGTCATTCTGTTGCCAGGGTCTACCCCCAACACTTTGAGAAACCTTATCCTAAGGTTTCAGCTGTCAATTAAAAAAATACTCACCTAGATCTATAATATAGATAGAAATTACAACCAAGCCCATAAGTGAGGAGAAAAATGATATAAAATCATTTTTTAAGGTAATTTTAGTTGGCTTCAACTATCTACTAAGAACCATCTCTTTGAGTATCTATATACCCGGTGTAACTCTAAACCCATTATTTCCTTCAGCACTGGAAGTGTTTGCTGTTTCTTTGGTTCATATTTGGCTTATGTTAGGAGGCCATGATGTTAAAAAAAAAAAACAACAAAAAAACCCCCGCATATTTCTAAACCAGTACAATTTACTTTAAAAAAATTTTTTTTATAATCTTCTTAAATTTTTATTTATTTATTTATTTGAGACACACAGAGAGAGTGAGAACACAAGCAGGGAGGAGGGGCAGAGGAAGAGGGAGAAGCCAGCTCCCTGCTGAGCAGGCAGCCAGATGTGGGGCTTGATCCCAGGACCCGAGGATTGTGACCGGAGCCAAAGGCAGCTGCTTAACCCACTGAGCCACCCAGCACCCCCCCATTTACTTTTTTTTTTTTTTTTAAGATTTTATTTATTTATTTGACAGATAGAGATCACAAGTAGGCAGAGAGGCAGGCAGAGAGAGAGGGGGAGGCAGGCTCCCCGCTGAGCAGAGATCCCAATGTGGGGCTCGATCCCAGATCCCTGAGATCATGACCTGAGCCGAAGGCAGAAGCTTAACCCACTGAACCACCCAGGCTCCCCGCCAAATTACTTTTTTATTAAAAATTTTATTTATTTATTTGACAGAGAGAGTGAGAGAGAGCACAAGCAGGGGAAGCAGCAGGCAGACGGAGAGAGAGAAGCAGGCTTTCCACTGAGCCAGGATCAATCTCAGGACCCTGGGATCATGACCTGAGCTGAAGACAGAGGCTTAAGCTACTGAGCCCAGCACAGTTTAGAAACTGGAACTTTCTGCAGTGATGGAAATGTTCTGTATCTATACCATGACTAACCAGCGCTTGAAATGTGGCTCGAGAGACTGAGGAACTGAACATTCTATTTTAATTAATTTAAATGGATTTAGATAGTCACATGTGGCTACCTCTCCGGACCACTGGGTTCTAAACACTGGAACCATGCTCAGCATAGAGAGCACTCATGCTGTGAAAGTCCCAGGGGCTGACACGACCTTGGGGATCAGTGAGGGCATGTCCCTCCTCCTGGGGTCACCCTCTAGGTTCTGTGCTCTTTAAAGTGCACGGAAGGCAGACAGTCCTGAATTCTTTAAATGGTGATTCTCTCTCCTCCTCACATATAGTTGGATTTACCAATTTAAATACATGTATAATATGACTCCACTTTTCAAAGCATCCCTTCATGATCTTGTTTTTCTGTGACTTATAAAAAATTAAAAAAACCCAAAGGGTGGGAGAAAAATATTAGCCAACCACATATCTGGTAAGAGAGTATATCCAGGAGCTCCTGGGTGGCTCAGTGGGTTAAAGCCTCTGCCTTTGGCTCAGGTCATGATCCCAGGGTCCTGGGATCGAGCCCCACATCGGGCTCTCTGCTCAGCAAGAAGCCTGCTTCCCCCCTCTCTCTGCCTGTCTCTCTGCCTACTTGTGATCTCTGTCTGTCAAATAAATAAATAAAATCTTAAAAAAAAAAAAAAAGGCAGGAAGATCTTAACACTATCTGCCCACCTTTTTAAACCAGGTAGTTCACACACAACTATAAAAGGAAAAGTCCAGGGCACCTGGGTGGCTCAGTGGGTTAAGCCTCTGCCTTTGGCTCAGGTCATGATTTCAGGGTCCTGGGTTCAAGTTCTGCATTGGGCTCTTTGCTTAGCGGGGAGCCTGCTTCCTCCTCTCTCTCTGGCTGCTGCTCTGCCTACTTGTGATCTCTCTCTGTCAAATAAATAAATAAAATCTTCAAAAAAAAAAAAAAAAAGAAAGAAAAAGAAAAGTCCTGGGAGTGAATGAGAAAGAAAGTATCTCTGTAGACAGCTTCTCTAAGGTAGGGGAGGAAAGCAGTAGGGGGTGGGGTGGGAGGGTTAGGGGGGTGGGGGTGGGGGGATGAGGTGGGGGAATCCTAGCCGAAAAATTCCTCCAACCTGATGTCTGTGCAGCTCACCTTTCCTAGCCCTCCCACTTGGTGGACGTTACCGATTTACTTTTTAGGCAGACAGAGTGCATTACTGAAGGTGAAACCCCTTGAAAATAACCCACAGCTTAGAGTGGTTATTGTTGACCCTCTTGATAAACTGTTTCCTACATGAGTAATATACGCAAATATTGTAGCTTGGCTCACAATTACAATGTAATCACCTTATAAATACATCAGTGCATCAAGTTGTTCGTGTGGCGATAGCCTCCGTTGGCACGATTTTTATTCATCCCTGTGGTTAGTCTGAAAACTTGATCTCTTTGATGAATCCAGTCACCTTGGTTTGGTCCTCTGTCTTACTCTGGTTTTGCTAGATTGTTTTCCTGAGCCTGTGAGTTTCGTAGTGTTTATGGCAACTGTAAGGAGTATAATATGAAAGATTTTACTTTTTACAAAAAGTATATCAGTATATAGTAAAAAAGGAAAAAAAAACTATATTGTCAGTTATACTTCAGTTAAAAAGAAAAAGAGGGGTGCCTGGGTGGCTCAGTCGGCTAAACTTCTGACTCTTGGTTTCAGCTCAGGTCATGATCTCGGGGTCCTCAGATGGAGCCCCACGTAGGGGTCCGTGCTGGGCATGGAGCCTACTTGAGATTCTCTTCTCCCTCTCCCTCTGCCCCTTCCCCCACTCCCTTTCTCACTCTCAAATAAATAAATAACTAAATAGATTAGAAGAAAAGAAGAAGAAAAAGAAAAAGTTAGCTTGGACCAAGGAAGTGAAAATCTGCCTTACCACTCATCAGGCTGGAAAAACAGAAACAGAGAAAGACATTGGAAAGTTTTATAACAACCCTCTTTCTTTGAGTAAGCACTGTCTTTTTACTAATTGAGAAAATCTGTACTATAAAGTCATTGGTAACCAGAAACTTTGTTGTTTGAAACTATACCAGTAAGAATATTCCAATGTTAATACCGAAGTCCCTTTGAAACAGAGAACTTGCCTTGATTATTTGGTTTCTTATATATTTTTAAAACAATTTTTTAGAAGATTTTTATTTATTTATTTGACAGAGATAGACACAGCGAAAGAGAGAACACAAGCAGGGGGAATGGGAGAGGGAGAAACAGGCTTCCCGCCGAGCAGAGAGCCGGTTGCGGGGATTGATCCCTGGGCCCCGGGATCATGACGTGAGCCCAAGGCAAACAGTTTATGACTAAACCACCCAGGCATTCCAAAACAATTTTTTAAGGATTTAAAAAAAATTTTTTTGAGACAGAGAGATACACAGAGAGAGAACATGAGCAGGGGGAGAGGAAGAGAGAGAGGAAGAAGCAGACTCTTTGCTGAGCCAAGAATCTTATGTGGGGCTCCATCCCAGGACACTGGGATCATGAACGGAGCCAAAGGCAGACACTTAACCATCTGAGCCACCCAGGCACCCAGATATTTGATTTTATGCGTGCATCTACCCATCTATGCATCCATCCATCCATGCCAAACAGACTAAGATAACATTGACTAATGTTTCTTGAGCACTTATCTGCCAGTGACCACTCCAATCATTTTACAATTATCTACTTGCTTAAGTTTTATAAGGACTCTGTGAGATACGTCGTAGTACTCATTCTTATGGATGAGGAAACTGGCCACAGAAACAGTAAACAACTTGCACAATATCACAACTCTGAAGTGGCAGAGGAAGGATTCAGGACAGACCCCAGACCCATATTCTCTTTTCTTTTTTACATTTTAGACTTACTGGAAAGTCGTAAGAGTATTATAAGAAATTCCTGGGAACTCTTTACCCAGATTCCTTAAATGTTAACATTTGCTACATCTGCTTTATTATTCTCTATTTATTGCTATCAGTTCTTTTCTGAACTGTTTTAGAGTACACCACTTTGCCAGTAAGTACTTCAACATGTGTATTTCCTGAGAGCAGGGACATAGCAAGGTCAGGAAATGAACGTTAATACAATATTACAATCTAAAATACAGATGTCATTCAATTTCACTAATTGTCCCCCAAAGTCCTATATAGCAAACAAACAAATAAATAAATAAATTCTGGGTTGTGTTGCATTTGGTTGTTATGTCTCCTTAGAATCTTTGAATTTAGAACAGATAGATCGTTCCTCTATGTGTTTCATGTCACTGACCTTCTTGAAGAACACAGTCTAGACTGTGATACAATAGCACAAAGGACACCGACCTTAACACCCTGAAGATCATCCCATCATTACAGGGATCCCTCATCTTACCTTTCATGTTAAACAATTTCTTCTTCTTTTCTCTTTCTTTGTCTTTGAATATCCAATTGCTCTAGCACCAATGTTTCCTCCACTGAGCTGTCTTTTACACCTTTATAAAAAAAAAAAAAATCAGCCATGTTTGCGTGGGACTATTTCTATGTTCTCTGTTCTGTTCCATAGATTTCATGTTTCTATCCCTTCTCGAAAACCATACAGTCTTGATAACCATAGCTATATAGACGGTAGACGTATTCTTCCCACTTTAGCCTTCTTTTAAGAACTTGTTTGAGCTATTTTAGTCCCATAAGGAGTTTAGAATTATCTTATCTAGAACTATAAAAATAAATCTTACTGGATTTTGACAGGAATTGCATTATATGTTTATCAATTTGGGAGAACTGGCATATTTATTAATTGATATATTTTTAAAGATTTTATTTCTCTTTAATTGACAGAGAGAAAGAGAGTGAGAGAGGAAACATAAGCACGGGGAGTGGGAGAGGGAGAAGCTGTCTTCCCGCTAAGCATGTTACCCCATGAGGGGCTTGATCCCAGGACCCAGGGATCATGACCCGAGCCAAAGGGAGATGCTTAATGACTGAGCCACCCTTGTGCCCCCAAATTGATATATTTACTATGTTGAGTCTTCCAATTCATGAACATGGTCTATCTCACCATTTTATTTAGATTTTCCTTGATTAGTTTTCAGTATAGAGGTCCTGTACAGTATAGAGGCTTTGTTAGAGTTCCACTATCTCATTTTTAAAAAAAACAAAGTATTATAAATGGTATTGTGTTTAAAATTGTGGTGCTCGGGGCACCTGGGTGGCTCAGGCAGTGAAGTGTCTGCCTTCAGCTCAGGTCATGATTCCAGGGTCCTGGGATCAAGCCTGCTTCTCCCTCTGCCCCTTTGCTCTTGCTTTCTCTCTCTCTTACTTGTGCTCATTCTCTCTCAAATAAATTTTTAAAATCTCAAAAAAAAATTTTTTTGGTGCCCATGAGTTCACTGATGGTCTGTAGAAAAGGCTTTTAAAAAAATGTCTTGGTTTATAGCAGCAATGTCTACAATAGCCAAACTATGGAAAGAACCTAGATGTCCATCAACAGATGAATGGATAAAGAAGATGTGGTATATATACACAATGGAATACTATGCAGCCATCAAAAGAAATGAAATCTTGCCATTTGCGACGATGTGGATGGAACTAGAGGGTATCATGCTTAGCAAAATAAGTCAAGCGGAGAAAGACAATGATCATATGATCTCCCTGATATGAGGAAGTAGAGATGCAACATGGGGGGGGTTAAGGGGGTAGGAGAAGAATAAATGAAACAAGATGGGATTGGGAGGGAGACAAACCATAAGTGACTCTTAATCTCACAAAACAAACTGAGGGTTGCTGGGGGGAGGGGGGTTGAGAGAGGGTGGTGGCGTTATGGACATTGGGGAGGGTATGTGCTATGGTGAGTGCTGTGAAGTGTGTCAACCGGCGATTCACAGACCTGTACCCCTGGGGATAAAAATACATTATATGTTTATTTAAAATAAATAAATAGATAAATAATTTTAAAAAAATGTCTTGGACTCCAGGTCCATCCCCAGAGATTCTGATCATCTTGTTCTAGGTGGAAGCTGGCACTGATGTGATTTTAAAGCAGATGATTCTAGAGTGGAGCCAGGGTTGAAAACCACTGTTCAAATGAGTTTGGTTTCACATTCACTCTTTTCAACTCCCAGAATCCTCTTGCCTTGGTAGCTTTGGCCTCAGGTCAAATAACACTCCTCAGAGAGACCTTCCTTGAACACGTTATCTGAAGGAGCTTGTCTCTCCCCTAAGATACTGTCTACCTACTACTTAAAAATATATATATATATATATATTTTTACAGCGTTTTTCACTGTCTGAAATGGTCACTGCTTTATTTCCTGGGAATCCACCCCCACTCATCCCCAAGAACAGGCATGGTTTCTAACCTACTCACACAGTATCCCCAGGGTCTGAATTGTGCCTCGCACACAGTAGACACTCCATAAATACTGGATGAATCCAGAATTAGGTTTCTTTATTCTCAGGGAGTAGCTAATTCCCTAATCACTTTGCCTGAACTTGGTATTCCCTATGTCTATATTGGTAACACATTTACAAACAATCTTTTGAGGTTTTTATTTTATATCTAGCTAATTGCATGCTATATCTGTATTTTGAAAATGTTGAAAGTTGGGGGTGTCTGGGTGGCTCAGTGGGTTAAAGCTTCTGCCTTCAGCTCGGGTCGTGATTCCGGTGTCCTGGGATCGAGCCCCACATCGGGCTCTCTGCTCAGCAGGGAGCCTGCTTCCTCCTCTCTCTCTCTGCCTGCCTCTCTACTTGTGATCTCTGTCTGTCAAATAAATAAATAAAATCTTAAAAAAAAAAAAAGAAAATGTTGAAAGTTGCACAAATATATGTTCATTATGGGCAAAAATAGAAGCAAAAGCCTCAAGTTAAAAAACAAAACAAAACAAAACACCACAAAACTGTGCTAGAATATGCATAAGGGGCACCAGTCTGGCTCAGTGGAGAGAACATGTGATTCTTTATCTTGGGGATGTGAGCTTGAGCCCCAAGTTGGATTAGAGATTACTTAAAAATTACATATATAGGGGGGCGCCTGGGTGGCTCAGTGGGTTGAAGCCTCTGCCTTTGGCTCAGGTCGTGATCCCAGGGTCCTGGGATCGAGCCCCACATCTGGCTCTCTGCTCGGCAGGGAGCCTGCTTCCTCCTCTCTCTCTCTGCCTGCCTCTCTGCCTACTTGTGATCTCTCTCTGTCAAATAAATAAATAAAATATTTTAAAAAAATTACATACACACACACCCAAAAGTGGTTTTGTCTCCTCTTGGTCATAGTATGTGTGTGTAGACACACACACACACACACACATACATATCCAAAATTTGCCCGTTTGTGTGTATATATATATATACATATATATATAGGCAGTTGCCCATGTATCTACACACACACACACACACACACACTTTACCATTTTAACCATTTTTAAGTGTACAGTTTGTTGGCATTAAGTACATTCACACTGTTGTGCAACCCTCAACCATAACCACCACTCATTTCCAGAACTTTTTCATTATCTCAAACTGAAACTCTATCCCCATTAAACAATACTTCCCTGTTTCCTCCTCCCTCCAGCCCCTGGCAAGCATTACTTTGCTTTCTGTGTCTACGATTTTGACTACTCTAAGTACTAAATATAAGTGGAATCATACAGTGTTTGTCTTTTTGGTCGGGCTAACTGCACTGAGCATCATGTCCTCAAGTTCACCCATGTTGTAGCGTGTCCAAACATCTTTCCTTTTTAAGGCTAAACAATATTTGGATAAACCACATTTTGCTTAACTATTAACCCACCAATGGACATTTGGGTTTTTTCCATATTTTGGCTCTTGGGAGTGAATATGGGGCTACTGCTATGAACATTAGTGTAAAAATATCTGTTAGAGTCCCTGCTTTTTTTTTTTTTTTTTTTTTTTTTTTTTTTTTTTTGTATATAACCAAAAGTAGAATTGCTGAATCCTGTGGCAATTCTAAGTTTAATTTTTTGAGGAGCCGCCATACTGTTTTCCACAGTGGGGACACCATTTTACATTCCCACCAGTAGTGCCCGAGGGGAGGAGGAGCAAGATGGTGGAGAAGTAGGAGACCTAAATATCACTGGGTCTCAGGAGTTCAGTTAGGTGGTTATCAAACCATTCCGAACACCTACAAACCCAACAGGAGATGGAAGAGAGGAAGAGCAGCAATTCTAGAAACAGGAAAGCGACCACTTTCTGGAAGGTAGGACTTGGGGAGAAGTGAATCCGAAGCAACGGGAAGACAGACCGCGGGGGGAGGGGCCGGCTCCCGGCAAGCGGTGGAGCAGCGGAGCACAAAATGCGAACTTGTAGAAGTCTGCTCCACTGAGAGATGTCGCTCCAGAGGCTAAGCAGGGGTGGAGCCCTTGAGGGGACAGTGTGGCCTTGAGTCCCGCGGGGTCACAGAAAGACTGGGGGTGTCTGGGTGTAGCAGAGCTCGCAGGTATCAGAGCAGGGAAGCTGGCTGCAGAGACGGAGCCGAGGAGTGAGCTCTCAGCTCGGGATTACCTTAAACCGTGATCCGTGGCACAGTTGGGCCACTGCTCTTTGGGCAGGGACCCCCACAAGCGGCAGATCTGGGGAGACGCACCTTCCTTCTCTGGAGGCAGGAATCTGCGGGGTTTGGAGACTCCAAAGGCGGATGTGTGCGCCGGAGACAGAAACGCTCAGTTGCAGGCCGGGTGAGCTGGGAGTGCGGCCGGAGACCAGGGAGATGGGAGGGACTGAAGGCTTTTCTCCGAGGACGCACTGAGCAGTGGGGTTGGAGCTCTCGGCTCCTCTGGGGCCGGAGACCGGGAGGCCGCCATTTTCGTTCCCGTCCTCCGGAGCCCTACGGAAAGCGTTCCGGGAACAAAAGGTTCCGAGCGCGAACTCGAGCAGATTGCTTAGCCCGGCTCATGGCAAGGGCGGCGCAATTCTGCCTCAGGCAAAGACATTTGGGAATCACTGCAACAGGCCCCTTCCCCAGAAGATCAGCAAGAACATCCAGCCAAGACCAAATCCACCCATTAATGAGAACTGCGGAACTCTAGAACCAGGGGAGAGCACACATAGAATTCATGGATTTTTTTTTTTTGTCTTTCAAAGTTAAATTTTTTAAATTTTATTTTTTTCTCATTCTATTCTTTAATTCTTCCTCTTTCCTATTTAATGTTTTTAACTATTTTATCCTATCAATACCTTTTTAAAAATCTTTTTAAAATTTTCATTATGATAGTCATAGTTTATCCCTTCATTGTATTTAACCTTAATTTTTGTATAGATATAGGTTTTTCTTTCTTTAAAATTTTGGGATACAGTTTCTTCTAATAGATCATAATATACCCTAAATCTAGCATGGCTTTGTTCTAGTCTCCAGCTTGATCACATTCTTTCCTCTTTTTTTTTTTCCCTTTTTTCAACCAATTTCTTATCTCGTTGATTATTTTTTTTAGAATCTTTTTAATTTTCATCTACACTGTCATATTCCACCCCTTCATGGTGTTTACCCTTATTTTTGTATGTATATATACACATATATGCATATATATATATATATAAATATGTAGTATATGTATGTAAGTTTTTCCTTCTTTAAAATGTTGGGAGGTAGTTTCTTCTAACAGACCAAAATGTGCCCAAAATCAAGTGTGTGGCTCTGTTCTATTCACCAGTCCAGTATATATATGTATACATATATATGTATGTATGTGTGTGTGTGTGTGTGTTTATTTTCTTTTTTTCCTCCTTTCTTCTCCCCCACCCCCCCGCCATTTCAGGTGTCTTCTCATTTGGTTAGTGTATATTTTTCTGGGGTCATTACTACCCTTTTAGTATTTTGTTCTCTCATTCACTTATTCTTATCTGGATAAAATGACAAGGCGGAAAAACTCACTTCAAAAAAAAAAAAAAAAAGAACAAGAGGCAGTACCAATGGCTAGGGACCTAATCAATATGGACATTAGTAATATGTCAGAACTAGAGTTCAGAATGACGATTATCAAGGTGCTAGCTGGGCTTGACAAAAACATGAGATACTAGAGAATACCTTTCTGGAGAAATAAAAGAACTAAAATCTTACCATGTTGAAATAAAAAAGCTATTAATGAGGTGCAATAAAAAATGGAGGTTCTTACTGCTAGGATAAATGAGGCAGAAGAGAGAATTAGTGATATAGAAGACCAAATGATGGAGAATGAAGAAGCTGAGCAAAAGAGAGACAAACAACTACTGGACCACGAGGGGAGAATTCAAGAGATAAGTGATACCATAAGATGAAGCAATGTTAGAATAATTGGGATCCCAGAAAAAGAAGAAAGAAAGAAAGGGGCAGAAGGTATACTGGAGCAAATTATAGCAGAGGATTTCCCTAATTTAGTGAAGAGAACAAGCATCAAAATCCAGGAGGCACAGAGAATCCCCCTCAAGTCCCCCCCCATCAAAATACCATCAATATTTTTCAAAGAAATGGAACGAATATCCTAAAATTTATATGGAACCAGAAAAGACCCCAAATAGCCAGAGGAATGTTGAAAAAGAAAACCAAAGTTGGCACAGACTTCAAGCTCTAATACAAAGCTGTAATTATCAAGACAGTATACTACTATCACAAAAGTAGGCACATAGATCAATGGAACAGAATAGAGAGCCCAGGGGCGCCTGGGTGGCTCAGTGGGTTAAAGCCTCTGCCTTCGGCTCGGGTCATGATCCCAGGATCCTGGGATCAAGCCCTGCATCCGGCTCTCTGCTCAGCGGGGAGCCTGCTTCCCCCCTCACCCCACCTGCCTCTCTGCCTACTTGTGATCTGTGTCTGTCAAGTAAATAAATTAAAAAAAAAAAAAATAGAGAGCCCAGAAATGGACCCTCCACTCCATGGTCAACAAATCTTCCACCAAGCAGGAGATAATGTCCAAAGGGAAAAAAACAATCTCTTCAACAGATGGTGTTGGGAAAATTGGACAGCCACATGCAGAAAAATGAACTGGACCATTTCCTTACACCACACACAAAAAATAGACTCAAAATGGATGAAAGACCTCAATGTGAGGCAGGAATCCATTTAAATCCTTGAGGAGAACACAGGCAGCAACCTCTTTGACCTCAGCCGAGGCAACTTCTTTCTAGAAACATTACCAAAGGCAAGAGAAGCGAGGGCAAAAATGAACTATTGGGACTTCATTAAGATCAAAAGCTTATGGACAGCAAAGGAAACAGTCAAGAAAACCAAAAGACAACTGACAGAATGGGAGAAGAATTTGCAAATGACGTATCAGATAAAGGGCTAGTAACCAGAATCCATAAAGAACTTATCAAACTCAACAACCAAAGGACGAATAATCCAATCAAGAAATGGGCAGAAGACATGAACAGACATTTCTGCAAAGAAGACATCCAACTGGTCAACAGACACATGAAAAAATGCTCAACATCACTTGATATAGGGAAATACAAATCAAAACCACAGTGAAATACCACCTCATACCAGTCAGAATGGCTAAAAGTAACAAGTCTGGAAACAACAAATGTTGGCGAGGATGTGGAGGAAGAGGAACCCTTCTACATTGTTTGTGGGAATGCACACTGGTGCAGCCACTCTGGAAAACAGTATGGAGGTTCCTCAAAAAGTTAAAAATAGAGCTACCCTACGACCCAGCAATGGCACTACTGGGTATTTACCCTAAAGATACAAATGTAGTGATCCGAAGGGGCATGTGCACCCGAATGTTTATAGCAGCAATGTCCACAATAGCCAAACTATGGAGAGAACCTAGATGTCCATCAACAGATGAATGGATAAAGAAGATGTGGTATCTATATACAATGGAATACTATGCAGCCATCAAAACCCCTGAGGGGCGCCTTGGTGGCTCAGTGGGTTAAAGCCTCTGCCTTTGGCTCAGGACGTGGTCCCAGGGTTCTGGGATTGAGCCCCGCGTCACGCTCTCTGCCCAGTGGGGAGCCTGCTTCCTTCTCTCTCTGCCTGCCTCTCTGCCTGCTTGTGATCTCTCTCTGTCAAATAAATAAATAAAATCTTTAAAAAAAAACACCCTGAAATCTTGCCATTTGCAATGATGTAGATGGAACCAGAGGGTATTATGCTGAGTGAAATAAGTCAATCAGAGAAAGACAATTATCATATGATCCCTCTGATACGAGATATTTGAGAAGCAGGGCAGGGGGTTGGGGAGGGGTAAGGGGGCAAAAATTGAAACAAGATGGGATTGGGAGGTAGACAAACCAAAAGAGACTCTTAATCTCATGAAATGAACTGAGGGTTGCTGCGGGGTTGTGGGGGAAGAATAGGGAGGCTGGGTTATGGACATTGGGGAGGGAATGTGCTATGGTGAGTGCTGTGAAGTGTGTAAGCCTGATGATTCACAGACCTGTACCCCTGAAGCAAATAATACATTATATGTTAATAAAAAATAAAACAAAAAGAAAACAAAGCAGTGCACAAGGGTTCCAATATCGCCACATCTTCATTAACATTTGCTGTTTTCAGTTGTTATTTTTGTTCCTATAATTGCCATCCTAGTGGTTGTGAAGTGGTATCTCATTGTGGTTTTGATTTCTAGTTCTCGAATGATTACTGATGTTGAGCATCTTTTCATGGGCTTGTTGTTCATTTGTGTATCTTCTTAGGGAAAAGGTCTATTTAAGTCACAATTCTAAGTGCCTGCCCTTCCTACCTTCTTAATGTCTTTATGTGTTGGGGTATCTAGTTTCTATATATATATATAATATATATATATATATATATCAAAATATATTATATATCATAATAAAATCTTTAAAAAATATATTATTCATTTATTTTAGAGAGAGAGAGCCAGCAGGAAAAGAAGCAGAAGGAGAGGGAGAGAGAGCGAATCTCTAGCAAACTCCATACTGAGCATAGAACCCCACACAGGGCTGGATCCCAGGATCCTGATATCATGACCTGAGTGGAAACCAAGAGTCGGATGCCTAATTGAATATACCACCCAGGTACCCCTTCATTATTTTATTTTATTTTTAAAGATTTTATTTATTTATTTGACAGACAGAGATCACAAGTAGGCAGAGAGGCAGGCAGAGGGAGAGAGGGAAGCAGGTTCCCTGCCGAGCAGAGAGCCCGATGTGGGGCTCGATCCCAGGACCCTGGGATCGTGACCTGAGCTGAAGGCAGAGGCTTTAACACACTGAGCCACCCAGGCGTCCCCCTTCATTATCTTAGATAACATGGTAATAATGCTCTTGTAGCCAAGTCTTTGAAGGCTTCCTTAATTTCATAAAAATACATTTCTGGGATTGAACTTCTGGATCAAAGAATATATATATATGTGCGTGTATGTGTATATATATATGAAATCAATTAACTGAATGTTTACTATTAATATAATATATTTTACATGAATATATTTATGTTTAATATATATTATTTAAGAATATAGAGCCTTTCTTTCTTTTTCTTTTTTTCTAAGAATATAGAACCTTTCTTTTTTTAATTTTTTTATTTTTTAAATATTTTATTTATTTATTTAACAGACAGAGATCACAGGTAGGCAGAGAGGCAGGCAGAGAGAGAGGAGGAAGCAGGCTCCCCGCGGAGCAGAGAGCCTGATGCGGGCCTCGATCCCAGGACCCTGGGATCATGACCTGAGCCGAAGGCAGAGGCTTTAACCCACTGAGCCACCCAGGTGCCCAATATAGAGCCTTTCAATCCACTTTGCCCAAAGCCCCTTGGAGCAGGAGTAATATTTATATTGCCCCCACTATGTAAGAGAGAGATACATATTGCTTTTGTTTGGTGTTCAAAAACACATTTTAAGCCTTTATCCCTTTGAATTATAATTATGCTCTATTTCTTTGGGGGTTTAAATTGCCTTTGTCAGATTAGCCCAGCTGGTGGGTGCTAATCCTCATGGCTGTTGCTAAATGCTACAATGTTATAAGCTAATAAGAGCGACAAGCTTCAGACTTAGAGCAGGTCCGCTTTTCATTTCCAGCCAGGCGATTAGAATCTGTTTATAATTGCTTGGTGGAGAGACTGGCTGATTTCCAGTTAGCAAACCAGACAAATAGTATTCATTTGAAATTTTTGTTTGTGTACAAATTTAGTGTTTTCATAATTCACTTTCTAATTTAATATAAAGTCAGAGGATGATAATTTGCTGGATAGTTTCTGATACTATCTGGGTAAATATTTGCACCCTTGTTATTTAATAATTGTCTCTGCAAATGCATTTGGTTTTTGTCCCCACTTGCCCATAGTCTTTCAGCCTTGAAGTGTTAGATGTAGCAGGGACACAAAAGATCTGGGAAATGATGTTCAAATCGGAATGGAATGGTCACAGCGCCCTGGCTGTCACTTTTCTTTTTTTATTTTAGGGAGGGAGGGGCAGAGGGAGAGGGAGAGAGAGAATCTTAAGCAGACTCTGCACCCAGTGCAGATCCTGACGTGGGGCTCGATCTCAAGACCCTGAGATCATGATCTGAGCCAATCAACAGTTGGACTCTTCACCGTTTAAGCCACTAGGATCCCCCGGCTCTCGCTTTTCTCATGTCTACATGGCATTTATGTAATTCTA
This sequence comes from Enhydra lutris kenyoni, assembly GCF_002288905.1. Taxonomy (NCBI): domain Eukaryota; kingdom Metazoa; phylum Chordata; class Mammalia; order Carnivora; family Mustelidae; genus Enhydra; species Enhydra lutris. Next base: position 6,250,528 of record NW_019154129.1, on the reverse strand, counting down.
TCACATCACCTGTTACAAATGGATGGTTCCATTCTGGGAAAAGAGCATAAAAAATAGTGACCTAAAGCCTGAGACTCAGAGACATTTGGCTCCACCAGGTATGAGCTGTGTGACCTTGGACAAGGAATCGAATCTCTTCGTGCATCAGGCTCATCTTTAAAGAGGCATAAAAATAATAGAAGCCTCCCTCTAAGTGGGAAAATGAATGTAAAAATGCTTAGCATATACCAAGAATACAGAACTAGCTCCTCAGTAAATACTCAGTATTATTATCACTGCCATTGTTTATCATTGCCTTCAGGATCTTCCTGTGGAAATTTACAGTGGAACATCTGAGAATGAAACAGTGTAACAAGAACTGTATTCATAGTGACAACATTTGTTTCACTCTGTTAATGCTATTTTGGGTTCTAGCTTCCCTAGGTGAGGGACCATGGAACTTGCTTTCAGTATCATCAGGGCTCTCAGTTCTTGCCAGGGATGTATCTTATCACTCCTCGTCCTTCCGTGGGTTGAAGCAGAATAGTTGAGCACTTGGCACGGAGTTTACTCTCTGGGGCAGTCACAGAGCTGGTGCTCAGTAAACACCTGTTGACTTGCCCAGGGACTTAACCATTGGGAGTTGGTGGTCCCACCATCACCATTTCATGTGTTCCCTTCTTCCTGTCTGTTTTGGGTAACTTCCCCCTTCTCTGGATGTCCCCCCCCCGCCATGTTTCTGCACTAGTTGATTCCATCCCCTTGCCACAGGTGGTTGGACTAACCTGATCACATCTGCAAGGACCCTATTTCCATGTAAAGTCATATTACAGGTGCCTGGGGTGGGGTGGGGTGTGAGGGCTTCAACAATTCTTATTTTGGGGGGATACAATTCAACCCCTAGGGAGGGGTTGTGTGTGCTGCTCTTTGGGGAACAACTGAAGGAGATCAGGGAATGAGGGCTCCAGTCCCAAGCTGATCCTGAAGAAGAGCATTTTGAATCTAAGACTTGGCGGGTGTCTTCATTGGGAGGGAGCTGGGTGTGTCTGAGAAACAGCCAAGAGGACAGTGTAGCTGGAACCGACTTCGAGAAGGAACAGAGTTCAAATAGGTTGTGGGGCGAGGGACCCAGACAGTGGAGGTTCAGGCTTCCCTGACAGTGTGGACCCTTCCCTTTATGTCCCCATCATCACGCCATGGGACAGTGTTGGCCAGGCAGGGCTACCCCAGTGCCCATTTAAACAGAGGCTGGAGATCTAGATTTTTGAAATGGGGAATCTCCCAATATTTATTTTATTTTTTTAATTTTTAATTTTTTATTAACATATAATGTATTATTAGCCCCAGGGGTACAGGTCTGTGAATCGCCAGGTTTACACACTTCATAGCACATCCCTTCCCCAATGTCCATAACCCCACCACCCTCTTCCTACTCTCCTCCCCCCGGAATCTCCCAATCTTTAAATGTTAATGATAAATTCACACAGAAAGAAAATTCACTGGAGGCTGTCAGTTTGCAGGATAGAGTGGGAGGAGGGAGGGGAGTTGGAGAGGGCATTTCAGAGAAGGTTTTGGAAGCTAATTAGGTATAAAAAATAAAGGACATGTCAAAATACGGACTGAGGTGGCCCCCTGCCTCCTCACCACTAGTCTCCTCTGCTCTCCTTTCTCTTTGGAAATCTGGCATTTTTTCCAGCATCCCCACTCACCAGCTCTGTGCTCTTATGGTTAAGCAATCCAGCTTCTCTGTACCTCCGTTTTCTCATCTGTGAAGTGGGGCAAGTCTCTTAACTTCCCTGGGCCTCCATTTATGCTTTTAAAAATGACTGACCATGGTGGGGGCGGGGCAGGGCAGTAGTTGTGTAAGTTGTGTCAGTAAGATCCAGTGCCTTGTTCACAGTAAGTGGTTAATTACAAGCCAGTTCTTGGGATGCCTGGGTGGCTCAGCCATTTAAGCATCTGCCTTTGGCTCGGGCCATGATCCCAGAGTCCTCGGTTCGAGTCCTGCATTGGGATCCTTGCTCAGGAGGCAGCCTGCTTCTCCCTCTGCCTGCTTCTCCCCCTGTTTGTCCGCTTTCACTCTCTCTAACAAATAAATAAATAAAATCTTAAAGACAAATGTGTGTGTTCTGTCGCTGAGTGGGGCCCTGAGCTGTGGGAAGAGGAACATGGAGATTCAACCACAAAAATGACAGGAATTTGGACGTTAAGTGCTTTTCAGGCATTAGGCACTCTGGGCTCTCTAACATCTTTGAAAGCTTTATCATTGATGGGGTCAACTTCATTGGTCAACTTGAAAGGGCACAGGGCACCCAGATATTTGGTTAAACATTACTCTGAATGTGTCTGGAGAGCGTTTCTGGAGGAGAGAAACATTTGAACCTGTAGAGAGATTGCACTGAATTGCCCTCCCCAGGGCAGTGGGCTCTTTCAATTCGTTGGAGAACTGAGGAGAACAAAAAGCAGACATGAGCGAGACATTTTTGGAGCTGGGTCATCTGTCTTCCTGCTTTCGGACTTAGACTCACATGGGAACTTAGGCCATCAGCTGTCTTGGGTCTCTAGCTCGCCAAAGTGCAGACATGGGGACTTGTCAGCCCCCATAATCACGTGAGCCAGTTCCTGATAGCAAATCTCCGTTTATGTGTGTCTCTTGATGTTTCTGTTTCTCTGGAGAACTCCGACTAATGCAACTGCTTCACCATAACTGAAAATTTTCCCCCTTTCCACCTGTCACAATCCACAGGGAAATCTTCCAAATGAAATGAGTCTGTGGCTGGTTTAATTTGGGGAGTAAAGCCAATTCATTCATTCCTTTATTTAGCCGATGTGGGTAGACTGATGCAGTCTCCTCTACTGTGCACTCCTTGGGGGTGAGGTGTAATGGGTAGAAAATGCACAGGACACAGGTCCCCCGGAACTGTATGGCTTGGCAACCCTCTACCTGTTATGTTAGGTCATGGCTGTGTGCTGGGTTCTGGGGATGTAGTCCTGAACAAATCTGACAGCTTCCTGCCGGTCAAGGAGTTCACCTTGACCTGTTGCGGAGTGCTGGAAACCAGACCAGTTTACCAGCCGCAGATGTGTCTAGCCTAAACATAAGGAAAATTAATAGTCTTGACCACAAACTGAAGGCTTACAGATTTGGGAGTTTGTAGGGAACCATTTTGCTGACCCTTGTACCCGTCCCCTCAGCCTGGGTCGAATGCCCCTCTCCTTGTTCCTTCTGCATTCACTACTTCCCTGAGCACAGCATTTATCTTCATGCTTGAACCTGCAACCAGACAGACCAGTTACCAGCACCCAGAGTAACTCTAGTTTTAGGAGAAGGCTGCCTGGCCAGAGCTGTGGCCTTTGGTGGAGGAATGCCATTAAGATGCTGCATTCTGGAAAAGAGGGAGCTGGAGTATTAATACCCCAACCTCTTTCCTCTGGTGCTACTGTCCTGCTGGTGTCTTCCACTGGCTAACCCCAACTATAAGCAAGAGGGCAATGATGAACTAGTGTTGATGTAGCTTATACTCATCAGCTCCCCCTGGGGCAGAAAACCATGTAGAGGAGGTAGGAAGTAGATCTGGATGGGTAAATGGAGTATATGAAGCCCAGGAGGCAACTCCAAATGTCCTTTGCACGAAGGTAGAACTTCCTGACTATCTGAGAGATGGAATGAGCCACTAAATGGAAGCACACCGTGTTTATAGACATCCTGGCGGGGTTAGGCATCACCTGGGAGACTGGGGTACTTGACCATTCAAGTCCTTTACCAAGGACTTCAAAGAGTGAATGACCTTGTGAGATCCCCTGCCACCAGCTGCCTTTCTGCTTTATCCTAAATGGGATGACAGTCATAGTAATGGTAGTAGTAGTAGTAATGATCGTAATATTAGTATTAACAATCACCACCACCACCACGGCAGACATGGAATTAACGTGTGGTGGGTGTTTGGTAGGCAAGACTCAGTGCTATGTCATTTGCACATTTCATCTTATTTCTTCCTCATAACAACCCTACGAGATTTTACAGATCCCATTTTGTAGATGAATAAGTGAAGCTTCGAAAGAGGTTCAGTCACTTTCTGGGGGTCACACAGCTAGGAACTTCTAGAGTTGGGATTTGAACCCAGGCCTCTGCAGTGGGTTGGCATAGCCCAGAACCCAGGGAACAGGAGACTCTTGCAGTGAAGAGTTGGGAGGATGTACAAAGTGTCTCTGAAAAGAATAGAACCCCCTGGAATACACATCTCCAAGAGTGGGACCCAGTTTGCTGGGATCTCTCCTGGTGTACAGATGCATGGGCTTTGCTGGCTTCTAGAGTAGTGGAGGTCACCAGTTTCAGTTCTTCCTGACCATTCACGAGGCTCAGTTGGCTTTTCAGTCTCTGGCCGAATCATCGCAGCAGCTAAAAACACAGACAGAGCTTCCCCTCCAGCTGGGGAAAGCAGAACTATACGTAATAAGCTTGGGGTTCCATGTGGAACCAGGGCCTCTTGGAAGGAGGACACTGTGGCGGCCAAGGTCAGTCACTCTTCCTCTTTGCTGACTTCCAGGCTTGGTTTCTGCTTATCTGTGTATCTTGGCCCACTGAATGGGGATGATGCCCTCCAGGGGGCTTCCAACAAAGATGAGCAAATTCTTTGTGCCTATAGCCCATGGCAGAGCTGGGGCTCTTGTTTTTCTGAGAGTGGGAATATGGGCTCTGGGGCCACATGACTCACAGTGGGGAAGAAAACGATAGGATATACATCCATAAAATGGGGATCATAATAGGACATACTGCATATGGGGGTAATAAGGGCTAAAGATACCATGTAAGAAGCTTGTCTGGCACGTGCATGGTACATAGTAGTTAGTTACTCAGTAAGCATTGAATGAAAATGCCTCCCCTCCATTCCAGAAGGGGCACTGCTTTGTTATTTGACTTCCATGTATAACATTATTGATTGAATGATACCAAAAGCTTTCTCTATGTGAAGTGTGATAATCATATGATTTACTCCCTTTAGCCTAATGGTGTCATGAATTACAATGATAGGTTTTCCTCTACTGAGCTATCCTCGCATTCCTGAGATAAACCCTACTTGATCACTTCATACTATTCTCTTAATACACTGTTGGGTTCAGTTGGCTAATTTCCTAGGGAAGCTTTTTCCCTTTTCCTACTCCCAGGTTTATTGAGGTATAATTGACTATTAGAAATTGTATATACTTAAAGTGACTTGATAGACGTATACATTGTAAAATAATCACCACAACGAAGCTAATTAATATATTTCCTATCTTCTTGCATGTGTGTGTGTGTGCAGGGTTAGTAAGGATATTTAAGATCTACTCTTTTTTTTTTTTTTAAGATTTTATTTATTTATTTGACAGACAGAGATCACAAGCAGGCAGAGAGGCAGGCAGAGAGAGAGGAGGAAGCAGGCTCCCTGCAGAGCAGAGATCCTGATGCGGGGCTTGATCCCAGGACCCTGGGATCATGACCTGAGCTGAAGGCAGAGACTTTAACCCACTGAGCCACCCAGGCGCCCCTAAGATCTACTCTCTTAGCATACTTCAAGTATTCAATACGGTTTTGTTAACTGTAGTCAGTGTCGTACATTAGTTAGATCTCCAGAACTTATTCATGTTGTGTAACTGAAAGCTTGGACTCCTTGACCAGCATCTCCCCATTTCTCCCTCCCCTGAGCCCTTGCCAACCACCATTCTACTGTCTGCTTCTGTGAATATGACCATTTTAGATTCTACATATAAGTGAGATCATGCAGTATTTATTTTCTTATGGCTGGCTTATTTCACTTAGTATAAATTGCTCCCGGCTTACCCATGTCATTGCAGATGGCAAGATTTCCTTTTTTAAGGTTGAATAGTATTCCAGTGTATAGATATATACCACATTTTCTTTCTTTTTAAAAGACTTTATTTTTAAGTCATCTCTACACACATCATGGGGCTTGAACTCACAACCCTGAGATCAAGACTTGCATGTTCTACTGATTGAGCCAGCTAGGCATGCTATACCACATTTTCTGAATCAAGAAGAAATAGAAGTCCTGACCAGATCAGTAACAAATAGGGAGATTGATTAGTAATCAAAAACCTTTCAACAAAAAAAGCTCAGGACCAGATGGTTTTGTGGCTGAGTTCTACCAAACATTCCAATAACTAATACAAACCCTTCTTACACTCTTCTAAAAGTAGAAGAGGAACACCTCTGAACACTCCAAACTCATCCTATGAGGCCTGATACCAAAACCAAAGACACTGCAAGAAAACTGCTGGCCAATACTCCTAATGATCATAGATGCAAAAATCCTCAATAAAATACTAGTGAACCACATTTAGCCACACATTAAGAGGATCTCATACCATGGCCAAGTGGGATTTATCCCTGGACTGAAAGGATAGTTCAACACTATGTAGGATTTTGGCCATCTACATTTATAAGTGAAATGGGCCATTGATTTTCTTGTGTTGATCTTCCCTGGTTTTAGAATCAAGATCATACCCGTCTCTGTTGTCTGGGAAGCTTTCTCTCTGTGTCTGTCTCATATTGGGTTTTTTTTTGCTTTTTAATTTTTTTTAAAGATTTTATTTATTTATTTGACAGACAGAGATCACAAGCAGGCAAAGAGGCAGTGGAGAGAGAGGAAGGGAAGCAGGCTCCCTGCTGAGCAGAGAGCCTGACGTGGGGCTCGATCCCAGAACCTTGGGATCATGACCTGAGCCGAAGGCAGAGGCTTCAACCCACTGAGCCACCCAGGCGCCCCTGTTGTTTGTTTGTTTTTTTTTTAAGATTTTTATTTTTTTATGTATTTGACAGACAGAGATCACAAGTAGGCAGAGAGGCAGGCAGAGAGAGGTAGAAACAGGCTCCCCACGAAGCAGAGAGCCTGATGCGGGGCTCGATCCCAGGACCCTGGGAACATGACCCAAGCTGAAGGCAGAGGCTTTAACCCACTAGAGCTACCCAGGCGTCCCAATTAACTGGAGTTTATATACAATCTTAGAAACATGTGGACATGGAATCTTGGGGCAATGGAGATCTTGGTGACTCTTCAGCTCCCTTAATGTTCAATTTATTTTAGCACTCTTTTTTCTCATGTCTCTCTGTACGAATTAATCTATTTTCCAAGCCACTGACTGTTAATGGTTGAATAAGAGTTCATCTAGTTCAGATACGTGTGTGTAACTCAGATATCAGCTGGAGGACTTCCCACCGCAAAATGCAAAATGTGAAACTGTCTTAGAGACACCTTCCATCCTGTGCCCGAGAACCCCCAGAAATCCAAAGTCCTGCCCTTGACTTTTGCGTCTTCCTGGGAGGTTTATGTTTTCCTGGCCACCCTTGCCGCTTGGGTTCCAGTTCATTTGAGCGCTATCTCTTTCACACACCTCGCCAAGCCCAGTGTGAATTCAGCTTCTTCAGTTTCTACAACAGGTCAAGTGGAGATTTTAGGAGATAGTGCATAGCTTTCCACTCTCCCACTGGTTTCTCATTTCCTCTCCTCCTCTTATCTCTCTTCCTCCTCCTCTCCTAGTATTCCCCCTGGGAGCCCAGTTGCTTCTCTTTCTCCTTGTCTGTGTGGCTGCCCCTTCTCTGAAGCCTGGGTACTGTAGGACCCTAAAGGCCTGGGGAGGAAGGGGAGGCTCAACTTTCCAACTCAAGCGCTTACTGAGTCATCTTGACTGACAGACAATTCCCACTCCAGAAGAAACTCTTATGTTGCTGTTAAAGCCACATAATTTTCTCCATTGTATTCTATCTAGCCAACTATTGGATATCATTTATCCAATATCCTTCCAACATCTGTGCTATTGTGACTTTACTGCGATGAGGAAAGGAGAACTGAAGAATGACTGAACCCGCGAAGATTCTATAATGTTAATAACTTGAAGAGAAAGGCATGTAATGGGTTGTATGTCCTGTACAATGGAATTCATTCTGATACTAATTTCTTGTTCTTTCTCACAAAGGAACCATTGCAAATTGCTTAGTTTGGGCTAAAATAATATTTTGTGCTGTTGTTCAGGTTGGTGTCCTCTGGCCACTTTTTGTTCATTCTCTTCTCTCTACCTTCCTCCATTCTTATTCTTGGATGTCTGCGTTGGAGCCAGGTGTCTCCCTCCATCAACTCCTTTGTTCTACTTGAATTATTTCTCCCCCCCCCCCACTGCAAAGATTTTATTTATTTATTTATTTATTTGAGATGGAGACAGGAAGAGTATGTACAAGCAGGGGGAAGGGCAGAGGGAAAAGCTGAGTTCCAGCTGAGTGGGGAACCTGACTTGAGGGTTGATCCCAGGACCCTGAGACCATGATCCTGGGGCGAAGTCAGATGCTTAACCGACTGCACCGCCCATGTGTCCCTTGAACTGAGTTCTTAGTCTTCCCTTGAGCAAACATGCAAAGTTCATTCCAAAGGCTCAGTCTCTGCACCAGCATTGATAAGGAAATTTGCCTCTTTCCCTTATACTCAACAAAGTGCAAGGAACAGAAAATCCAACTCAAACTGGCTTCAACTACACGAAGGATTTATTGACTCCTGTCACAGAAGAAGTCTGAAGATTGGATGAACTTTGGGTACTGTTTCGTTGGTACTCTGATGTTGTTCCTTTGCAGCCTTCTGTGAGTTCTTCCCTCCTCTGGGTCATGCCCCCTAGGCTGGCGAAAAGGTCCCAGACCTCACATCTGTTTAGAAAGATTGAGGCTGTTTCTTCATGCCTTGCTCTTAAGAGTGAGGAAATGTTTCATGAAGAGATGCTGAACAACATTCATCATTACATAAATGCAAATTAAAACCACAATGAGAGACCACTTCATATCCCCCCAGATGGCTATAATCAAAAAAACCAGAATAACAAATGGCAAGGATGTGGAGAAACAGAAACCGGCACACATTTCTGGTAGGAATGTAAAATGGCGCAGTCACTTTGGAGAAACAGTCTGGTAGTTTATTGAAAGTGTAAACAGAAAAAAAAAAAAAGTGTAAACAGAAACTTACCATCTGATCCATCAACTACTATCCTAGTTATTTATCACAAAGAAATGAAGACATATGTCCCTATAAAGCCTTGTACAGGAATGTTCATAGCAGCATTATTCATAATAGCCAGATGTAGAAACACCACCGGTATCCAGAAACTGATGAATGGATAAACAATGATGAGTAATAAAAAGGAATAAATTATCAATACATACTATAACACAGGTGACTCTCGAACACATGCTAAGAGAAGAAGCTAGTCACAAAAGACTATTGATTTCATCCCTACGAAATGTTCAGATAAGGCAAGTCCATTGGGATGGAAATTGGATTAGTAGTTGCTTGGGGCTTGGAGTGGGAACAGAGAGGACAGTAAATAGGCATGAGGTATCTTACTGGGGTGATTAAAAGGTTCTAAAGCTGTATTGTGGTGATGGTTGCATAACTAAATAAATTTAAAAAAAAATCACTGAGTTGGGGTGCCTGGGTGGCTCAGTCAGTGAAGTGTCTGCCTTTGGCTTAGGTCATGATCCCAGGGTCCTGGGGTCAAGTTCCACATCGGGGTTCCCTGCTCAGCAGGAAGTCTGCTTCTTCCTCTGCCCCTCCCCTTGCTTGTGCTCTCTCCTTCTTGAAAATAAATAAATAAAAGTTAAAAAGTTAAAAAGTTAAAAAAAAGTCACTGAGTTGTGTGCTTGACATGGCTTACGGTATGTTAAAGATGAAAAAGGAAAAAAAAAGAATGAAGAAGTGTTTTTTCAAATGCCACGAGCAAACCACCCCTCGTGACTCACCAGCCCAGGCTGTGGCTTGGGGAATGGCATGTACTTACTGGCCTAGGCTTCGGTTCTGGAAAGGGGGAGCCCATCCCTGGAACTAGGGTTATGATCAGCTCCCTGGCAACACTCAGAGCATGGCTGGGGATCACTATCACTACACAAAAATCAGGGCATCATGAGAACATGGAAGTGGAAGGTTGGTGGGGAACCACTAAGGTGTCAATCACACCCAAGATCGGCTGCTTAAAACCACAGCTCTATCCCAGCATTGTCTGATTTGTTACCCACATTTTGGCTCTAGGTTCTCCGTCCCATGCAGAGAAGCGAGGCGAGGGTCATGGGAAGAACCACATCTTGAAAATGAGGAACCTCAGTTAGGGTTCCTGACTGTCCTGGTTTGCCGGGGTTGGAGTGGTTTTCCTGGGATGCAGGACTGAAGGCACCAACACTGGGGAAAGTCCCAGGCGAAATGGGCAAAATGGGAGGGACTGATCACCCAAGGACTCTTCAAATAGAAATACAGAAGTACTCGTAATGAATTGGTGAATTCTGGGGTGCTGGCTGCTAACACCCCAGAAAGACAACGAGTCACTGTGTACCTCTCATGAAAGCACACTCAACACCACTTTTGAAAAAAAATTTTGAAGTTTGTTTATTTTTTTAGTAATCTCGGCACCCAACCTAGGGCTCAAATTCATGACCCCGAGATCAACAGTCGCGTGTTCTACTGACAGAGCAGCCAGATGCCTGACAAACGAAGCTAGTTCTTCAACAAATAAACTGGAAAGGGGGAAAAACGGAGGTAGAAGGGAACCTGTCGATGACAAGACACAAGAAACGTTATCAACCAATTGCAACATACGGATCTTAATTTGTATCCTGATTTGAACAAATTAGAGAGAGAAATTTGAACTCTAATAGTATATTAGGGGTTGTTAAGAAGTTGTTGGTATAGGGGTGTCTGGGTGGCACCCTTGGTTGGGTGTCTGACTCTTGCTTTCAGTTGGGGTCATGATCTCGGGGTCTTGAGATCAAGCCCTGCGTCTGGCCCCACACTCACTGGGGGGTCACCTCAAGATTCTCTCTCTCCCTCTCCCTTTGCCCCTTCTGCTTCTGTTGTCTCTCGAATAAATAAATATTAAAAAATTGTTGTTATAATATCATACCGTAGCTATGTTTTCTCAGGACGAGTCCTTACTTTTTAGAGATGCGTACTGAAATATTTACAGTTGAAATGATACGATGCCTAGGTTTGCTTCAAAATAATCCATGGGGAAGAAGGTGGGGGTAAAGATAAAGTAAACTTGGTCATTGGTGATCATTTTTGAAGCCAAATGACGGTATTTTAGGGTTTTTTATACTATTCTCCTTACTGTTTGAGATGTCGACATGTTCCCTAATCAGAACAATGAAAAGAAGATACGTGGTATTCCCATCTTTCCTGGGTCCTAACCCTCCCTGCCTGGGATGGGAAGGGGTGCTGCCCTTAGTCCCAAGTAGGCCAGTGTCTCAGCAGAATTTAGAATGCCACACATCTGCGAATTTTCTAAAATTTTTGGTGAAGGACAGAGTCAATTTTTCGTTTTGCTAAATTAAAACAAAACAGGGCTGGGGCACCTGGGTGGCTCAGTCCGTCAAGCGTTTGCTTTTTTAGGTTCAGGTCGTGGTCCTAGGATCATGGGATCGAGCCCAGCATCCAGACTCCCTGTTCAGTGCGGAGTCTGCTTCTCTCTCTCCCTCTGCCCTACCCTCCCCCACCCCCCACCCCATTCATTTTCTTTCTCAAATAAATACATAAAATCTTAAAAAAGAACCCACCATCTACTCTCAGCACCAATTCCTAAAAGCAAGAGCCTATGAGCACCAATGACTCATTTCAGAAAATGTGCCTTTCAACTGAGGACGGTCAGCCTCACAGACAAACTTGCTTCGGTGACCTTATTTTCTCAGTTCACCCTGCACTGGCTACACAAACAGCCTGGGGAGGGGAAGGAAGACTGGGGGTTGGGGGGCGGCTGCTCTCATTTCCCTTTTCTAGTGAGGGAAGGACTTGGATGCTGTAGGACTTAAAACCCATAGCTACTCAAGGAGTGCAGGGGAGGGTCCCCCAGTACTTGTGGACCCACCCCCCTTTTCTGAAGCTCTTTTTTATCTACTCCTACTTTTGTGTGCATGGGGGAGGGAGGGGAGTTGCAGATTCAAGGAGGGCTTTCCTGCCAGGGGCCTCTCAGTGTGGGATATTTGGAAATGAGATGTATTTTTGCCCAAGTGATAAGTAACAGCAGGCCCCAAGCAGCACAGGCCTTCTGTTGGTGCTCGGCTGACACCGAGGGCTCCTTTGGGACCACAACCTCGCTGTTGGCATAGCTGGTGCGTGCGTGTGTCCCAGACACCCGAAACCCCCATTTCAAACACGGTAACTTGCTCTTCTCCCAACCTTGCCTCCTCGCTCCTGTAGCCCACCTCCCAACTGCTTTTGATGTCTTCCTCAGGGCAGCGTATTTCGGGATCAGATATGAGCCTTTTCCCTGGCAACTCAGGGACGCGCCCGAGAGATCATTTGCGGTGATGAAAATCTTCTGGAACTAGATAGAAGCTAGATAGGACAATGTTATGAACAGAGTAAATGCCACAGTAGAAAATCATGTCATGTGTATCTTGAAATGAAAGCAATAAATAGACAGACTGTCCCCTGGGTTCTCCTTGGGGCAAAGTCCTAAAGAAAGTTGCATGTGGTTCACCCCTCATTTCGTAGAGGAGAGTCCTGAGGTCCACCCGGGGAAGGCAAGCGTTTAAGGACCCATCGCCTATTAGGCAGAGGAGGGGCAGGACTCCATATGTCCAATTTCACCCACTACCATGAACTTTAGGTCCTGATGAGACAGCCACACGGGCCTTGTCTCCTTTCACAGTAACGGATTCTTGCCAGGGGATCTGGTCGTCCTCGGTTCACAAGCAGGCACCAGACATGTTTCGTTTGGCTGTGCTGTGTCTAATAGTCTTCAAATTAATTGCCAGCATTGGAAATCAGGAAAGTTTCCATAAAAATCCAGATTTCCAGCATCTTTCAAAGAGCAGCTGCTCCAGCAGCCTTGAACCCCCATCCCCATATGGCGGTGATGGGAGCTGGGGGGGGTGTTTCCCACTGCTCCCCACTAACTCCCACTTATCCCCAGGCCTCTGTTGTTTTTCTAATGCTCCCCTGGTTTATTCATTTCCACTGCCTGCTTCCTAAGGACTGGCACCCCTGCTTTGGCCCTGGGCTGGAGAACGGAGGGTCTCTGCACGTTTTTCCTGGGCGGCAGTGCAGCGACAGGGCAGGGTTCACACAACTGGGGTCTGTGTGTCTCAACCTTTTCTCCTCCACCTACACTGTGGTCCCGAGATGCCGCAGGCTAGTTTTGGCTACAGAATTTGCTTCTCTGCGGTGCCTGGCTTTTAAGCACCTTCCCCATTTTACAGATGGAGAAGCTATAGGAGAAAGAAACATAGGGATATGTCCAAAGAAAAAATTCTCCTGAAGGCTAGGATTGTGTCCGAGGGGGTGTGGGCATAGAGGGGCATCTCCATGCAGTGGAATGTACTCAGCCGTGAAAAGGAATCACGTTCTGATACTTGCCACAACAGTGGATGGACGTTGAAAACATTTTGCTAAGTGAAAGGAACCCGTCACAGAAGGGCACATTGTGTGTGACTTATGTGAGGTGCCTAGAAGAAGCAAATTCAGAGACAGAAGGTATAATTGAGGTTAGGAGGGGATGGAGAGGCAGGGATGGTGAGCTGGTGTTGCGTGAGCACAGAGCATGATAAATTTTGGAAATAGTGATAATCGTTGCATCATACTGTGAACGTAAATGCCACTGAACAGTTCACTTAAAAGGATTTAGATAGAGGTGCCTGGGTGGCTTAGTCAGTTGAATGACTGGCTCTTGGTTTTGGCTCAGGTCATGATCTCGGGGTCCTGAGATCAAGTCCTGTTTCGAACTCCATGCCAACATGGGGTCTGCACTCAGCTCTGAGTCTGCTTGTCTCTCTCCCTCTGCTCCTCCCCTCCCCCGCTCTCTCTCCCTCTCTCCCAGATAAATAAAATCTTTAAAAAAAAAAAGGGTAAAAATGGCACATTTTAGATGCTTTAGCACAATAAAAGAAATAAAAGAAAAATGTTACTATCAACAGGAACTTGGATGAGCTACCTCTGCCCCCTCCCCCGGTAGTGCTGATAAACCTAGAGAAAGGGGAACGCAATGTTTAAAAAGTTCTATTGTCATTAAAGGCACCAGGGACAGGGAGAGTGAGCCTTCCCTTCCAACTCTCAAGACTCAGTAACTCATGTTTGGTCTTCAGACATTGGCTTACGTGCAGCTCACGCGTCTGCCTGTGGCTCACTTGTCCACAAGCAGGTCACGTGTCCACCCTCGGCTGGCTCTCCTTGGTCTTCCCCAAAACATCCACGGTGCTCAGTGGACTTGTACTGTGTCCTCCTTCAGGGTGATAATCTGATTCATGTGTGTTCTGTAAGCATCATGGTATCACGTGAGCAGGGATCATGCCCGGTGTTTGGTTCAACATTATATCCCCAGCACGTAGCCCGGGGCCTGGCACATAGTAGGCTCGCAACCAGTATTTCATGAACACAAGACTAGAAGTTCATAAGAGCCGTCAGCCAGACCCCAGTGTCTCCCAGTGAAGACCGGTGGTCAGCCTCCACCGTGTGGCCCAGATGGTCCTTCCTTGATGATTTCTCCTGCTGGGGGGTAGGGGGGTCACTCTCCCTTTCTGGCTTGCCTTATCCATTTCTGCTGTTTGCAACAACATCACCACCACCAACAAACCTTCCATGATGCAACCTCTCTGAGCCTTGGTTTCCTCATCTACGAGGTGGAGGCATCATAGCACCTTCCATTTATTCATTTTAATAAGGAGGACATGAGTGAACTCAGTTCCCCTTCACCATGACGAGGATGAAGAGGAGGAGGAGGAAGAAGAGGATGGGGAAGTTCATACCATGCATGTCTTCTAGCGCTGCTGTAACAAATGACCACAATTAAGTGGTTTTATTTTTTTAAAAGATTTTATTCATTTATTGGACAGACAGAGATCACAAGTAGGCAGAGAGGCAGGCGGAGAGAGAGGAGGAAGCAGGCGCCCTGCTGAGCAGAGAGCCCGATGTGGGGCTCGATCCCAGGACCCGGAGATCATGACCTGAGCTGAAGGCAGAGGCTTAACCCACAGAGCCACACAAGCGCCCCAATTAAGTGGTTTTACAACCCAAATTTATTCTCTAACTGCTCCGGAGGTCAGAAGTCCAAAAAGGGTCAGCAGGGCTGCATTCTTCCCAGGGGGTCCAAGTATCCATTTCCTTAGCTCTTTTAGCTTCTAAAGGCTGCCTGTCTTCCTTGGGCCTGCATCACCCCAACCTCTGCTCCCGTTGTTACCTCTCCTCTGACTCTCACCCCGCTGCCTCCCTCTGATAAGGACCCTTGGGATTGATAACCCCCGACAATCTCTCCATCTTGAGATTCTGAGCCCAATCTGCAAACTCATCTGTTAAGTCCCTTTTGCCATGAAAAGTAACATACATGTGGGTTCTGGGGATTTGGACATCGTTGGAGGGCTGTTACGTAACCTACCACTCCCTGTGCTCAAATTTTGGTATATGATCATTTATGTAGAAGATTCCAAGATAAATAAATGGTCTTTCCCGCCTTCCAGTTGCTTCTCATCCTGCTGGGGAGACAGAATATTTTTGTCTCACGAAGACAGTCCACAAAGCCCCTGGCGGTGGGGCCAATGCTGTCACGGCAGGTGCATGAGACATTGATGCGATGAAGGCGAATGCCCGATTCTCTTCTTTCTCTCTGTATCTCCTTGCCTTGAAGTTGGGGCTTACCCTGTAGGCTGCACCCTCCGCCCAAATCTGGGGCTTATGTCCCCAGGAACCATACCAGTGGATGCTGTCCCCTGGAGATGAGCCCCTTCTCATAGGCATGGAACAGAGGCCTTTGCTTTCTACTTTTATGGATTGCTATGGTCTGAATGTTTGTGTCCCTCCCCACCCCCCATGTTGAAATCCTAGTCCCCAAGGGAGATAGTAATAGGATGCGGGTAAATTTGGGAAATCCTTATATCATGAGGGTGAGTCCTTGTGAATGGCATTAGTGCTTTGCAAAAAAGGGCTTCAGAGAGCTCCCTTCATCTACAATCCAGAAAGGGGTCCCCACCTGAGCACCTCTGCACCCGGATCTCAGACTTGCAGCTTCTAGAACTGTGAGTGACAAATTCTGGTTTTGACAAGCTGTATGGTCTGTGGTATCTTTTTTTTTTAAGATTTTATTTATTTATTTGACAGAGAGAGAGATTGTAAGTAGGCAGAGCAGCAGGCAGAGAGAGGAGGAAGCAGGCTCCCTGCTGAGCAAAGAGCCCAATGTAGGGCTTGATCCCAGGACCCTGAGATCGTGACCCGAGCCAAAGGAAGAAGCTTTAACCCACTGAGCCACCTAGGCACCCCGGTCCGTGTTATTTTTGGTAGAGCTGACCACATGGACTAAGACACTGGTGGTTTTTTCATCTGGACTCTGGGGAGAAGGTTCTCAGTGTTAAACTGGCTTAGGGTCTGGAAGGTAAATTTTTGGTAAAATGGGGTGTGGGAAGGTGGAGGGCACATATCCCTACTCTAACTTCCCAGAGCTCTGGAGAAATTTTATCAGTTAGAAAGAGGGCAGGGCGGTCCAAAGAACAGGAAATCAGCTACCATGTTATACACCGTGGGAGCTGTTCCATGAAAGCATGAACCTTGCAGATCTTTCATCAAGACAGTAAAACGTCACTGCCAACAGCAGTAAAGACAGGCTGTGAGCAATTTAATTGAGTTACCTGGAAGAGAGACTTACCACTGCGCATCTAGTTTCCAGGTAACTGACTCTGGGTCTGGTACGTTGGCTGGGACGAGCTGGGTCATTCATTGGTGGGTAGTTACTTTTTCAACTGGTTTATCTGTCCTGGGATACCTAAAAATTGTGGTATGTGCCTCACTAAGCCTTAGTTGTTGTGTGTGAGCTATGTGACAAGTCTAGAAGTCTTAAAATTTACTTATATGCGGAATCTTTTTCTTTAAAAGTAGCTTCACTGAGGGGCATCTGGCTGGCTCTGTAGTTGGAGCACGTAACTCTCGATCTCAGGGTTGTGGGTTTGAGCCCCACATTGGGTGCAGAGATTACTTAGAAATAAAATCTTTCGAAAAATAGCTTTAGGGATGCCTGGGTGGCTCAGTTGGTGGGGCCACTGCCTTTGGCTCAGGTCTTGGTCCCAGGGCTCTTTGCTCAGTGGGAGCCTACTTCTCTCTCTCTGCCTGCTGCTCTGCCTACTTGTGATCTCTCTCTCCGTCAGGTGAATAAATAAAATCTTTTTTTTTTTTTAAAGATTTTATTTATTTATTTGAGAGACAGAGATCACAAGTAGGCAGAGAGAGACAGGCAGAGAGAGAGAGGAGGAAGCAGGCTCCCTGCTGAGCAGAGAACCCGATGTGGGGCTCGATACCAGGACCCTGAGATCATGACCTGAGCCGAAGGCAGAGACTTTAACCCACTGAGCCACCCAGGCGCCCAATAAATAAATTCTTTTTTAAAAAATTAAAAAAATACCTTTATTGAGATATAATTCACACAGCATACAATTCACCTATTTAAAGTAAATAATTCAGGGTCGTCCACGTGGTGCAGTGGGCTAAGCATCCAACTCTTGGTTTTGGCTCAGGTCATGATCTCAGGGTCGTGAGATCGAGCCTGGCATCAGGCTCTGTGTTCAGCCTGGAGTCTGCTTGAGATTCTCTCCTTCTCCCTGTTGTGTCACATTTCAGTACTGCGTTTCTTTATACGGCTGAATAATATTCCTTTGTATGGTGACCCCACATTCTGTTTATCCATTCATCGGTTGATGGGCACTTGGATTATTTCCACCTTTTGGTTCTGAGCAGAGAGTAATGTGGGTTGGAGAGTAAAGCAGCTATGAACACTTGTGGACAAGTTTTTGCACAAGCCCATCTTCTCTGTTCTCTCATGCCTACACCTGTGAGTAGAATTGCTAGGTCATATGGTGACTCTGTTTTAACTTTTTGAGAAACGGCCAGTTGTCTTCCAAAGCAGCTGTACCATTTAACATTCTCACCGGCAACATATGATGGTTCCTTTTTTTTTTTTTTTTTAAGATTTTACTTATTTATTTGACAGACAGAGATCACAAATAGGCAGAGAGGCAGGCAGAGAGAGAGGAGGAAGCAGGCTCCCTGCTGAGCAGAGAGCCCAATGTGGGGCTCCACCCCAGGACCCTGAGATCATGACCTGAGCTGAAGGCAGAGGCTTAACCTACTGAGCCACCCAGGCGCTCCCATACAAGGGTTCTAATTTCTCTGCATCCTCTCTGACACTTGTCGTTTTTCACTCTGCGGTTGTGGTGGGGCTATTTGATTGTACATCCCCGCTGGGTGGACCAGATGTGGTATCTCATTATGGTTTCCATATGCAGTTTCCTGGTAGTTAATGAGCTTGAGCACCTTTTCAGGAGTTTATGGGCCATTTGTGTATTTTTCCTTGGAGAAACGCCTGTTCGGATCCTTTGCGTGTTTTGTCTTTGGGTGCGTTCACCTTGAACGGTCTCCATAACCGTTAAACACTGGAGGCGCTATAGAAACATGATTCATTGTGGACAGTCTGAAGTTGGTGACCTGGATTTGACTCCCAGCTTGATTGCTCATTAGTTCATGACATGGACCATTCTCTCTGGACCTGTTTCCTACGTACACTGGAGATAGAAATATTAGCTGATTCACAGGGTTGTGGTAAAGATCAAAATAGACAGTGCGTGTCAAAGGTTTCGTAAGGACTTGCGTGTTCTCCGTCATGGTAATGACATCAACACTTACGAAGCTTTTCCTGCTTTATTACGTGCACACGTGATCTTATTTAATCTACACGGCGATCTCGCGAAATCGGTATCATCGCCTCCGTTTTACCAGTGAGAAAACTCAGGGGGATGAAGGAATGTGTGCAGAGCTTCCTACCCAGTAAGAGGCAGGGCAGAGAGATTCCTACCCGGATCTGGCAGACCCTGGGGCCCTCGGAAAGCAAGCGTCAGTTTGGAAAACTTTTTAGCCTGAATTGCTGGCGTGTCCTCTCGTGGCTTCCGCTATTCAAATGCAACTGTAATTAAGCAAATGCCATCAGAAAGGAATCAGAGAAGAACCCAGTAATGAAATCATCAACAGCTTATGCAGCCAGAGAAAAACTACAGCAACCCCGAGAAAAATGGGCTCATTTCGCTCTGGGCTGGCTTCTGAATCAAGGAGTTTTTCACAGTCTTGGCAAGCGCTCCTTGTTTGGCAAAGGAGCTAGCTGGAAACCTGTGAAAGCCAAGGGTCCAGCATGGCCCACCCCCACCTCCCTGGAACCACGATTTGCAATTTCTGTGTAGTTCCCCTTGGCGACATTGGGTGTCACCTTCGAGTTGTCTGAAGCCAATAGCCCCTGGAAATGGACCAAATGCGTTGTTTTCCAAGGGTTTTGGGGTCTGTGGGATCCAGTTTTGGAGGTATGCATCCCCGGCACGCCTGCCCCCGACTCATCCTGGATAACCTGGTTTTCCTCTTTGGGGCCAAGCATTGTCCAGAAAGAAGTGAAAGCCAAGGATAAGCTTTGAGTTTGAAAAATGGTCTCCATGGTCATGACTTTTGCAACTGGCTTCTCTTCCGTTGGCAGAGGAGTGGAGAGACAGTGAATTAGAAGCCCAGTAGGGGCGCCTGGGTGGCTCATTGGGTTAAACCTCTGCCTTCGGCTCAGGTCATGATCCCAGGGTCCTGGGATGGAGCCCCGCATCGGTAGCGAGCCTGCTCCCCCCTCCCCTGCCTGCCTCTCTGCCTACTTGTGATCTCTCTCTGTCAAATAAATAAAATCTTAAAAAAAAAAAAAAAATCGAAGCCCAGTAGCTCTCAGAACCCTTAGTCCCAGACTTCTCCGCACCTTCCCAGAACAACTCATCTGCTCGTACATCCGTGTCCCTGCTAGGCTGTGAGTAACTGTGACAGTCTGGGGGCAGCAATTCTAATCCTCCCTCTCTCCAGCCTCTGTTCCTCCTTTCCTTTGTTCCTGCATTCCATGCATGTTTCCCAAGTAGGTATCCTGTGCCACAAACTAGGGCAAAATAGCAAAGTTCTCTTTCTTCCTGGAACCGACATTCTAATTTCCTCATTATCGTCATGTTCCCAGCACTGAGCACACAGTAGGCACTTAATAACTGCTTTAATGGCTTGTGGATACACTTCTCTTCCTGTTCTGTCCTATGCATATTCTTTTTTTAAAATTAATTAATTAATTAATTAATTTTTAAAATTAAAAAAAATTTTTAAATTTATTTGACAGATAGGGATCACAAGTAGGCAGAGAGGCAGGCAGAGAGACAGAGAGAGGAAGAAGCAGGCCCCCCACTGAGCAGAGAGCCTGATGCGGGGCTCGATCCCAGGACCCTGAGATCATGACCTGAGCTGAAAGCAGCGGCTTAACCCACTGAGCCACCCAGAGCCCCTGCATATTCTTTTTTAAAAAAGATTTTATTAATATATTTGAGAGAGAGAGAGCATGAGTGGTGGGAGGGTTGGAGGGAGAGGGAGAAGCAGACTCCCCGCTGAGCAGGGAGCCCATGTGGGGCTTGATCCCAGGACCCTGAGATCATGACCAAAGCCCGAGGCAGTTGCTTAACAGACTGAGCCACCCAGGCATCCCTCCTATGCATACCCTAACACATACACATGATATTTAAATTTTAGATGGAAAGGAGATTACTTTAATGCTATCCTGTGACCTTCTCCCCTACCTAATAGTATATTCTGACCATCTTTCTATGTTAGAACATAGAAATCGACCTCAGTGTTTACAGGTCCCCCAATGCTAACTGGGGTCTTTCTGCCCCTGGGAATCCAGAAGGGACTGGCTTGAACCCCAAGTCTATTCCCTGGAGAGTTTTGAGGTCAGGTTAGGACTGCTTGCGTTCTCCTGGTCACCTCCAGTCCCTGTCGTGGCTTCTGCTAGGTTTATCCCATCCAGGGTCCTTAACCAGTTGCCGATGGATGGACGCTTAGGTTGTTTCCAGTCTTTTGCTAATATAAACACTGTAGCAATGAACAACAACTTGTTCATCCTTCCTTGTATGCACATTGAATAAGTTGTTGAAGTACTGTTGGGTGAGTTTAGCAGTAGGTACTACTGTAGATACAGATACAGCAGTATGAGCGCATATTGATGAATTCTCTTCACAGTGATGGTGCTAATTTTCATCCTGATTGGATGTCTTTGCAAACAGTGGTCTTCGTTTATCTGTGCAAACACACACACACACACACACACACAAACTTATTTTTCATATTCCTTGCCTTTTTTTTTTTTTCAGGTGAGCTGTTAATAGGAAGGAACCTTTTGTATGTTAGGGAAATTATCCCTCTGTAATTTGAAATACAAGTATCTTTTAGTTTATTATTTGTTTTTGCATCATTTTTCTAAATCGCTGGCTAGCATTCTATTAAATGGGCCTTTCTATTTGGTCTGTTTCCAATTTTTTGCTATTATAAAGATTTAATTAATTTATTTATTTTACGCAAAGTCTCCAACCGATGTGGGGCTCAAACTTACAACCCGTGACCAAGAGTCACGTGACCTACTGAGCCAGCCGGTCGCCTCCCAGCTGTTTGCTCTTATAAACTGCACAGCTCTTTCCACCAATCTGCATTGTGTCTCTGTATCTAGGCTAAATTCCTAAAAGTGCAATTGCTTGGTTAAAGAATATGAACTTAAAAAAACCTTTTGATATGTATTGCATTTTGGATAATACATTGAAAAAAATTTTTTGTTATTATTTTAAAACAACAAACGTTCATTGGTTTAAAAAAATCCCCCATGTGCCAGTCACCCATTCACCGGGACTGGCTGGCTGGTCTGATCTATACTCCCACCCACTTCCGCTTCTTCCCAGTTCTAGTGGAGCAAATCGTCTACAAAGATTGAAGGATTTGGAGAGAATCTATCTTTGGATGAGAGACTCACCACCTCTCCTTTTCCAGATGGTGGCAACGGAGAGTTACCCAACGCTGCTGTTTGGATGACTTATGCACTGGGGGCTGGTCATGGGATGAATGTATAATCCCACCCTGATCGCCCCTTCTCTGGATCCCCACTCTGCTTTTGCAGTTGGGGGAGAGAAACGATCACCCACGAGGATGACTCAGCCAGCCCCAGGCCATTTTGGTCCAAAGCAGAATCCCCACAGACCCAAAGGCTTTGCTTCAACCATAAGTTTTCACTTACTTTTGATTCATCCCGTCCCAGACAGGCAGGAAATAGTTGGTAGTGCATGAATCATGTAGGAGACTTTTTTCTGTACCCTTCCATAATTTTTTTTTAAAGATTTTACTTATTTATTTGACACAGAGAGAGAGATCACAAGTAGGCAGAGAGGCAGGCAGAGAGAGAGGGGAAGCAGGCTCCCTGCCGAGCAGAGAGCCTGATGCAGGGCTCGATCCCAGGACCCTGAGATCATGACCTGAGCCGAAGGCAGAGGCTTTAACCCACTGAGCCACCCAGGCGCCCCATGCCCTTCCATTTCTACGTGGCTTCCTTGAACAATAACCCACCCCAGTGATGGGCAAACTCCCCCATGCTGTCTCATCTAGATGGGCACTGACATCTATGTCCTGGCTGGGCCACTGAGACTCGGGGAGGGAACGGTCACCCAGCCTCGTAAGCGGGAGTGCCTGCCAGGGTCAGTGCCTGCCTTTGTGGGCTGTTTCCACTCTTTCCACCTCACACTGCATCTCAGAAACGCTCCTCCCCGGGGAGGGGCTCCCTGTAGCCACCTGGAGGGGAAATGATGTTAAACACGGTCTTCAGGAGCGTAAAACCTCCTTCAGGGAGTTTGTGACATCGCCTTTCATGCAGGCTCTCAAATGAAAAACAGGATCATTGGGGCGCCTGGGTGGCTCAGTGGGTTAAGTGTCTGCCTTGGCTCAGGTCATGATCTCAGGGTCCTGGGACAAGGCTCAGGTCATGATCTCAGGGTCCTGGGATCCAGCCCC
Organism: Enhydra lutris kenyoni; assembly: GCF_002288905.1. Classification (NCBI taxonomy): domain Eukaryota; kingdom Metazoa; phylum Chordata; class Mammalia; order Carnivora; family Mustelidae; genus Enhydra; species Enhydra lutris. Next base: position 6,227,678 of record NW_019154129.1, on the reverse strand, counting down.
GCATCAGGCTCTCTGCTCGGCGGGGAGCCTGCTTCCCCCTCTCTCTCTCTGCCTGCCTCTCTGCCTACTTGTGATCTCTCTCTGTCGGTGCTTCGGACAAGCCTTGGAGCGAGAGAAGCTTTCCTGCCCCCACTGAGGTCAGCCCCATCCTTGGGCGCCCCAGCCACCCGAAAAGTCAGAGGCGGATGCCCGGCCGCCATCCCTCAACTCTGCTCAGGGAATGCTCCCCTGGGCCGGGGCCCCCCGGTGGGCTGCGTTGTCTTGGCAAAATCTTAAAGGAAAGAAAAACAGGCTCATCTTCACTCTCCCCCACTCCCCACAGCCTGGCATTTGTCACTGCCCTCCTTCACTTTCTCTCTCTGACATTTTCAGAACTTGCAGTGAGCCCTCCAAACACAGCTCACATCTTTTGATTCTTCTGCATGCCTGTGTCCCACGCTGGCCTCTCTTACTTGGGGAGTGACATTCCCCTCTTAACTGTCGGTGGCTTCTTCTCTGTCTCTGCTGCAACCTATTCTCACAAAACAAGGCCGGAATGAGCTTTTAAAACCCACACCAGGTCTTCTCACCATTCTGCCTAAAATCCTTCAATGACTATCTTCCCATCGTTTCAACGTAGGCAAAATGCAAACTCCTCTCCTTACCCTCTGTCAGGGAAACTGGTTACTGCCTGGCCACATGTCTCAGCTGCACTTTTTTTTTGTTTTTAAGATTTTATTTATGTATTTGACAGAGAGAGAGGAAGAGAGAGAGAGAGAGAGCATGAGAAACACAAGCAAGGGGAGTGGCAGAGGGGAAAGGAGAACCAGACTCCCCACGGAGCAGGGAGTCTAATGCAGGGCTCAATCCCAGGACCCTGAGATCATGACCTGAGCTGAAGGCAGATGCTTAACCTACTGAGCCACCCAGGCGCCCCTCAGCTGCACGTTGTTGCAGGCGTGTTGGCTGTCTTTCATCTCCCATCATTAGCACTGTCTGTGCAGCCCCAGTCCATTGCACCTGTGGCTTCCTCTGCCTGGACTATTATGAATCCGATCCTTCTCATCCTTTAGGACTCTGGCGAAGTGACTGTGCCTCAGAGACCCCTCCCTATCATCTGTGCAGATCATCCCTTCCCCTCCTTTTATTTTTATTTTTATTTATTTATTTTCTTTTTAAAGATTTTATTTATTTATTTGACAGAGGGAGACACAGTGAGAGAGGGAACACAGGCAGGGGGAGTGGGAGAGGGAGAAGCAGGCTCCCCGCCGAGCAGGAAGCCCAATGTAGGGCTCAATCCCAGGACCCTGGGATCGTGACCTGAACCCAAGGCAGATACTTTAATGACGGAGCCACCCAGGTGCCCCTGGTGTCTTGTACCCTTAGTGTCCAGTTGTGTGTCTAACACATCGGAAATACCCACTAGGGAGTTTCAGGGAGTCTTACCAGCTTCAGCTCGTCTTGTGTTCCTTGCTCTGTGTCATGTCTATTGTCCCTGCTCTGGCTCGTCATCTCCCTGTCAATGACTGGAAGAACCTTCCATCAGTCCTCCTTGCTGCCTCACTTTTTGCCTTCTTTTTAACACAAATCTGATCTCCCTTTTCTACTTTAAACCCTTTGTTCTTTCCCTATTACTCCCTGCCAGCTGTTGGACCTCGGGCCTGTTCCATGAACTTTTAGCCTCAGCCTTCGTCTTCCCATCTGTGGAATGGGAGTAATAATTGCACCTACCTGACCAGCTGGATATGAAGAGTGAATGAGAATCAGCACAAAGTATGGAGCCCAGTGCCCAGACCTGAGAGCCCACCCAGATGCTAGCTTTCGGGATTAATGTCAGCTTTTTTTTCTTAAGATTTTTTATTTATTCATTTGATAGACAGATCACAAGCAGGCAGAGAGGCAGGCAGAGAGTGAGGAGGAAGCAGGCTCCCTGCTGAGCAGAGAGCCTGATGCGGGGCTCGATCCCAGGATGCGGGGCTCGATCCCAGGACCCTGGGATCATGACCCGAGCCGAAGGCAGAGGCTTTAAACCACTGAGCCACCCAGGCGCCCCTTAATGTCAGTTTTTGTTTTGGATTGAGGCTAGAAGGCCAAGGCAAGGCAAAATGAGCCCTTTGTTAAGAGGGGGAAAATCACATATTCAAAGCTGGCTTGCCCAGCAACTGTTCAAAATGGTGAAGAAGCAGTTTGCCTAGCATCTTAGCCTGCTGAAGCTTGGAGAAGTTTGAAAGCATGAGTGTGCCTGTCATTATATACACAAAACCAATACAGTAAGTGAAAAACTTAAAATAGGCTCACATTTATATTAAAATCATATAATTTGGCCCATAGACATAATCTTAGATATAGAAATATAGGGATTCATTTTAATCATGGCTCGGAATTGGTGTTCCTCATTTCTGAAAAAACCTCTTAATCAGGAAATTTCAAAAAAAAATGTTTAAAATGCATGGGAACACATTTCAGAGCAATTCCAAAATTTAATGTGTGCAAATTATTCATATATTCATCATTTCATTATAGCACATCAGATTTGGGGAATCAAGTGCAGGGTAAAGAGAATATCCATTAGCTGCTTAAAAAAAAAAGGCCCTTAAAAGTAATGAATTTAAATATTGTAATTACCGTCCTATTGGCTCAGAACTCTCCCCAAAGCATTAGCCATTTAATAAGATTGGTACTTCTCTCTCTCTTTTTTTTTTTTAAAGATTTTATTTATTTATTTGACACAGAGAGAGAGAGAGAGAGATCACAAGTAGGCAGAGAGGCAGGCAGAGAGAGGAGGAAGCAGGCTCACCACTGAGCAGAGAGCCCGATGCGGGGCTCGATCCCAAGACCCTGAGATCATGACCTGAGCCGAAGGCAGAGGCTTAACCCACTGAGCCACCCAGGCGCCCCAAGATTGGTACTTCTCATTGATTTGAGAGATTGGTGAGAAACCTTTCTTTTCAAGAAGTCAGGCTTCCTGTAGAATTGAACTGAGCTAGTATGCTTTGGTAAGAGTCATGGAACCTGATAGGGGACTCGATCTCATGACCCTAAGGTCATGATCTGAGCTGAAACCAAGAGTCTGATGCTCAACCAACTGTACCATCCAGGTGCTCCTTATTTGGGAAGTTTTCCTTTTTTTAGATTTTATTTATTTATGTATTTGAGAGAGAGAGTGGGGGGAGGGGCAGAAGGAGAGGGAGAAGCCGGCTCCTGAGCCAGATGTGGGACTGGATCCCAGCATCCAGGGATCATGACCCGAACTGAATGCAGATGCTTAGCTGACAGCCACCCGGGCTCCCCTCCTTCCAGATATTTCTGTGCATTTACAAACACACATGTACATATAGAAATGTACAGAGATAATGCCTGGTTTCTAATTTGCATCTTTTAAAATTCAAAGTTATACATGCACACAGCCTAAAAACCAAATTGTTATACAAGACCGTTTACTGAGTCCTCAAGAGTGCCAGGTTCCGGGCTGCAGTGCCATTCCAAGTCAGTTCTAAGTGGTAGCAGGAGGTAACTGCTGCTACCTTTGTCCCTCGGGGTGTACCACACCCACCTCCTAGTCCCCAGCCCTGGTGTCTTCAGTATTATCTTTTTTTTTTTTTTTTTTTAAAGATTTTATTTATTTATTTGACAGAGAGAGATCACAAGTAGGCAGAGAGGCAGGCAGAGAGAGAGGAAGGGAAGCAGGCTTCCTGCTGAGCAGCAAGCCCGATGCGGGACTCGATCCCAGGACCCTGGGATCATGACCTGAGCCGAAGGCAGCGGCTTAACCCACTGAGCCACCCAGGCGCCCTTTTTTTTTTTTTTTTTTTTTTTAAGATTTTTATTTATTTATTTATCTGACAGACAGAGATCACAGTAGGCAGAGAGGCAGGCAGAGAGAGAGGGAGGGAAGCAGGTTCCCTGCTGAGCAGAGAGCCCGATGCGGGGCTCGATCCCAGGACCCTGGGATCATGACCTGAGCCGAAGGCAGAGGCTTTAACCCACTGAGCCACCCAGGCGCCCCTATCTTTTTTTTTTTTTTTTAAAGATTTTATTTATTTTTTTGACAGAGAGCGAGCACAAGTAGGGAGAGAGGCAGGCAGAGAGAGAGGGGGAAGCAGGCTCCCCGCTGAGCGGAGAGCCTGATGTGGGGCTCAATCCCAGCACCCTGAGATCATGACCTGAGTCGAAGGCAGAGGCTTTAACCCGCTGAGCCACCCATGTGCCCCTCTTCAGTATTATCTTATTTGATCTTCGGCACCACTCAAGTGATAGGTGCTCTCCTTATCGTCTGTCTTTTCCAGACTAAGCAGTCCAAGCTCTGACCAGTTAAAGAACTTTGACCAAAGCCACATGACCCGTCACGGGGAGTTTACCAGAATCTCCAATCAGGCCGTCTGTCTCCAGGATGCGATGACACCAGAATGTCTCCTGCGGTCTGAAGTCGCTCTTGGGTCTACCTGAGGGCAACGCTGGGAGAAGAAATGTAGTGGAAGGTGAAGCAAAACCAGTGTGAAATGCTGCTTTGCATTCTGTGTCCCATGACACCTTGAATCGTGCCAGGACGTCACACGTCATCAGAGGCATCGGTCCTGCGGCTTTCTTGCCGGGACAGGAAGCTGCCTGGAAGAGGGTCGTGCTGGAACAGCCATGCCCGTGGCATCCCAGAACCCAGTCGCGCTGCTCGGACCTTGGCTCCTTCTCCTCTTAAGTCAGTGGCCTCCTGCATTTTGTTCTTGAATCTCCATCACGAGGAAAGCGAAGTGAGACAACGGCAAGAGCCGCTCTTGCTTCAGACACTTGAATGATTTCACCACAAGAACTGAGGAACCCCGTCTCATTCTTCGAATCGCTTCATCACGTCGCAAATGTGCGGATGTTTCCAAGTTATTTATGGCTTAAGAAAGACTTTTTTTTTTTTTTAAGATTTTATTTATTTATTTGACAGACAGAGATCACAAGTAGGCAGAGAGGCAGGCAGAGAGAGAGGGGGAAGCAGAGAGCAGAGCCCGATGCGGGGCCCGATCCCAGGATTCTGGGATCATGACCTGAGCTGAAGGCAGAGGCTTAACCCACTGAGCCACCCAAGCGCCCGAAAGCCTTTTTTTTAAAAAAGCTTATTTATTAATTTGTTTTTTGTCATCTCGGCGCCCAATGTGGGGGTCGAACTCACGCCCCTCCAGGTGGAGAGTCACGCGCTCCGCGGACTGAGCCAGCCGGGCGCCCTGTGTTTAATTGTATAAGAAACTGCCCAACTGTTTTCCAGAGCGACTGTATACATTCCGCATTCCTACCAGCAGTGTATAAGAGTTTTATTTATTTACTTCCCTCACCAGTGCTTGGTCTTGCCAACCAATATGCTTGGAATGAGAGCTCACTGTGGTTTTAATGTGCATTGCCCCAGATGGCTAATGATATCAAGTCACTTTCCATGTGGTTATTTGCCTTTTCGGTGAAGTGTCTTTTCAAATCTTTGCTTGTTTTTTAGAGAGGTGCGGAGGGGCTGAGGGAAAGGGAGAGAGAGAATCTCGAGCAGGCTCCACGTGCAGCGAGCAGGGTTCGATCAAGACATGGCCCCTTAACTAACTGAGTCACCAGGCACCCAAGTCTGCCCATTTAAAAAAAATTTTTTTTTAAAGATTTTATTTATTTATTTGACAGACAGAGATCACAAATAGGCAGAGAGGCAGGCAGGGGGTGGGGGCGGAGAAGCAGGCTCCCCGCTGAGCGGAGAGCTCGATGCAGGGCTCGATCCCAGGACTCTGGGATCATGACATGAGCCAAAGGCAGAGGCTTTGACCCACTGAGCCCAGGCACCCCAAGTCTGCCCATTTTTAAATTGGGTTGTATGCTTTATTATACACTCCACTTGTTACTGTTGAGTTTTGAAAATTATGTGTTTTAAATACAAGTTCTTTATATATATATATATGTGTATATATATATATATACATACATATATATACACATATATATATACATATATATATATATATTTAAAGATCTTAGTTATTTATTTGCCAGAAAGAGAGTGAAAGAGCACAAGTAGGGGGAGAAGCAGACTTCCCGCTGAGCAGAGAGCCCGATGCAGGGCTCGATCCCAGGACCCTGGGATCATGACCTGAGCCGAAGGCAGAGGCTTTAACCCACTGAGCCACTCAGGCACCCCCCACAGCAAAACTTCTAATTGGAATGAGGTCCAGTGTATCCGTATTTCCTTTTATGTTCTTTTGGTATACAGCCTAAGAACTCCTTGCTTAGCCTCAGGCCCCAAAGATTTTCTCCCACTTTCCCCCACCCCAGCTTCTGTAGATTTACATTTTACATTTAAATCTGCGATCCATTTCGAATTAATTTTTGTATCCCATATAAGCTTTAGTTTGAGGTACATTCTTTTCTTGCATACGGATGTCCAATTTTTTCTACAATATGTTAAAAAAGACTGTCGTCTCTCCACTGAATTTCTCTTATACCTTTATCAAAAATCAATTGGTTGGGGGGGCGCCTGGGTGGCTCAGCTCTCCTGAACCCTCCATGGCTGCCCCCCTGACCTGGATATGACTAATCCCTTGCCCTAGGAGTCCTGGACCCACCCCTGCAGCCAGGCCAACCAGCTAGAGGTGTGGAGTTTCTGGCTCCTCCTGTAATCTCTGTCATCCTCAGAGTCGGATGAAAACCCCCCATCCTACAGGGCTGCCAAAGGGGCGACAGAAAGCAAACCAGCGGGCGCCTGGGTGGCTCAGTGGGTTAAAGCCTCTGCCTTCAGCTCAGGTCATGGTCCCAGGGTCCTGGGATCGAGGCCTGCATCGGGCTCTCTGCTCAGCAGGGAGCCTGCTTCCTCCTCTCTCTCTGCCTGCCTCTCTGCCTACTTGTGATCTCTCTCTCTGTCAAATAAATAAATAAAATCTTAAAAAAAAAAAAAAAAAAAAAAGAAAGAAAGCAAACCAGCTCAGACTACTTAACACCCTGCGGAGAACACTTTGCATTCTGGGAAACAGGAAGTGGGACGAATTCCCTCTCTTTCCTCCCTCATGGTCCCACAGACCGTTCAAATGTAGTTTCTCCTGCAGCCTGTATCAGTTTCCTGTGGCTGCCGTGACAAATTGTTCCAAAGGGAGTGGCCTGAAACAGCAGGAACTTATTCTCATAGTCCTAATTGTCTTAAATCGTGTTGCTGACATGGCCGCCCTCCCTCTGAAGGCTGCTGGGGAGAATCCTGCCTTGCCTCTTTCAGCTTCTGCTTAGCCCCGTGGCTTCATCCCTCCAGTGTTCCTCCATCTTTCCGTGGCCTCTTCTCTCTGTGTGTCCAAATCGTCCCTGCCTTTCTCTTAGACACTGCTCATTGGACTTTGGAGGTCCTGAGCTAATCAGATCTGCAAAGACCCTACCCTATTTCCGAATGAGGTCATGTCTGGGCTTCCAGGTGGAGATGAATTTGGGGGGACACTACTCAACCAATTACATAGCTCTCCTGGAGAAGTCCTGCATGTGGGACAGACAGCACATGCTTTGTCTCTCCACAGTTCACCCCGAATCAGTAGCTGTTGAGAAACTCGTGTATGGGTCTGCGAGGGCTGCCGCATTACACGTTATAGACCAAGGGCTTAAACTACAGAAGCTCCTCTTCTCACAGTTTTGCAGATGGCAAGTCCAAGACCAAAGCAGCACAGATTTGGTTTCTCTCAAGGACCCTTTCCTGGGCTTGCAGGCAATTGTCTTCTTACGTGTCCTTATGGGGTCTTTCCTCGCTGTCCTGGTGGCTCTTTTTATATGGACACTGTTCAGATGGGATGAGGGTCCTACCTCGATGACCTCATTTTAACAGAATCACCTCTTAAAAGACCCCATCTCTAAATACAGTCGCAATCTGAGGTACAGGGTGGAGGGGTTGGGAGGGTCCCAACTCAGCCCATAACACTGATTACTCACATTGTTTCACTCCCCTTGCCTCTCACCCTTGCTGGCTCATTGGCACATCCCGAGTTCAGCATTAGCACCTTCATCCTTGCCTCCTGTTCTGTTTTCCAGGGAACTTGGGCCAATATAGCATCGTTAGGAAAGAAGACAAAATCCTGTGGTTTAGCGTCAGATCTATGTTACCTGTCACGTTGGACTTAGGTGTAATAGTTTCTATGCTACATTGGATCAGAACACCACCTCCTGGGTAAATGCACCATTGACCTTCCCAATGACCTTGGTCTAAAACCCCCACTTCTACTCCTGCTGGACCCTACCTGGTCTCTGCCCTGCTGACCTCCCTGTTCTCAACACCAACCCGTGCCCTTTTTCAGGTCCTCCAGCTTGCCTGCCCCCTTCCTGGCCTATGGGGCATTGCCTTTTGTCTTCCTTTCCCCAGAAACATTGTCCCCAGGTGGCTTGCCCAGCTGCCTTCTCTCAATCTGGTGGGTCTCAAACAGAATATTACCTTTTATATCCATTTCCTAGGAATGCTATGACAATGTGTCACAGACTTGGTTGCCTAAAGCAAAAGAAATTGATTGCAATGTTGTAGGTCCCAGTCCCCACAGGTTGTGAGGTATTCATGGTGGTGGGGGGGTCATAAGCCATGCCAGGACACTTCGAACACCTGTGCCCAGACCAGCAGGAGAGAAGGAGCATCACCATACTAGTGCGGGTCATTGGCCCAGTTGACAGGAAGAGGTGTGGGTCCTTGACTATAATGGGGGAGGGGAGGAATATGCATGTAACCAGGGGGTCTACTTGGGGGCACTCCCTTGTCCCCTCTGAAACTGGGAATGAACACATGCAGGGATCTGGGCCTGAGAAAGGTGTGAGTTGCCAAGAGTTCACACCTATCAGGAGTGAAAGTTTGGGCCACGTCACCATGTGAGCCTTCCAGAACAGCTCAGGTGATGGCCAAGGTAGGGAGCTGTAGGATGAGAAGTGGAGGGAAGAATGAGACCAGGTACAGTCCCAAGACCAACCGCAGTGACAAAGGCCTTCGTCTGAATCACTAACTTCCCTCAGGGAGAGAGGCCCATGGAAGTTGTGGCAGGCTGCTCCCCGAACATGCATGGCCGCCATGACAGTGACTCTGTGATGTCCAGTAGGGAACACAATTGATTGGCGGTGCGGGCTGCTGTCACTCACCACTGCTTCCTTTATATATACTCTCTCTGTCAAATAAATAAATAAAATCTTAAAAAAAAAAAAAAAAAAAAAAGAAAGAAAGCAAACCAGCTCAGACTACTTAACACCCTGCGGAGAACACTTTGCATTCTGGGAAACAGGAAGTGGGACGAATTCCCTCTCTTTCCTCCCTCATGGTCCCACAGACCGTTCAAATGTAGTTTCTCCTGCAGCCTGTATCAGTTTCCTGTGGCTGCCGTGACAAATTGTTCCAAAGGGAGTGGCCTGAAACAGCAGGAACTTATTCTCATAGTCCTAATTGTCTTAAATCGTGTTGCTGACATGGCCGCCCTCCCTCTGAAGGCTGCTGGGGAGAATCCTGCCTTGCCTCTTTCAGCTTCTGCTTAGCCCCGTGGCTTCATCCCTCCAGTGTTCCTCCATCTTTCCGTGGCCTCTTCTCTCTGTGTGTCCAAATCGTCCCTGCCTTTCTCTTAGACACTGCTCATTGGACTTTGGAGGTCCTGAGCTAATCAGATCTGCAAAGACCCTACCCTATTTCCGAATGAGGTCATGTCTGGGCTTCCAGGTGGAGATGAATTTGGGGGGACACTACTCAACCAATTACATAGCTCTCCTGGAGAAGTCCTGCATGTGGGACAGACAGCACATGCTTTGTCTCTCCACAGTTCACCCCGAATCAGTAGCTGTTGAGAAACTCGTGTATGGGTCTGCGAGGGCTGCCGCATTACACGTTATAGACCAAGGGCTTAAACTACAGAAGCTCCTCTTCTCACAGTTTTGCAGATGGCAAGTCCAAGACCAAAGCAGCACAGATTTGGTTTCTCTCAAGGACCCTTTCCTGGGCTTGCAGGCAATTGTCTTCTTACGTGTCCTTATGGGGTCTTTCCTCGCTGTCCTGGTGGCTCTTTTTATATGGACACTGTTCAGATGGGATGAGGGTCCTACCTCGATGACCTCATTTTAACAGAATCACCTCTTAAAAGACCCCATCTCTAAATACAGTCGCAATCTGAGGTACAGGGTGGAGGGGTTGGGAGGGTCCCAACTCAGCCCATAACACTGATTACTCACATTGTTTCACTCCCCTTGCCTCTCACCCTTGCTGGCTCATTGGCACATCCCGAGTTCAGCATTAGCACCTTCATCCTTGCCTCCTGTTCTGTTTTCCAGGGAACTTGGGCCAATATAGCATCGTTAGGAAAGAAGACAAAATCCTGTGGTTTAGCGTCAGATCTATGTTACCTGTCACGTTGGACTTAGGTGTAATAGTTTCTATGCTACATTGGATCAGAACACCACCTCCTGGGTAAATGCACCATTGACCTTCCCAATGACCTTGGTCTAAAACCCCCACTTCTACTCCTGCTGGACCCTACCTGGTCTCTGCCCTGCTGACCTCCCTGTTCTCAACACCAACCCGTGCCCTTTTTCAGGTCCTCCAGCTTGCCTGCCCCCTTCCTGGCCTATGGGGCATTGCCTTTTGTCTTCCTTTCCCCAGAAACATTGTCCCCAGGTGGCTTGCCCAGCTGCCTTCTCTCAATCTGGTGGGTCTCAAACAGAATATTACCTTTTATATCCATTTCCTAGGAATGCTATGACAATGTGTCACAGACTTGGTTGCCTAAAGCAAAAGAAATTGATTGCAATGTTGTAGGTCCCAGTCCCCACAGGTTGTGAGGTATTCATGGTGGTGGGGGGGTCATAAGCCATGCCAGGACACTTCGAACACCTGTGCCCAGACCAGCAGGAGAGAAGGAGCATCACCATACTAGTGCGGGTCATTGGCCCAGTTGACAGGAAGAGGTGTGGGTCCTTGACTATAATGGGGGAGGGGAGGAATATGCATGTAACCAGGGGGTCTACTTGGGGGCACTCCCTTGTCCCCTCTGAAACTGGGAATGAACACATGCAGGGATCTGGGCCTGAGAAAGGTGTGAGTTGCCAAGAGTTCACACCTATCAGGAGTGAAAGTTTGGGCCACGTCACCATGTGAGCCTTCCAGAACAGCTCAGGTGATGGCCAAGGTAGGGAGCTGTAGGATGAGAAGTGGAGGGAAGAATGAGACCAGGTACAGTCCCAAGACCAACCGCAGTGACAAAGGCCTTCGTCTGAATCACTAACTTCCCTCAGGGAGAGAGGCCCATGGAAGTTGTGGCAGGCTGCTCCCCGAACATGCATGGCCGCCATGACAGTGACTCTGTGATGTCCAGTAGGGAACACAATTGATTGGCGGTGCGGGCTGCTGTCACTCACCACTGCTTCCTTTATATATATGTGTGTGTGTGTGTGTGTGTGTGTGTGTGTGTGTGTGTGTGTGTGTGTATTTATACTTACATATTTTAAGATTTTATTTAATTGAGAGAGAGAGAGATCATGAGCAGGGGTGAAGGGTAGAGGGAGAAGCAGACTCCCCGCTGAGCAGGGAGCCTGATGCGGGGCTCCATCCCAGGACCCTGGGATCATGACCTGAGCTGAAAGCAGGTGCTCAACCAACTGAGCCACCCAGGTGGCCTTATATAATTGTGTGTGTGTGTTGGGGGGCGGATAGAGCACGAGCTGGGTAGGGACAGAGGGTGAGAGAGAATCCCAAGCAGATTCCATGCCCAGGGCCAATCCTGACTTGGGGCTCCATCCCATGACCCTGAGACCATGATCTGAGCCAAAATCTGGAGTTGGATGCTTAACCAACGAAGCCACCCAGGCGCCCTGCCTTTATTAATTTTTGCTCTGTTTTCCCCACAAGACTGCAACCTCTGTTAGGGCAGGAACCGCACCGAAATGGAACTCACTGTAGCACCTGCTGCCTGGCACAGAGCCCAGCATGCCGTGGGCACGTGGTCTGTCTTTATTGGATGGGAGGACTTCCTCTGCCGCTCCCATCCCCCACCGAAGCCGGTGGCACTCTCAGCGCACTCTGAGCCTTGTGGCTGTTGGTGTTTAAAGTAGGGACAAAAAAGCATCACAGGGAGGAGTCACTGATTTGAAAAACAAGAAACCCCCCTTCCCTGACTCCATGAGCCTGAGAATTCCAAGCAGCCAGGACCCTCTGGAAATCAGAGCGAAGCCACTTGGGGAAGTTCTAAAGAGCTGACAGGATGTGGCACTTCTGAGAACCCGGAGGGAAAGCAGGAGTCCAGAGGCAACTGACTCTTCAAAGGGAATCTGCACCGGCCTCCAGCCTTGGTCCCAAATCAAATTAGCCTTTTCATGTCCCTGAGCAAATAAGGCTTCTGAGTGATTTGCGGAGATCTGAGTGAGAGGAAGAAACGGAGGGAGGAGCATCTCTGCATTGGAATCTTCTGGTGCAGGGCTCCCTCCGGGGGGCTGCTGGGCTCTGAGCCCTTGAACCTCCTGCCTCTCCCCTCAGCGTGGACCAGCTTCCCCCAGGCTCTGTTTCAAAGCGAAGAAGAAATGAAGCCATCGGGAGTTTGTGGGTGCTCCAGTGAGCCCATGATCCTGGTTTGGGGTTTGCTGTTCCTTTATGTCTGTGTTAGTTTTGTGTGCTTTTTGAGGTTTCTTTCAGTTTGGATTGTACAACTTGAGAAAGGGGTGGTTAGGAACAGTCGGTCTCATGACGAAGGTGTTAGCGGCAGTGAAGAGGCACTTCCGCCTGGTGGTTAATCCCATGGTTTTCCACTCTGTATCAGTCAGGAGAGACGAAGCCATGTTGCTGTAACAAAGACATCCAAGTCCCATTCATGCCGTGCGTCTGGCTTGGCTCCGGCTGCTGTAATGAGGTGTCATAGGCTGGGCGGCTTCAATGATGGAAACTTATTTCTCACACTTCTGGAGGCTGGGGAGTCCAAGATCAAGTTGATGACAGACTTGGCATGTGGTGATAGTTCTCTTCCAATTTGTAGCTGGCTGCCTGCTTGCCGAGGGCTCCCATGGCACGAGATGGCTTGAGAGAGTATGTTCTTTGGTGTCTCTTCTTATAGGGGCACCAATCCCATCATGAGGGCTTCTGCTCATGACCTCATCTAAACTTAACCACCTCCCAAAGGCCCCACCTCCAAATACTATCCTGTTGGGGGTGAGGGCTTCTACAAATAAAGTTTGGGCCCGTTGGGGTTTTGTCGTTCGGCGTGGCAGAGGAAAGGGAAAGTGATGACTTGACCACAGCCTCTGCGTTCAAGTGACACATGTTTCTTCTGCTCGCATGTCCTTGATCAAAAGCAAGTTACATGTGTAACTTCAAGAGAGATATGGAAAATACAATCTCGTCTTGTCCTCAGAAGGAAAGAGCTGCATTATTGGCAACGGCTCTAATGATCACCAGAGTGACATGGTCTAGATGTTGTGGTGAGCGTAATTTTTAGATGTGACTAATATTTAAATCAACACACTTTGAATGAGGCTGATCACCCTCCATGATGTGGGTGGGCCTCATCTAATCAGTCGAAGGCCATAAGACTGAGGTTTCCTGAAGGAAGAATTTGGCTTTAGGAATGCCACATAGAAACCCTGCTCGGGTTTCCAGACTGCTTGGCTTGCCCTCTGGGTTTTGGATTCGAGACTGCAACAACACCAAGTCTTTTCTGAATTTTCAGCCTGCTGGCCTGTCCTGTGGATTTCAGACTTGCCAGCCCCCACGACTGTGGGAGCCAATTCCTTAAAATATCTGTCTTGGCTCTTTTTGGGTCTCAAGGCTGCCAGTTCTTAGACTGGAATTTATACCAACACTATGGATTCTCCTGGGTCTCCTGCTTGACAAGTGCAGATCTTAGGACTTCCCAGCCTCCATCATTGTGTGAGTCTATTTCTTATAATACATCCCCCCCTCTCTTTATCTATCTATCATCTATCTATCTATCTACCTATCTATCATCTATCTATCTATATGAATAGATGCATATATTTATATACACACATACACACACACACACACACACACACACACACACACCCTGCTAGTTATGTTTCTCTATAGAACTCTGACTAATACAGGTGTAGAGTTCTCCTCCCAAGTAAAAAAATCCACTAAAGCCATTTGAAGAAACTGTGTACTTTTGTTTGGCGTTAAGAGCTAAAGGTCAAATGTTGTACTGTGAAAACTTGATCATAGTTTGATAATATGGGGATAAGAATCTTCTGGTTGGATGGAATTTTCCTTGAAGAACATGCTGATGGCTTTGGATGTCTGAGGCAGTGTCTGCGTCTTCAGAGCTGTAAGCAGGTGCAGAAGCGTGGGGCTGACAGGGATTGGTTGTCCTCTTGTGTTTTACTGTGTTGAGTGAGGTCAGACCTAGCAGTGTTTTGCTGATTTTACTTCATTGACAAACTTGGTCGTGAAACTTTCAAAAATCCTTATTTTAAATGTTGCTCTGCTAAGTCCCCAAATTACAGTCTTTGAGACCTGTGGGGAAATCATGGAGCTAATCTGGCCTCATTCTTCTCAAATTGTGTTCTGTGAAACATGCTCATAGATGGTCCTTGAAAAAAGGGATTCCATGGCCAAGTCGGTTTGATAAAGACGACATATGCTCTCTCTAGGATAGGAATTTAACACATTCAAAACCACAGAAGCAGATGAGATTACTCGGGAGAGGGCTTGGAAGGAAGAGGAGTGTGTGAAGTCCTGAGGTCCTACAGCTTTATTGTAACCATGAGGGGAGCCTGAAGGCAACACCCAGAAGATGGCATTGCTGAATCAAATGACAGAGAGAAACCAGAATCCTAAGACAAAACTCAAGACACTAAAGCTGATTCTACGGATGGATTTCTCAACTGGATGCCAGTAAATTCCTTTTTTTTCTCTTCTTTTTTCTGTAGAGGGAGGGAGAGGAGCAGGCGAGAGGCAGAAGGAGAGAGAATCTTAAGCATGCTCCACACTGGGGCTTGATCCAATCCCCAATATGGGGCTTGATCTCACCCTGAGATTATGAGCTGAAATCAAGAGTTAGATGTGTAACGGACTGAACCACGGTAAATACTTTTTTTTTTTAAGATTTTATTTATTTATTTGAAAGAAATAGAGAGTCTCTCTCTCTCTCTCTCTCTCTCTCTCTCTCCCACACACACACACACACACACAGGGAGAGAGAGAGAGAGAGAGAGAATGAGTGAGGGGGGGAGAGTCAGAAGGAGAAGGGGAAGCAAGCTCTCTGCTGAGCAGGGAGCCCGATGCGGGGCTCAATCCCAGGACCCTCGGATCATGACCAGAGCAGAAGGCAGACGCTTAACTGACTGAGCCACCCAGGCATCCCAGTAAATTCCTTTTTAACTAAAATTTTATGTCATGTCTTTGAAAAAGAGTCCTGTCTTGTCTGACATCTCCCAACCTCTTCTCACTTATCTGTCTTCTCTTAGCGTGAGTTTCCTCATCTCCTTACCTGTCCTGCGGGAGAACCAGCTGACCCTAAGATTCAGAATTAACGAGTCGCTCCCATCCCAAGGAGCAAAGGGAAAGGCGTGACACCCCCCACTCATGGTCTGTTGTCATTTGGGCGTGAGTTGCGCAATCAGCTAAACATCAATTATGCGGTTCAAGATTTTATTTTTATTTTTGGATTGATAGCAACCAACCCAAACTGACTGTGGCTCATGGAAGCCAGGAAGGGAGTTTACTGGAAGCATCACAGGCCTCCCACCCGCAGAATCAAAGACAGAGCTGGGACAAGCTGAACACCGGAGCTGGCAAAGGTAAGAAAGCAGAGTTGTCCTGGGGAGCCTCCACAGGCTCTCCTCGAAATCCTCTCTGGGCTGACCACCGACAGGGTGCACTCTCGGTGCTGGCTTGAAACGGCTGGGAGATGGGTTATGTTCTAAGAATGAGAGGGAAGTGAGATGAGCCTCTTGGCCCTGGTTCCTAGGGGGCCACCCCGCAAATCAGAGAGGCTTGGTAGCCTGCCGAAGAGGGTCTGCCAGACTTCTCTCAGGGTGGAGCCATCCCTGGGCGCCTCCAAGCTGCTCGAGGCCCCTAGGGGTTGAGGGACAACCTCTGCAGGGCTTCGCAGCTCTTCAGGCCTGGAGGGGAGGGGGAGCGGCGGAGAGGCTTCCCTAGGTGCTTTTGGCTTTCAGGACTAGCATCGGACAGGACTCTGCCCATCAGGGATCTCTCTGACATCTTTAATCTTTCTCCCTTTCGCCGTGGTCTCTGCTGCTCATGCCTGTCACTCTGCTTTCTCTCCTCTTCCCAATGCCTCTTCTGCGACAGACTGAATATTTGCGTCTGCTGGAAGTTCATGTTGAGACCTAGTCCCCAGTGTGGCGGTTTTGGGACAGGGAGTCTTTGCCAGGTGAATTAGGTCATGAGGGTGAAGCTCTCTTGATCGGGATCCGTGTCCTTACAAAAGAGACTCTGGAGAGATCTCTTGCCCCTTCCGCCTTGGAGGATTGTAATAAAAAGGTGGTTGTCTCTCCACCCTCAACCCTCTTGGCATTTTAGCTTTTCCCTTAGACTTCCCTATTTCTGTCCGAATTCTGGGATTCTTCCTAGGTTCAGGAAGTGCGCTCTCACCAGACCCTGAATCGCTGAGAAATATATTTCTGTTGTCTGTAACAAATTATCTTCAGTCTGTAGTATTTTTTTTTTTAAAGATTTTATTTATTTATTTATTTGACAGACAGAGAGAGAGGGAAGGCAGAGAGAGAGAGGAGCAGGCTCCCCGTTGAGCAGAGAGCCCAATGTGGGGCTTGATCCCAGGACCCTGAAATCATGACCTGAGTGGAAGGCAGAGGCTTTAACCCACTGAGCCACCCAGGAGTCACCAGTCTGTAGTATTTTGCGTCACAGCCTGATTGGACTAAAACACCACCCTTAAAAAAAAAAAAAAGTGGGGCGCCTAGGTCCCTCAGAGGTCCACATTGGGCTCTCTGCTCAGAAAGCAGCCTGCTTCCTCCTCTCTGACTCTCTGCCTGCCTCTCTGCCTACTTGTGATCTCTGTCTGTCATATAAATAAATAAAATCTTAAAAAAAAAAAAAAAAAAGACCGGAGCTGAGACCTCCTGCCCCACCCAGGCGCCCCCGCCTATTACTTTATTTGTAAAGACAGAAGAGCAGCTTACACACTTGCTTGGTGACAAGCATTTTCCACTCAGTGACGTATCGTGCACATCAGAACACAGCTGGTGCATTCTTTTTGATGGCTGCTAGTGTTCTACCCCAAGGCCCCATGGATGGACGGGCTTTTGTGAATACAGATGATGAGGCAGCAAATACCCTTGACCCCCCGATGTCAGGCACCCAAGCAAAGCACATCTGTCAGAAAATAGAGTGCTTCCTTTCCCAGGAGATAGCAAAGCTGTGTTCTTCCGGCAGACGTCCTAGGTAGGGCCTGCCTTGGCTGCTTTGCTCTCTCTTGACTCCTTAAGTACTTAGAATATGGCTTCTGCTCATGAACATACTCAAGGGGAACCAAGGACCTCCTTCCTTAGGGCATGGCCTCTGACTCTTCCGTAGAACTTGACCTCACTGCCCACCCCGTCCTGAAACTCACCTTGTTTGGCTCTTACGGGGGATGATCTCTGTCTTCCCATTCTCTAAGCCTGCTCTTCCTGTGACCTTTGTCTGCCTTATCACCGGGCAGGAGTTTGAGGGAGTGGAACCGGCTGGGTTAGCCCTTGGCCCACACCCATTTACCTCACTGCCTGGACCCCGGGAGGAGTGGGAGGTTTTGATCAATATCTGAATTCACGACCTGTACCCCTGAAGCAAATGATACATTATATGTTAATAAAAAAAAATCTGAATTCACACTCTGTCTTCTAAGCTCAAACCCTTCATTAAAATAATAATGCTTTTAATTCCTGCATTTTATGTTATTATCACTATTTTAATATTTGCTATGTCTCGTTTTAAAAATATGAAAAGGTGTGGGGGCATCTGGGTGGCTCATTTGGTTAAGCATCTGACTCTTGATACTGGCTCAGGTGTCGATCTCAAGTTTGTGAGTTCCAGCCCTGAGTTGGGCTCCATGCTGGGTGCTGGGCTTAAGATAAACTACGAAAAGTGGTCAATAATAACAAAGAATACAACAAAAGAGGCGCAGAACAAGTACCAATGTATAAACCATTCTGCTTAATAAAATGTGACCGACACAAGCTGAAGTCTCTTTTGGACCCTGTCTGCACCCCAGAGGTAATCACTATACTGAATTTGGAGTTTGTCATTTTCTTGCATTTTAACTGAGTCCTGAATTTCTGAGGGGCCTTTCTGGATATCTCTGTATGGGTATCCCACTTGGGTTAATGCAATGTACGGTTAAATGCAAATGCACGTGATTCCATTTATGTAAAAAGGAAAAATATGCGTGCCTTATCTTTCTATCTATCCTCAGAAAACCTTCCAGAAAGATCTATATTAGGGAGGGACCAAACAGAACACAGCAGCAAACCTGTTTGCAACTTCTGTGAGACATCAAAATTTAATTATTTCTGGAAGCTTGGACTAGGGATGGTTTTTCTATTTGCTCACTTGAGTTTTCTAAATTTTCAACGGTGGAGCATGGATTACTAATGCCCCAAACCTATCTTGCCTGATGAAGTTCTAGAACCTAGGTGAGGTTCGGTGGGCTGAGGTCCGGAGCCGATGACCAAGGAAGAATTCTTGAGACATCTTTGGTGCAAAATGGTGGTTTATTAAAGCATGGGGACAGGACCGTGGGTAGAAAGAGCGGCTGCCCTGGGTTGTGAGGGATGGCAGGTTAAGTACCCTGCGGTTGGGGGAAGGTGAGGGAAAAGGGGGGTTTCAATGGAGCTTTCATATGCTAAAGAGGGCCTACAAGGTGCAGGGATACCAGAAGCCTTGCAGCCTGATCAATGTTGTCTTTTGGCCAGCCATTAACATCAAGATAGTGGGGAGATTCCTGTCCTGCGGGATTGTGATCTCTGCAAGTTAACCATTTGTTTCTCGTTTATGGCAGTCAGGGGTCACACATATTACCGAAGGGAGCGGGTGGAGAGGGGTGCAAGGTGCCAGCTTTTGCTTTGTCCTCAGTCAACCTCCTGCTCCCTCATCATTGCCCTCTACCCTCTTACCAATTTAGCTTTTACCCTAGACATCCCTATTTCTGTTGGAATTCTGCTATTCTTCACAGGTCCGAAACCTGGGAGGCATGCCTGATGCCCCTTTCCATTTCACTTTCCATTGGTTCTTACTACACCTGCAGCTGGGTGGATTTCTACCTCCTCTGTTAGATTTCAAGTTCTTAGGGGGGCACAGACCTTATCTGTTTCCCTGGGGGCCCCTCATGCAGCACAGCTCAGACGCAGATGGTCCAGAAGTGGTTATTGAACCTCTCTGCCTGATGCCTCAGGCTTGCCTACACACCTTGCAAGTGTCACCTGGCTTATTTATAGAAATTTCCTCTATAAATAAGACGTTTCTGTTTCAGGTGTGGTTTGCCCTTCATATTTACACTCCATCTCTGACTCTACCCCAGCCTCAAACTTAGAAACCGGAATTGGAGCTGATATTCAAATCCTTAGCCACAGTACAAGCGGCCAGCTGCCCCCCCCCCGCCCCCCGTAAGAGCTAAGTCATAGTGGTGAAGTTCGTTTTTTTTCCCTCAACATTCTAGCTGCTGTCAGTACCTTTGCTGGGGAGCGCTTGACGAGAGTTTACTTGTCCTTCCTTGCTGTTCTTTCTGGGGTTTCCTTGTTTCTTTTTGTGATCAGCTTCCAGATGGCCCAGCAGTGCATCCAAAACGAGTATTTTGACAGATTGCTTACTGCTTGCAAACCGTGTCACCTTCGATGTTCTAACACCCCTCCTCCACCTTGTCAACATTATTGTGATGCAAGTAAGTAATACTGCTTAAACAATTAATTCATTGGGGTGACCTATTTTCTCTACATTGACTATTTATTCGAAGAATAGACATTCCGGAGGGGAAGAGGGTGAGATCTTTTCGAATCAAAAAAGAGAAAGGAAATAAGGCAAGTATTTAAATATTTAAATGCCAACGGAGCAAAGTAATTATTCAGAACTGAACTCAATTCTATTCAGTGCTATTAGCAACCAAGATTTTTATCAAGTCTTCTAATTCATTGTTATTTAGAATTTACAAGTCAGTGCTGATGAATTAGGGGAATTGGATGGCAAATAGCCTTTGCTTTGATGTGGATATTATGTTGTCAGTTCATGATCTCTCCAATACTCTTTTTAATTCAGTGAAAGGAACAAATGCGGTTCTCTGGACCTGTCTGGGCCTGAGCTTGATCGTTTCTTTGACGGTTTTCGTGTTGATGTTCTTGCTAAGGAAGATGAATTCGGAACCATCCAAGGACGAACGTAAAAACACAGGTTGGTTTGATGGTCAGTCTTTGAAATCTGTTTCCGAGAGGGGGCTGTTGTGAATTTCAGTTCCTTCAATCTCTCTCTCTATCTCACCTTTCCCCCCCACCCCCCATGTTGAGTAATTCATTTGGTTAGCGCCCTTTTGGGTGTGTTAGAGGACAGTTGTGTTAAATGAACTTTTGGGAAGGAGTGAGCTGTCTTCTTTTTGGTTTGTCTCTTTGCAGGTGCCCCGCATTCTTTCCTCAGTAATTACTCTCCTGAAATTCTGAGGTTTCTTTGGCAAACACCCATGTCTTTGACCAAAGTTAACCCATTGATGAAACATTTTACTCTCAGAAACTGCTAGCCAGGTCTGCTGCTATCAGAAAAAATGTATTTGGCAAGATCCACGCGTATATTTTTAATACAGTTGTAAATGCTGTTTGCTTGTGTGATTCTTGAATTCTCCAATTTACTCATTGCTAGAGATGAATTACCAGGTGTTCTTGGATGGATTTGAGCCGTCATTTTAAAGATTATTATCTTTATTAAGCAGCAGAGACCTAGTCTTGGAGAAGTGAATGTTCTTCACCTTTTTTTAAAAATATTTTTTATAAGATTTTTTAATGTATTTATTTAACAGAGAAAGATCACAAGCAGGCAGAGAGGCATGCAGAGAGAGAGAGAGAGAGAGAGAGAGAGAGGAGAAAGCAGGCTCCCCGCTGAGCAGGGAGCCCAATGCAGGACTCGATCACAGGACCCTGAGATCATGACCCGAGCTGAAGGCAGAGGCTTTAAGCCACTGAGCCACCCAGGCGTCCCGTGAATGTTCTTCTTAAACGCTTTTTAAGATAAAAATATTTTTGTAGCACCTTGGCCCATGATCTAATTCCTGAACACTTTGCAGCCATTGGCCTATTTCTTTTTTTTTTTTTTTAAAGATTTTATTTATTTATTTGAGAGAGAGACAGTGAGAGAGAGCATGAGCGAGGAGAAGGTCAGAGAGAGAAGCAGACTCCCCGTGGAGCTGGGAGCCCGATGTGGGACTCGATCCCGGGACTCCAGAATCATGACCTGAGCCGAAGGCAGTCGTCCAAGCAACTGAGCCACCCAGGCGTCCCCATTGGCCTATTTCTTGATGCTTTTATTTTCCATGTATAATCTGTAAAGCACCTCATTTGCAGTAAAGTGAGGTAGATGACTGTTCCCCATAATTTACTCAAGTTTTTTTTTTTTTTTTTTTCTCTTGTGCCTGGGTTCTGAGAGACAGGTGGGGAGTGATTTTAAGTGTGACATTTTGGAAGATGGAGTTATTCTGCGGGAGGCTGGGGAAGTAGTAAAGTTTACCTTCACCAGCATATAAATAGGGACATAATAGAGACTACTTCCTTATATGATCCCAAAAGATTCATTATAATAGTGGTGAGCATAGCTGCCTTCCAAAAGATTCATTATAAAAAAATTTTGATTTGCTACCAAATGCTCTGTAAGGGAAGCATCTTTACTTTGAATTTTAAAGTGTCAGCTAAAGGCTCATTTTGGTGTGCTGTAACATATGGTAGTGGGTCATTTCACGGGTGTGAAGTAGGTAGGGTCAGTACCTCAATGTCTCCAAGGGCCAAGAGGGTAACCAGTGAATGCAATGGGCCAGGGGGAGGTTTTAACAGTAGAGTAGCCAATGCCCTTCCTCAAGGAGACAAGTGCTAGTGACTCCAGTGAATTGTTTCCACGTAGGAATGTCACCTACAAGTTGCCACATATTCTTTTTGTTTTTGTTGTTGTTGTTGTTTTGTTTTTAAAGAGGCCAATTGCCTCGATTTGCTGGTGAAATCCCTTGAATTTTAAAAAATCTCTTGATTTTTTTAAAATGCGGGCCAACATAAAACATGTAAGCAAACACTTAAAAACACTGTAGGGGCCTAAACAAAGTCTATCTTCAAACCCAATGTGGTCTGTGATCTGTCTGTGGGTGACCTCTCGTGCGGGACATACTCATTTGTTTTGTAGGAAGAGCCAGCCCCCGACCCCAAACCTGGTCTCTCGGAGCCCTAATGTGTACTGCTGTGACTGTAAGGACCTCACCACCTGCAAGTTGAGGTTAATGGTTGTGTTTCTGTATGATCAGGCTTGGCTCTCCAGAACAAGGAGAATGCTGACCAGGAGGAGGGCTGTGCTAGCAGGAATGGCGAGGAAGTTCCCTCGAGGGGCCTGGAGTATACAGTGGAAGAATGCACCTGTGAAGACTGTGTCAATTCTGAATCAAAGGTTGATTCTGACCATTTCTTTCCACTCCCAGCTATGGAAGAAGGTGCAACTATTCTTGTCACCACAAAAACAACTGACTACTGTAATAGCCTGCTGGCTAGTGTCACAGAGATGGAGAAACCCATTTTTACCAGATAATTAACCGTTTCAATGGTTGTAGAGCAGCTTTGAAAATTGTATGATGGAAGGATGATGATGTATCAGATCTCTTTAGGATGATTGTATATATCGATTGCCGATAGAGCTTTTTGTCCTGTAATTCTAGAAAATCTTTATGTTATATGGACTTCACTACCTTATTGAAATTCCTTGGTTTCACGATTAAATTCTTGACTCACCGAAAAAAAGCGCTGCAGTGTGTAGAGCCCGTGGTCCCACATTTCTATGGCTAGTTCCCTGGTCTCCTATATACACACATAGATACTTCAGGCTTTTCTCTCTCTAATGAAAGGAAATCAAGGTGATCCTATGTACTCCTGGAGATAGGAGATGCCTAGAGTCAGCCACACAAATTTAGCGTGCGATGCATGAGGGCAAGGCTCCTGACCTTGTGAGTGTTTAGTTTAATGGAGACATCAGGCATTATCACTGTCCCATAAATAAATATGTAATTGCAAACCACGATAAAGGTATAGTACGTATCATTCTCAGATCCCAATGCAGGTGATAATAATGATAGCTAAAACTTAGCCTTACTAGGGGTGCCAAGGTGGCTCAGTTGGTTAAGTGTCTGACGCTTGATTTCAGCTCAGTTCATGGTCTCATGGGTGGTGGGATCAAGTCCTGTGACTCAGGCTCTGTGATCAACGGGGAGTCTCCTTAAGATTCTCTACCTCTCTCTTTCCCTCTGCCCACACCACCCCCGCCCACACTTTCTTTCTCTCATTCTCTAATAAATAAATACATCTTTAAAAAATACAAACGAGGGGCGCCTGGGTGGCTCAGTGGGTTAAGCCTCTGCCTTCAGCTCAGGTCATGATCTTGGGGTCCTGGGATCGAGCCCCACATCAGGCTCTGCTCAGCAGGGAGCCTGCTTCCCCCGCTCCCTCTGCCTGCCTCTCTGCCTACTTGTGATCTCTGTCTGTCAAATAAATAAATAAAATCTTTTTTTTTTTTTAATATTTTATTTATTTGACAGAGAGAGAGATCACAAGTAGAGAGAGAGAGAGGAGGAAGCAGGCTCCCCGCCTAGCAGAGAGCCCGATGCGGGACTCGATCCCAGGACCCTGAGATCATGACCTGAGCTGAAGGCAGAGGCTTTAACCCACTGAGCCACCCAGGCGCCCCTAAATAAATAAAATCTTAAAAAAAACCCCAAACCAACAGAAGAAAAACCCCCTTAGCCTTACTTATGTGCCAGGATAGTTATTTATTTATTTATTTATTTATTTAATAAACATATAATGTATTTTTTTTTTCACAAGTAGGCAGAGAGGCAGGCAGAGAGAGAGGAGGAAGCAGGCTCCCTGATGAGCAAAAAGCCCGATGTGGGGCTCGAACCCAGGACCCGGGATCATGACCCGAGCCGAAGGCAGCGGCTCAACCCACTGAGCCACCCAGGCGCCCCCATATAATGTATTTTTATCCCCAGGGGTACAGGTCTGTGAATCACCAGGTTTACACACCTCATAGCACTCACCATAGCACATACCCTCCCCAATGTCCATAACCCCCCCGCCCGACTCCCCGACCCCCAGCAACCCTCAGTTTGTTTTGTGAGATTAAGAGTCACTTATGGTTTGTCTCTCTCCTGATCCCATCTTGTTTCATTTATTCTTCTCCTATCCCCCTAACCCCCCAAGTTGCATCTCAACTTCCTCATATCAGGGAGATCATACGATCATTGTCTTTCTCCGATTGACTTATTTTGCTAAGCATAATACCCTCTAGTTCCATCCACGTCATCGCAAATGGCAAGATGTCATTTCTTTTGATGGCTGCATAGTATTCCACTGTA